>NC_091398.1:37313275-37636608 GCF_032191515.1 Phaenicophaeus curvirostris | reverse complement strand
CTGACAGTGTGGATGGGATTTTTGTTTCTATGTTCATTTTTTAAAATTTTGAAATGAGGAAATGGCTGAGTAAATCAGATTTCATGCCCTCAGAGGAACCAGAGGAATGTAAACAGAATGATCACCTTCTCTAGCAGTGCTGCTGTTCAGCCTCCTGTCTCAGCGTTAGTACAGTCATAGAATCATAAAATCATTGAATTGTACAGCTTAACAAACTCCTTTCAAGCTATTCAAAAACATTGTCCAACAGCAAGAGTTGTTTTATATTTCCCATATAAAACATCAGGATAGTGATGTACAAAACATCAGGACAGAGTCCAAGACTTGTTCTATTTTCCTTCCCCTGGCACTACTATACATAAATTGTGGGTGAAGTAATATGGTAAGAGTCACAAGAAACTTGCTATTTATATTGCTATGTAACTGTACAAGAAAATGTGTAAGGAAGAGATACTATGTAAGTTGAAATTTCTAGTTTCTCTACTCTGCAGATGGGGAAATGAAAAGCCATTTAACTGTACTTATAAAATAAACTGTTGAAAATCAGCATTTTCTAAATGGGTTTGAAAAGCACAATGTTTTCTAGCAATGTCTCCCCAACCTCTGAAGACTCTAAAAGATTAAATTCTCATATTTCAAGAAAGTCTGTTTCTATGAAAGTATCAGAGCAGAGGAAGATACAGTACCAGTGTGAAGGAGGGAGAGGGAGATGAGGAACGTTACTGCATGTCTCTGGGCAGGACTACAATCATTGTGGTGGTGGAAGAACATAGCTGTCATAGATCCACCATCTCTTGGCTCTGATAAATCAATTCCTTACAGGGAACGGCCTTGGATGTAGAGGACAATAATGAGAGGCCATGCAGTCGCAGAATGGTTGAGGTTGGAAAAGACCTCTGGAGGTCATCTTGCCCAACACTCCTGCTCAAGCAGCACCACTGAGAAGTGGGTGCTCACGGTCGTGTCCAGATGGCTTTTGAATATCTTCAAAGGGGACTTAAACTCATAGAAGCAGAGATATGGAAAAGTGAGGACGCAGCATTCTTGAAGGGAGAAATGAGAAGAAAGTAGTGCTTCGGTATTAGACATTACTTATTCAGCATTACATACCATGTTAGAAACACTAACTTTAGTAAAAGCAAGAGTAAAACTTATCCTTATGGGCTGTTTCCTGCATTGAATTAATTGCTCAAATATCCTTTCAGAAGATAAACCACAGCAAGAAAAAAGGAGAAAAATCTGGCTAAAGGAGATTCCCACTAGTCAGGTGGATGCACATCTATTTCTGCCACAGAGCTGGTAAATGATGTTGGGGAAAACTCTTTACAGGGACCTTTGGGAGACAGCACTGTGTGATCTTTCTCCCTGAGACACTCCTCACCACCCTTTGGAGCAGTCACCGCTCAAACCCAAATTGCAGGGACACAGCCATTTTGGCAGTAGATCTGCAGCAGTGCTAAGAAGGAAATTATTTTTCCTCAGTCTAAACTCAGTCAAACCATTTTGTATTTCATGTTGGTATTCAACCAAAACTGCTTTTCAACAGATTTTCAGTAGGCTCCAGGCTGGAGAGCTGATCAGACTTGAGAGACGAGAGCAACACTGGCTTTGTCACTGATCCAATATTTGGCTGGAGCACATCTCTTAGATTTTCTTCTGAAATCTCCCACCTATAAAACTGACGTATCCCTACTTCGGAGCATTGTGAGTTTTAATTATGTAGACTCTGTCTGGTGGTGTCAGCACATGATGCACTATAAAAAAAGTTTAACAGCATGCCAAAGTCGTGCCCTGAATCTCAAGCAGGAGCACAATCAGTAAATGACAAGTTTGCAAAGACTTCTGAAAATTTTTATTCTAACCTCATTGAACCTTAGTTAATTTTCCCGGAAACTGGAACTAACTCACACACACTAGAATATTAGAAGGAGACTTTCTGAGATATTAAAATTAGAGGAACTACCATAAGAGAAAGAAGGAAAAACCCAGACCTCAACATTTCCTCCATCAGATTTTGTTTTGTCTTAGTGCAGAGCATGGTGAGATCTTGCTGAGTATGAAGGAGATCTTGCACAACGTGAAGGCGAAGTACAGGGTACAAAAGTTGCTCCCCTAAGTTTTCCAGGTAGAAATCCTTTGCTGCCCCAGCTCCGTTGAGTCCTGACAGCATTATTGGCCTCGCATGCCAGTAGATGGCACCCTGAATATAAGCTCCACAAACTCAGGGGTTGCATTCGCTTTCGCAAGAAGAATTTGGCAATGCTTATACTCTGCCCTCTTTTTCTTTTTTTATTTTTTTTTTAACTTTTAAAAAATAACAATGGGGAAGACAATCAGGAAACAGATAAAACATTAACAAAAACCGGAAAAAGGATCCTGCCTGATGCTTTTATGATTTGATGCTTCTGAGTTTTTATTACAGTACCATGGCCAAGTTTGGACCAGTTTTACAAGGGGGTTAATTTCACTTACTTTTAGAGGCAGAGTTGCCAAGCCCCATGCAACTTCTTGTGAGTCGCTCCGTGTTCATTATAATATTAGTTAATTTGCCTTTTGGCAAACAGCATCTGGATTTAACTTTTAGATGTGAAATCTTCTATGGTTGCTGCCATTGGTCCATGTGTTCGAGATGCAAAGAGACAAGCATGCTCCAGCAAGTAGCACAGTGTCCTCATAGTGAATAAGGCTGGACTGAAGCCAGAGCTTGGCCACCAACCACAGGTGTGAGGTGGCTACTAAATAGTTAAGTGACATTTTACATATCTGGCAGATCAATGGCTAAGATCCTAGACCCCTCCAATTTCTTAGGGTACAGTTCACTTTCAAATATGTGGTGGGGAAGTAGTGAGTATTACAGAGATCAAAAATGGAAAAGTTATTGCGGATGCAACTCTGTACACACAGTGAAGTCATACTGTTTCTGAGAATCCAGCTCAGGTTAAAAGCCTAGCACAGCACACTGTGGAGATCAGATATCAGTCTTCCTCAAAAAATGCTGGGTCTTCACAAAACTATTTTAAACATAATTTTCAGTAATATTTCTTTTAAATGTAGAGTTTTCAGAGTTTTGATGTTGGTAACAATGAAAGTATTTCAATTATTTCCCTTTTTTTTGATGGGGAAGAATGATTTTCTACCTTTTCTCTTCAAATAGAGAAAGGAGACGATGAATCAAAGTAATGTTGTTAACTTCTTGGTGAAAACCAAACCAAAAGCAAACATTCCTTTTGCTATTTATAATTTCTAAGAGAAAAGGAAAATCATAATTTTTAGCTTTTTGAAAAAAAGGGAATTGTTCATCTCATTGCCATTCTTCTGTCTCTTGTAGCTTAATTACAATTTCTGTCTCACAATGACAGCATGTGTTCCCCTCTTACAGCAGCTCATGGAGCTAGAGGAAGTTTCATATTGCATTTAACAGTTTTTTATCCATATTTAAAAGTTGCTTTGTCCAAAAATTGACATAATGGGTGGACTCAGTGGTATTACCCAAGAACAGTACTTCATGAGTTTTGCTACAGCATCAGTAAAGTTGGTATATAGGTTTTCTACAAAGCAAAATGTTAGTTCTTCAAGAAGCAAGAGGATAGTAGTATTTCTAAATTTTGACTTGAACTATGCTTACATTTCCTACAGCTATGTACAGTGAAAACCAGAATGTAAATGTTAATTCACTAGCAACTTGTACCAAGTAGCTATAACAAATATTAAAGAAAGGAAGAAGATCTATCCATAATTAATATAATTTCTTATTCAGGATTATTAATCACTTATATATATGTATTTCAGTATTTATTACAATGAGCTTTTAATTTCTTCCAACTTCACTCCTTGTGGTATATGTATCACCATCTAGTCAGAAGCATAATGAACTTAGAGTTAACGCAGTAATGTAAAAACACTGCAAAATTAAACTCTTATGTTAACTAATTCCATTCCTCTGCTGAAGACCATGCTTTAATATGAAGAGCATCCACTGAAATGCAGTGCAACAATACCACAGAATAATAAAAATCAGCACTAGTTTCACCATCACACCAGACCTGTGAGCCTGAAAAACCATAAAAATGGAAGAGGAAGTAAGAGCTAACAAATGAAAAAAACAAGCTCATGCCACACACATGGTGAGTCAGAGCATTCTTGTAAAGGAGAAAACATATTGCTGTGTCTGTGAAAGAAGTGTTTAAAATCAACACGCCTACATAAATATTTCTACTGTTGGGTTTTGCTCTTAGCCTTTGCCTCACTGTTCGTTATCTCTGTTGAAGGATGGCTCAGGGGCAGTAAGTGCTTAAACACACAACTGATGGAAATAAAGGGGGACAGATGAAAAAGCTATAGGTAAAGAGAGAGGATAACAAGTAAACTGCCACATAGCTTTTTTTCAATTAGCATCTGCACTCCGCTCTGGCCTTACTTTTTATTTCAACCACCCCCACCACACTGCTCTCACAACTAACACATCACACATCTGTGCCCAGGGCATGGACACAAACAGCAAAGGCTGCTGAGGGATACGGTGTCCTGGGCTGGTGCCCAGAAGAGTCCTGAAGCCAGTTTATCTTAGTACTAGACAAACAGAAAAATCCATTGTAATGAAAATACAAAGCAGATGTAACATTCCCGTGCCTTTTCCTTTGTGAAAAGATGTCATTCAACCTGGAATAATTTGTACTTAGGAAGCAGCATTGATTTTAACCATCAGTCATGTCTCTAGTCAAAACAGGAGATCAGAAATGACACCACGTTACATCACAACTGCCTGGGTGTTCACTCCAGTTTTATCATTCTATATCAGGTAGATAACAAAACAGAATATTGTGCTGAGTTCAGTCTGCTGCAAAATGGTAAATGTCTTAAACTCAGCTGCATAGTTTCTCTCATGAACCAAACTTGCAATTTCATCAGCAAACATCAGTGAGTCAGTTGATGCACCCTAAGTCCTGCAAAAAAAACATGCTTATCAGCATTAATCATCATATCTCCTCATAATTTCTTTACCTGTTCCTATATTAGACATTCAGTGGTGTCTCTCAGAATAGACAACTCACTGAGGAAGGATTATGGAAGTCATCTTACCTCATTTTTCTAAAGGTTGTCTTTGTAATCACTCTTCTAGTCGGGTATTTGAGAACTTATTACAAATAAAAGAAATCTCCCACAGATTTCTTCAGGCAACTCCAATTGATATGTACAGCTACCCATGCTTTCTTGTGGTCAAAGAGAAGAGTAGAACATTGTTTTTGTTTTGTTTATAGCAACACCTCACTGCCCAACACTTCTCAGCACGTTATTCACAATGTTATTTGTACTCTGAGGTGTATAATCCACTCTCTACAAAACACAGACCTAAATGCAAATTTCTTGACACAGCTTGGCCCAAATCATAGCAAACTTCCTAGGTAGCAGCCCAAGATAAGAAGCAAAACATCTTCAAACACTGTTGCTAAACAACTTTTATGCCAAATAGTCTTTTATACTTGAGATTTGAACTTGATCCTGAATATGATATTTCACATTTTTGTTTCATTCTTTTATATTAAGAGTTATATTTTACAATAACACATCAGTAATAACTACATAACTCTCATGTACCAGCTTAATATTACGTAGGAATGAAGTGTGTTATCATTTAAAATAATTCCTTCCTAATTTGTGCAATACCGGACGTAGGTTCTAGACAGGTCTTAAAAGTCTGAAAATCTCAGGTTCACTGAAGTTAATGGAGCTACAGCAATGCAAAAGTAACATCAAGCACACTGGAGAAGGAAAATCAAAGCATTGTGGACCCCTTTATGGAAATATATTTTATAACAAACTGCAAAAGAGAAGGATGCAGACTTGCACTCTTGTACATCAGGAACTAAGTTGGTTAATTTTGGTTCTAAGAACATACTCTAAGGTTATTTTGACGAATGAGTTCCTAAGAATTAAAGTCTTCAAATACAGTACTTCTTTTCTCCTTCCCAGTAGTTACTGCACATACTAGGAAGATGCAATTCGCCACTTACAGTATGTCACGTATCTGCATGGGTGCGGAGTCTTCACCGCACAATAACTTACAGACTGTTACAGTTTGATGCTTCAGTGATTTCCTGCTCATAGACCACAGTACTAAAATTATGAGGAGTGGCTTACTGCTATGGAGATTATAGGGGATTTTCTTCTGTTTTTCAACTAGCAATAGCACTAAACACTTTAAAAAACTCTAAAGATAAAATTCAAATAATAGAAGTCTGATATCGAGTCCCGCTTTCTAGCCAATGGCAGCAAAATATCTTAACCAAGTGCAGTTTCAGTGGAAAAATCAGTAAACTTTACAAACTGCGGTTCAATTTGTCTCAGAAATTGGATGAAGAGAGACATGCAGACAGAAAAATTGAATATCTGCGCAATGGCTATCAATGAGAATCTAAGCAGGGAGAGTTAAGGTCCATTTTTGTGTCATTTTGAAATTTTGTAGGTGATAGTTGTATGCCTCAGGGCCTGTTCCCTGCTATACAAAGAATTTAAAAGTAGATGACAAAGAAAATCAGGGAGCTGTAAAAGCTACTTTTACCCTACAAGGAAGAGACGTGCTGTTTCTGGAATGATTTCCTAGTTGAATAGAAATGGCTGAGAATTGGAATGAGAATGGGAGACAGTTACTTTTCCGAACTTGTTCTGATACGATGATGGACTCTTCACATCCATATTTAATGACTACAGATCCAGTTCTACAGATCCAGCTCCAGCACTGAAGTTCTCCACAACCTGTAGGCTACAGGATATCCCTGCACCAATGAAAACTTTCTTGGAAATATTGATAGGATATTATTGGAAACAACAAAACCACATATAATAAGGTAAAAGAGCTTCTTCAAGTCAGGAAGTGACTGCATATGGTCACTTTTCTTCTTGCATCACTTAGTTCCTTAATTATATTACACGTGAAGGCCTCAGGAAAGGAAACAGTTGTTTCAAAAGTTCATCTATCCCAATATATCATGTGGAATAGCATAACAGAGTCTATATTCTCCAGTTCTACGTCAATTTATTATCTTAGCTTCAAGTGGAACTTGAAGCTAAAAGTGTCCTTTGTGTACAGTTTGGCCTGCATATGTGCTGGAAACAGTCGTCCACAGTAGAAATTCAGTTGAATATGTAAAAGAACATGCCTGGGAAAAATTGTTACTTTTAGGTCTTCTTGTTGGCAGCTCATTTCATTTCTTTCTCGAGTGCATCTGATCTGCAACACCTGCCTCTATTTTCCATGCTGTGCAAGCTAGACTACAACCCAACAAATGATGGATAATGGTCATAGTTATACAATATTAAAAAACCAAACTACTACTATCATTTGAAATGCAACGCTTCTAATGCACCCTACAAGACTGGGTAGCAGAACATGTATGGTTTAGTCATTAGATAAATGACAGAAAATAGTTCCTGGTATAATGAAAGAGCCCCAGGAATTTAATTGATTTAACACCAAATAAGACCTGAGAAGTGTTACAGGGAACACTTGGTTACTCCTCACCTGCCCTCACGTATCAGGTGAGGAAAATTTAATTTCCTTCCACCTCCTTCCTTTCTGCTGTACATTTATATACTGCAGATATGTGCAGATCAGAATCATGGCTTTCCAACCACCACCAGACTGACCAAATCAAAACTCCTTTTACACCTGAATATAATGCTTGTTGCATGGTAACATTTTAGTTTAAAGCTATCTAATTCTGAACAAAAAAAATAATCCAATGTTTTCTCCAGGAAGATCACATAAGAATCACAACTTTTCTCCGGTGCTTGAAAGAAATCTGTTCCTATAGCCTAAATGTTCAGAAAAGTGTTGTTACTTTTAATGTTGCCAGATCTGAAGTGATGAGATACTACGGGAAAGGTTATTCTTGCAGTATTTACAGATACAAGCAGAAGCAGAAGTGACAGAAATTTCAAAGTAAGTCTGCTTGAAACACTTCCAGCTCAATTTTGCACAACTTTTCTTCACAGAGATTCAGATATTCATCCAAACTTTCCATGCTTACCTGAATTAGACATGTGGTGATGGTAATTTTGGAACAGCCCGAACTCTCTGGGGAAGTAGAAGAGTTAGAACTCTTCTTATGGATTAGAAAAATATTTTTTAAATGCCTGAAAATTTGGTGCAAATAGTCAAACTTCCTATAAGTTCTAACTTTCACAGTTTTGGCAACAAAAATTTCAGTTTCAATCAAAGTGCTCTATAAACAAACTACAACAAGACCAGCTCAGATAGGACATTACAACTCATTCATGACCTGAACCACGTTAATGTCCATGCACGTGTTCCACTGGTTGATCCGCGGTGGAGGAAGCACTTCATATCCATCACTGAGTAAGACTACACAGAAATTTTATCCCACTCTACCTCTAAATCAGTCACGTACTATTGAACACTTGGAGCAGCTGTGAGTCATGCCTCAGTTTGCCTCCTGGTCCTTAGTTTTTGCAGTAGCATCCCCTTCTCTACAAAAAAATTGCCTTTTTGAGCAATCTTAAGCAGTGGCAGTTGTTTTAACCTCAGAGTGTCTTAGAGTACCTCAACTTAGTGGTTTAAATGCACATTTACTATGTCTTAATCTATTTTGCAGCTCCATATGCCTGTCATCCTACAGAAGACATGCTTGTCAAACTGAGATCCTGGGATTATTGAATGGGAAAGGCTTTAAAGGTTCTCAGACTTCAAAATTAAATTAAAAATAAAGTAAATTTAAAATAAATCTATTTCTTGCTTGCTTGTCTCAACATTGTCTACAACCAGAGGCTTGTCTCTTATTTGAACAGCAAGGCCCTCTCCCTTCCAGCATCCCAGGATAATGTTTGATTCCTCATGCTGCGCACATGAAAGTCACTCCTACCCTCTCCCAGTTTCCCTCCATAGAGATCTGCAGCAGTTTTTGTGCTGTGATCCTGCAGCTGCTCCCTTACTTCTTCTCACTGCTCCCACTTCCCATCTGAGGGGGGAAAAAAAAGCTCCAGACACTTTTAATCTGTTCCCACACTTCATCTCCACTTTCTTTTGCAGAGCTCCTGGCTCTTGTAAGAGACACTGCTGTGAAACGCAGGAGAGACGACACCTACCATTTTAGGAGAAAACTTTTAAGCTACAGGGGATAGAAAAGGAAATTCTTTGTGGCTTGCACCGAGCAAGCCCCTCTTCTGCATTTCATGGGGCCCCTGGTTTTCTTTCTTCACCAGCTGCCTCTGCTGTGAAACAGAAGGCAGCAGGAGTGCCTGCCCCACTGTGCTGCTCTTGAGCACCACGTGGCAAAGTGGAGAGAGGACAAAGGGATTTGTTTTCTGTGGTAGTACCTGAAATCACATTGTGTAGATAAGATGTCTTCTTTCAGTTAAAGGCAAAATACTAAGGGTGATGTGGTGTCAAAAATTAGTTTATTTGATTATACAAGAAGTTTTAGCACAAGCTCTGTTAATTATAGCTAAAATTTTTACCGCAAAAATTATGTTTTGTGAGGGACCAGAAAAAACTTCATTTCACTAAGATGGTTCAAGATGACTCCAGAAACCTTGCATGTATGCTTTCTGCAGGTCAGAGCCTACCTGGACTACTGGTCCCACCACAGATATGCTGCACCTTGTAGGAGCAGCCGGTCAGCAACAGTGACAACAAGAGTGAAATGGTGCCAGATCCATGTGCAAATGCCAACGGTCAAAATGAGCAGAGAGACAACTATTCACCTGCCCCCAACATTGTTGTGTCTACTGTGGGTTTATTAGGTAGCATGGTGACATGAGTAGCTGGTGGATTCCTTAAATTCCTTGTTGGCTGAAATTGCTGAGCTCAACTCGAATGAACCCTTGCAGTCCTACATAACTGACTTAAAACATCCTTGTAGCACATCAATATTATTCTCTAAATATCTGTATCTTGGTGCATGATACAAGTCTGGTAAAAAATCTGACAGATCTACACTTCAACATATCATAGAATCATAGAATGATTCGGATTAGAAAGGACTTCTGTATTTATTTTTTTTAACTCTTTTATTTTATACAGTTTTTGCTCCACATCTTAATAGATTCCCTCTCTTCACTTACTGCCTGGGAAAGATTTTAAAAAAGATCCGAAGAGATGAAAATTAAAACTAGAAAAGAAGTTTTCCAACTGAAATTTCTCTGTAGCAATGGTGAATGCCTCAGGAACACATGACTGAAAACTCCTTAGTCCAGAGCTAGTGGTACAATGTCCAAAGCAAATTCAGGAAAGGGTTGAAGAGATCAGTTTCTCTAAGCCTCTGCTAAGACTGGAAGCACTCCTGGCCTTTGCCAGGGCCTAATATTAATGAACAAGGAAGAACTGAGATGCTTGGGCTGCTTCTAGTTCCTTTACTGCTCTAAGAACAGCAGGTGGATTAATGTAATGTCCCAGTCCAAAAATCACCACAAGAATTTGATTGTGCATTACTACTGATGACTATACTTTGCTTTTTTTGCTAATAAAATAACCAAGCATGCAGTGTACTACTGGTAGCAGACACACTAATCCTATAGATCAAACCTCTGCACTACTGAGCCCAAAGCACAACAGGCAGCAGCTGGAAAGCTGCTGGCCAGCTGCAAAGTCTGATGTAACGCCTTCCAAGTTTTGTTTGAGAGACCCAAGGGAAATTTCTGTTGGTGTTGGCTGTGGATGTTCACGGTGTTACCACCAGGCTCTCCTGCAATGTGTGTGGGGGTTTGGCTTTAGCCAACATCACCATGTAGGCTGAGGATCCTCCAACCAGAGGGACACACTGCCAGCAATAGGTCCATTCCCCCACCATGGAGTTCTCAGTTTCTCCAAAGTGGCTGTCCCAAGCTGGCATTTGGCTAGCCAGGCAGCAGGTGCTTCCTGAGCCACAAGTTGCAGCAGAAACACCAAAAATACTAAGAGCAACTTGACACACAGCAAGTTGGTGACTGACTCACCAGCTATGGAGGTGACTCTTTTGGGGACAGAACTCCAGAGCTTCACAAAATATCTGTGTCATTTCCCTCCTCACCCACAAAGGAAGAGAGTTTAGTAATATCCTGAGCAGCAGAAAAACAAGTACAGGTGCTAGGCATTATGCCTTCCCTAGGAGCTTTGGTATCTGGTGCAAATAGGTGTTTCAGTATCTGATTCAGCATCAAATGCAGTGGTGGCTTTGCCAGGGTGTGGCAGGAAAAGAAATAAGAAACAAAGACCAAACACATATTTAAAGCACGTCTCTTCAGCTCTCAGCCACATTCACTTCTGTTTTTTCTTCCTCCTTTCCTCCCTCCTCTCCTCTTATCGTGTTGCAGTTCTACTGATAACTGATGGATGTCTTCTAGAAGGAATCAGAAGTCACTTTAAGTTCATTTGCTCAAGGACTGTGCCTGTTTAGTATATCAGGCACAAGCTTTGGACGAAATACTCATGAAAATACAGTACAAACCCACAATACCCAGCTTAACTACAAGTGAATGACTTAATACCTGTCAATCTCACTTGGCAGGAAGTATTATATTGTGTTTTAAACAACCTTTAACCATTAACCATAGCAGCAGCAAACTTGCTTAGTTAATTTATTGAAGAAATGCTTCAGTAGGTATATGTGCCCTGTCTGAGTTAGTATTTTACTATGTAATGTGTACATAGCTCCAGAAGTTTAGAAACTAATTTGAAGAATACCAATATCTATTAAATCTTTCCTATTTTATTCCCAAAATGGTTCTTTCTCACGCTAAGCAATGCAAATGAAAATATAGAGAAATTAAGATGAAAAAGTCACAATTTTCAAGCATGCATGTGTTTTGGGTTCTTAGTTTCTGGCAAACAGGACTCACTTTTCCATATGCCAGGCCTCGATACTTCCAGGTAACTTCAGCATGAGCCAAGTAATGCACTGAAAACCTGCTACAGCATCACCTGGTTACATCCACAGAATGAGATCTAGCATGAGTTAGATTTGTTCCATGGTCACTCTGCAGCATCTAAATATCTGTGCCCAGAACAGGTCTGCTTTTCCAGACAACTTCTTTAAAGAAATAGCCAATAGCATGTCCTTTGCTCCTATTTCAGCCAGCCTGGAAGGCAATGCAAGTTGTAACAGTGATGACGGGAGTCCACAAACTCTGTGACAAGAGTTCTCGTCCTTAAGATAATAATAGATCTGTAGTGAGGAAGTCCCTGAGCAAATAAGGAGCTAGCAGCATTTGTTTTGTAGTAGGTCTCCAAAACAACGTTTCTGTAGTATTTCTCAGAATAGAGAAGACTGAAAGAGGCGTGTAGATTGCACAAAGACACAAACTTAATATACAGTACAGTAAAGAACAACCACCTCTGTCCTCCAGATGTTGATAAGAGAGTTGTCAGTGGTATTAAGATTCATCAAAACTGCGGGTTGAAGCAGATCAACATCATGAGAAGCTTTGAGAGAAGGTAATACCAATGCCTCCTGACCTAGAGAAAGCTTATGGGTTCCCAAATGCAAACCCAACTGGGAACTGTGCTGTTGCAAGCAAGCTGAAAGCACCAGAGGCCTTTGGCCTGCCCTGAGACTAAGAGGACATTACAGCAGTTAGTTTCATGGTGGCAAAAGTTGTTGGAAGCCACCACAGGATAAAAAAAGGGAACAGTTCTGTGCAGGTTGTGCAGTCAGGTAAGAAAAACCTGCTGCTAAGAAAACCTGCTGTCGCACTGAAAACAGCACTTGAATTATCATGAAAGATACAAATTCAAAAGCAGGATCAAAATTTTATCCTATCTCACTGCTTCAGGTTAATGCTATCAACAAAGGAACAATCAAAGAATCTTCATATAGATGGTATCCATCAGTATTAGCCTCTGACTTTGTAGCACTGAGAAATAGCTTTGAAGCATCCATGTGGAAATCTTCCTTAAGAGAAAAGTGAGGCATGGAAACTTGAGCTAGAACTCAAGTGATGCTTTCTTTTGTCTCAAAGAGAGATCATCCCAAACATTAACATACACAGGATCAAGATGCACTCTGATTACGAGTGCACCTAAGCATTAATGGACTTCAACATCAAGTTAAGAAATATCAGCGAGTATCAGAATTACACAGTAAGCCTCCAAAAATTCAGAAAGTGCTGCCTATAACTCCCTAGGCCCTGTACGGCTCAGTAGAAGCAGGCTATAATACAACAGTTCCCAATGCTAAAAGTCTATAGGATAAGCAGTCCCAAGCAGAGAACAAGGCTGAAGTCTCTGAGCAGCCCAGCAAAAGCCATCCTCACTACAGCACTAGAGAACATGATGAGCACTCCATCCTACTTGTACAGGATACTACTTTTTAGAGCACTGAGTGAAGCATGCCAGGGCAAAGAAGTAAATATCTTTTGAGATCAGAAATAAAGAAATCCAAATCAGAGCTGCGTGCAGCTGTTTCTGTTGAGGTAGCGCCACACTGGAGGTTGTGGCGTCGTGTAACCCAAACACCAGGAGAAGAATCAAATGTGTTTCTGTCACCATTCTAATTTCTCATTCCTCCTTCACTCCAGGTGGGGAAGAACATACCCGAGATTGTGGTTTGATACAGACCTCTGCTGCTGGGGCAATCCCAGACCCAGTGAGAGGGGCTGCCACAGAGGTCACGCACTCATGCTTGGTCAGAAGAATATGGACTATCTCTTCCAAGCTATGCTAGCTCTTGCATCAGAGTAAAAAGAAGTTTCTACAACACATGCTGCCAAAAAAAGACAAAGATCTTTTGTAACTCAATAATAGCGTACAGCAGGAGCTTCAAAATACAGAGTGTGCTTCAGCTGCTCACTCTATTTGGAAAAGAAAATGAACAAATGTATGTTACAGATGTAATTGGATTGAGAGGTAGAGTGAACAAGGGATGCTACTTTTAAATGAATTTCCTTTGGACACAAAGAGGTACATTGCAGTGAAGGGAGACAATAAAGAAACATAACGCTGAGGGCTCAAACTGCTTTACAAAATCTCACAGCTCTATGGAAAATGCATTTCAAATGACTCTAAGACATTGCAACAGCAACATAAAAACTACTACAAACACAGCCCAGGAATAGAACATGTTCTTGTTATACAATTTCCCTGTCTGTGTTATTTTGCGTATGCAGGTAGGACAGCTTTTTTTTCTCCAAAAAGTACAAAAGATTCAAAATGTAATCTTACAACACTATGCTAAAATCTGTCTCCAATTAGTATGCACAATTTAAAATGAGCTTCAAGCCACATGTGATATTTTTCAACTCTGACCCATATTTCCAAAAGAAAAACAAGTTGCTTTTTATGATAAGGCTATCAGCTACAAACATGAGTGCATCTCGCAAAGTTTGCAGCAAACTGCATGTTACCAGGAAAACAAATCTCCACCGTAAAACAAATCTTGCTAATTCTATCACTCCTTTATATGGTCCATAACCGAAGCATTATATTACGTTATTTTACATCTTCCTAAATTAATATTTTCTTATAAGGCTCTGAAGGCCAGAAAGCAGTGTTTCTCACCAAAAGAGCAAACTTTTCTGATAGAAAGCTTTGAGTGAGATGGAGACTCAGGACACATAACCTTTTTCTGTCCAGCTCTGAAGCAGAGCAAGAAATAGTCTGGATCTAAGCAACTCCATGCAGGAAACAGTCTACCAGGAAAACTCCATTGAACTGTCCCACGAGGAACAGCATTGAGAGTGCCCATAGACAAACTAAGGATATTTTTTGTATAATGTCTCTTATGCCTTCCCATGTCCTAGTCCTCTTGTCATCACTGATGAATAATAGAGTGGTACCAAATATTTTCATACCAAGCAGGGCAAGACATTACTTAGAAATGCCTTCGATCTGTTGTTCTACTGAGTATCACCTAGATGCTTATCCTTACCACTCACTAACTCTTACAATACTGCTACTAATCACCTTCCTTGTGGTCACCAGCGGGAAGCCAGTTAATTAAACAGTGCTAAACTGCACTGCAAAGGCAAATGCTGGGAAACATGATCTAATCACATTTCCCAGACAGTGCCACAAGCCTTCTCTACCTTTTGGGGACAATGAGTTAGTACCAGCAGAGATAAGAGAAGTAGTTAGTGGTTTGGAATACTTGATAGGATCAGGTATAGTTGCACAGGATGCAACAAATTTCTTAATATTAATTTTGCTTTTAAAACATCATTTCGCACCTGTAGCCCCTACGTTGTTACTCATTGCTTTCAAATTCACAAATGCCAATAGAAATAAAATAAACACGTAACAGATATAATCCAAATTGAACGCACACGAAATACATGAAATTATGATTATTTAAAAGTCTTTAGCAACAGGGTTCTTAAACTGCATTAAGATGGTTTTAAGGCTCCTTACCTACAGCCTCACAGACGTTGTCGTCTCATCTCAAACTGCCATCAACCTGCAACAGTTTTAACTATTTCAAAAAAACGGAAAACATCTAGGTCACGTGTCTATTGACAGCATTTGGGTTAATCTCCCACAGCTCATAAAGACAGAAAGAAAGCAGGAAAAAAAGTAAAATAAAACCACTTCCTGCAACAGCACAAGCTAACCATCTTACTAGTGAGAGACTTACACCCAGGTTTAGTGCAAAATTCTTCCAGACTGGATTAACACCAAATTTTAAAGTATGAAGGCGGCTTCTCTGTTTAAATTGCAACAGATAGAGAAGGTTAGTTTTTGCAGAAGGTAAATATGAAGTTTAAAAGGAAATGCTGAAACGAATTACGATTCTAAGCCTCAAGACAACTTCCCTTTTCTTACCTTCAATGAAACCCTTTGAGTACTGAAACAAATAGCTTGCAACAAAGCTGCTTTGCTCTTTTCAAAAGGAGCTTTAGTAAACGTGACAGCATACTGTTATTTTAGATTCATAAAATGGCAGACGCTGGCCAATCAGAGAATTTGTTACTAATAAAAAAGTTCATGATTTGTACTACTGCCTAATGAAGGTCTCCTGAGCAAACACTTCTGTTTCTTTGACTTTCTGTTTTAGCACTTCTCCATGAAAAGGCCCTAGAAGAAGCGCAGGCACACACAGCTGCTGCCCTGCTTCACTTCTTGCAGCATCTCACACCGTAACGATCACTCTCAACACTCTCAAGCACAGGCAACCCAGAGAACCAGAAGGTTCAGGCACATCTCTGCACATTTTGGACCATAGAAAAGCCCCTTTCATACATCTTCACTGGCATCTTTGCCCATGACTTTTTTTTTTTTTTTCCCAACAAGGAATGATGGCATCTTTCCTGTATTTTTAGCTCAATTTACAAAGCGAGGCTTCACCTCCCTGGTGCAGTGGGGATTCCCTTGCAGGGCAGGGTGGTTGAGCTGCATGAGCTAGGACTGCTACAGTGCTGGTCAGGCTGCAGAGACCTCTGCTGATGTTTTGGCAGCATAGGGGGATAGGTTTTTTGTTTGTCTCCTGCCATTGTGTTTGATAGGAATGGTTGGACTCGATGATCCGGTGGGTCTTTTCCAACCTGGTTATTCTATGATAAAAAAAAGACCTGCCACACAACCTGAGAAGATCAAGGTCATCCTGAAGTTGAAGGATATGCCTCAACACTGTAGCAAAATGAACCCAACTGTCAGAGGTTGCCAGTGGATTCCCCCAAGAAGATGTGCTCCATCTGTTCAGGTGTCCAGCAAGAAATTCATTGGGTGCTCTAAAGGAGGATCATATTGAACTTCAGTCAAGTGATCTGTCAGGTGGATTTGGATTAAAAGGAAATATTGTGTCGCCAACTCAGTGTCAGTGGGAAGAGTGAGAAGGTACTGGGCTGGATCAACAGTACAGGCTTCAGGGTGCAGCTCACAAGTACCTATTTTTACCTTTCCCATCATCTCCTATTACTACTTTTCATACAGTCCTCATGCAGCAATATTTGTTGCCCACTCTGTCTCCATTTTCTCCTCTGCTCGTTCTAGTTCTTTCTGTCTCCATCTCCTTATCTACTTACAGAAAACTGGGAGAATGTCCATCTTACATGAGAATTGAAAAAAGAGAATTGGAGTGCCCAGGTGAATGGAGCAATTGCAAATTATTCTCAGGGTACACCTTCTGTCAGCACACTGGTAAACCTCCTATGCTGAGATGGCTTTTCTTAAGTTGAAAGGATGAAGCTCAAGGTGAAAAGCTAAATGCTTTCAAATGAAGTCTTTTGGGTACAAATTTAAATGTTCAACGGCATTAAGAGGAAGGGCAGATATAGTTAGGAAATGAGGGCTGGGGCTGAGGCTGGAGTAGAGCTCAGAAAGAATTAGAAAAGGATTGCGAGAAATTTTACAAGGCTGCAAAGAAAAAAACTGATTTGTAGGCAGATCATTTCCTATTGCAGCAAAAAAAAAAAAAAGATGCAAGAAAGTTGCGGTGGAGAATAGCTTTTGTATATCATTTATTGAGCTTCAGAGACTCAAGAATACCAGAAAGAGAAAGGGGGAACGTAGCTTTGCTGAAGGAGGTGCAAAGCCACTAGGGAACATAGCGACCCTTATGTTATTATTATTGATTTTGTAGCAATTTCTACAACTTTCATTTCATAGCCAAAGATCCAATTACACTAAAGGCCGTAACAAAGCCAGAACCAAGACTGTCCTTATTCTCAGATTCTTACTAAGTATGCCAAGAGGTAACACACACATGCAGACAGGAGAGGGAATTGAACAGCATGACAGCTGGTCTTTACTGTTCTAAACTAAAATATCATTTCTTTGTAGGCACTACATTTTAGGGATGTTTTTTTAAAGATGGACTTCTGGAACAAAAACTAGATGTTGCATATGAATGGAGATGAGGTGTTTCTGCCAGGTAGGAAGAAGTGAGAAAGCAATACTGTTCTTTACTTTAAACTAACAACTGCTAGTGCTTGAAGAACCTTCTAGCTCTTTTAAAAACTGTATATATTTCAATTAATTTTGTCAAATGGAATAAATTTTAGAGACTCTTTAATTGAAAAATCAATTGTAGACATGTAGATTTTCCTCAAAAAACTTCAAAGGCATTTTTACAACTAGAAAATATTTGTCAACAGTGTGGACTATAGAACTTCATCACTAAAATGTGACAAAAAAATCAGTAAACCTGTAAAATACTGCAGCAGACTTTCTCTCTGTTACCGTGTCCAAACCCTAGATTACCAGGGATGTGACATTTTTCATGGAAATGTCTTTCACTGTACACCTAACATTTCAAGTCAAGTTGCATTCTCCATCTGATTTCCTTCACATCCATTTGACAGTATGTCAGTAGTGACAAAATTCTATAAAAGGATGGCAGCTTTGCATACTGCTTAAACTTATGCAGCACAAGCTTCCTGTGTGATCTCTGGAAGACTGAAAATACTTTAGATGTGCAAAAAAAAAACTCCAAAAAACCAACAGTTGAGCAAAATCTAAGAGCTCGTTTAATCTCAGTAAAACTAAACAGGAAACAGAAACTGCATAGATATTACCTGGAGCAGATTGCTGCTCAATAGGTTGCTCTTTGCATGTTTGCTGTGCAAGTTAAAGATGAGGCATCGTTTCTGAAGCTCAGATTTCTTCTCTGTATTTCAGTTATTCACAACATCATTACTTATGAGAAAAGTCATCAAGCTGGGGAACATCCAGTTTTCCATATCTCATGACTGAGAGCACAGAGCAGTAAGGTTAAACCAGCAGTTTTAAAAAATCACCACTGACTCAGGATGCTGAACGCTCAGCAGCTGCTTGCAACTCATTTCTAATAAATTCAGGAAGTATCATAAGTTTCACCCAGTGTTTGAACAGTGATTCCAAGACTTTTTCTGGACCAGCAGCCTGCTGATGGGGAAAAAAATCTTGACTTTTTTTCTTTTTGCCTTGTTCAGCCTTTTCTCTCTGTTGGGATGACTGACTCTCAGGCAGCCCATAGTCTGGCTTGTATAACAGACACCCAGTGATAAATCTGATTCAGTGGATAAATGAAGCCATAACAGACAATAAGAACCTGGACACCATGCAGGCTAAAGCCTGGAAGAACCACAGTGCAACAATTTTTGATTCGTAAAAACTGAAGTTTCAAAACTTTGCAATTCATTGGGAAAGCCCTAGGAAACTAGTAGACTGTGATAATGAAGAAATGGAAAATTCTTTCCCACATTCTTCACCAGAGAAATAGTATTTTTTATATTTGTACTAGGTTTAAAAATATTTAAATCAAAAATAACAAAGAATTATGTATGTATGGACAGTAATTTATATTCCTGCTCACAGCAATTGTTTGCTCAGAGAGCTGATGTCCATTCAGTAGCCATTATTATTATTGCTATGAGGGCTTTGAATATTTAATACCAGCAAAAATGTTTTTAGGAGCACATTCTTATGTATCAAGAAGGCCATGCACTCAGCCATGTAACAGCTCCGATAGTTTACAGTCCAAGTTAACAGGAGTCTCGAATATTAACTACTTGGGCAATAAATGCTCATTATGTAGGAGCCTGTATGTAAATGTCAATGTAAATACACAGTAATGGGTAAATTCACACAATCCTCTCAACTATAACCTACATTATAAGCATTCTGGTATCATCTTCCAAAACCTATCAGTATGAGCTGATTTTTCCCCTAAACAATCCAAAAAAAACCAAAGCAGCAGAGAAGTGTAGGACAGAATTCTCTGGACATTTGCTTCATAGAATGGTTTGAGTTGGAAGGGAACTTAAAGATCACCCACTTCCAACCCCCCTGCCATGGACAGATACACCTTCCACTCGATCAGGTTGCTCAAAGCCTCATCCAACCTGGTATTGAACATCTTGAACATTTTGATAGGAATGGTTGGACTCGATGATCCAGTGGGTCTCTTCCAACCTGGTTATTCTATGATTCTATGATCTCCAGGGATGGGGTATGTTCAAAGATCATTTTGCTTTAGAATAATGTTTGGACTTAGAAATATTCATTAGTAAGAAAATAACATACGTATTTATTTTTAAACTTATTATTTTACAAGCCTATCTAATGTAGTTTATCACCATTTAAAAAAAATTAGGTCACTGAAGTTAAATAAAACTACTAAATAAGGAAATTCCACATATATCTAAGCTGGTCCGTTTTTCTCTCTTTCCCAGGAGTTTTAGGGATCTTGACACTAATTTTAAAGTCCAGCCTTGCCTAGGGATATTTTTAATAACTTAGAAAAGCCAACCCAATCCATTGTATAGCTGTACTGTACTAAAAAAGTGACAAAAACCCCAACATATGTTGATGCATTATGTAAAGACTTTCCTTGACAGGATTTACTTACATTCAAGCTTTAAATGCAGTGCAAATGCATTTTCTGGAGTGTTAGGCCTCCGAGTGGTAAAAGCGCTACCATCCCCAACTGCCAAAAAGGTGGTGTTACATCACACAACAACGGACCTTAAAAAGACAAATGAGTCATGCACTTCAGCTGACAATATCTTAATTTATGTGCCCATGATCAAGTCAGAGTGACAAAGCGGGGCTAGCAAAATCCTCCTGAAAGCCCTTTCTTTCTCCCTAGTGTTCAACGCTGGCCTCAGGTGTGACCCGAGCTCTCCACACCAATAGTTCGTTGACTGAGGATGTTCCAAAAGCTGCCAATGTTTCCACAATAAAGGAAGCGTGAAATGGCTGCCCTTGATATAAAACTGGTACTCCAGCCAGCGTTGTTTCTATCTGTGTTAAAAAACTTCAGCTACAGGGTGGGGAATAGTATCAAACCCTGTAAAATCCCATGCTGAGGGTGAATGAAGAAGGAAGCTGAGATGTTCTGAGATATTCTCTTCCTTTTCTTCAGCCTTTGAGGATGAAGAGGCTCACTTCTACAGTATTAAATTCCACATTCACAAAAAGTTAAAAGCAAGCATCCAAGAATGCAAGGTATTCGCAAAAATTATACAGCCCCCATCAAATCTAGTGGAAATAAGAATTGCTGAAGTCGTTGCTTGCCTATTCCTAATACAGCTTCTGTTTGTGTGGTAGGCTCTGTTCTAACTCCCTCCCACACTGTAATGCAGAGTCAGAACCACCCAGGCAGTTGTGCCAGAAGAAGGAAGTCCACGAAAACAAGAGAAAGTCAGATGCAGGAAGTAAATCTCCTGTGTAGACAAATGGTTGTCCTCTTCTGTGTCCAGAAGCTTTCAGAGGAGGCTGTATTGTCCGAAATGCGCCTGGAAACAAAAAAAAAAAAATCCATCAGCTTGTGAAGTACTTGAAAGCAGTTAGTTGAACTAATTATTTCAATATGCCCATTCCAATCGCTTCCTGTGATTCTATTTGCCCATATAATACAAGGATACTTGTAGACTTTGTACATGTCTGTACTCCATTGCCTTTTCACTGTCTCCCTGTTGACTGATAATCACTATTGTACATTGTTATATGATCTGGGAGATGTCAAGAAATCTTACTGGTTATTTTTTAAATGGGAATATCCAGATTTGGGTGAGCAAAAAAAAAAAAATAAAGACAGAAAAAATTAAATGGGTCACCGGTGCAACTAATAGCCACCAGGCTGAGTGTTAGGTATGTTGGATCTCAGCAATTCTTGGAAGATTTCTTAACCGCAGCCACCTACAGAAAACAAGGTCTTTACTCGTACCACTCCCACACATCCTCACAAATACTTTTAATTGCAGCTTGTTTTAAACATGCAAAAATAGAAAACTGATTGCCTTTCTTCTATAGCTTTTGAGATTGTTCCAGTTTTTCAGTTCCTTCTAATCTCTATAGCCTGTGGTCTCTGAAGTCATATACTTCCTTTTCCCCCGTTTCTCAAGACCACTCTGTCATCCCTTTTCCTCTGCATCATGCTTGTAATTTTGGTTTTGTGAGTCCCTTTTAATTCTATATCTGCCAAGCTTAATAGGGACTCCCCTAAAGCAAGAACACAGCACTATCATGTTCTGATGCTGTAGTTACACCTATGTAGGTCATCATAGACAAATCACATTTACACTATGGTAGCAGGTGCCTAGTGGCATGTTTTACATCATCTCCACTCGTGTGTGATGTGTTTAGCAAGAAATCAGCATTGTAATATTTTTATCAGCCGGAATTATACCTTCTGAGCTGTGAAATACATCCATTGTTTCTATTAGTCCAGCCAAGCTCTACAATAGGAAAAACTGCATCACTAGCAGTTCAAAAGGTAAGGGGTATTTAGGGTTAGGGAATGGTGTTAGGAGGATTTTGGATTTAGGAAGGAAGAGAGAGGGAATTTAAGATATCAGGTGAGGCGCTGCAGGTAGCAGCCTCCATCTCTTGGTCACATACATTGGCAAGAGTGTCAGCAGAACTGCTCTCTGCTGCAGCCTCTGTGCATTTAGAAAGACTCAATTAATTATAGTCCCTTTAGGCCACCTCCCCACCTGTGTCATCAGCTCACCTTTAATTCAAGCTTCAGTTATAATGACCCTTCTAGCTCTTCAGAGCAAAAAAGCACTGAATGTTAGGCCTGTTTGGAAAAATATTCTCCACAAGACTTTTTAATCCTGGTTTATTCTTACCTTGAAACAGGGTCTGCAAAATCAACTTGCACTCAATACTCATTTCTTCACAGAGCCAAGCAGGTTTTTTGATAAGCTTTAACAGTGACAGCGAAATGGAGGCACCAGCCCTTCTCCCCTCCTGCACTAGCTTGCAAATCTAAAGTAAGTCCTTAATGGAAATAAATTTAAACGTTATAACTCCGCAGTGTAAATCATTATGATGTACTCAATGCAGAGCAGCTGTTTCTAACAGATTTGGCATCTAACAGGGGTAATGTAATTTTACACAAATCATTATGTTCATTATATTAAATTAATATATTAAAGTTAGTCAATGATGCCTTTTAATACCATCTTACCCATAGATCCCTTTATCCTTATATTCTAGAGGTTTGGGGTTTTTTCCCCAATATTCTGTGCAGAGAGAACATAAATATCCAGATCACTATGAGCATAAGCCCCTAAATTCATGGCTGTTGAGCCTCTTCCAGTATAAGCATCTGAAGGAAGGGTGCTTAAGAGAACCAGGAATTACATCATCTTTTTCCTTATCTTTTGAAGACTGAATGATTATTTTTTTTTTTTCATCCTACAGGAACAGATTCTGGACTAATTTTTCCTACTAAAGGTTTTAAAGTCTAAAATTCATCAAACATCTTGTCCTCAGAGACAATATCATCCAAGTTCAAAGGATCTATAGCCTTGCAAAACTGATGTCTTATTTCCGAGCTAATGCCTTTGTTTTCATTGAATGTTTGATTTCACCAAATTAAACCGCTTCTTATCCTTTGTATAAATGTGAAAAATGACAGAAGACAGAACCCAACCTCTTGATACTCTGAAGAAAAGAACATTTAAACACACGTGTAACTGCACATATACATCGTATACATTCAATTGGTATGTTTTTCCATCTAAGATTTTTCCAGGATAGATTTATTGTAGATTATGGGGTTTTTTTCAGATGTTTTTTTAAGAGCCTTTGAATTGAAAATCGTAGTCTTTCAAGGCATTTGTTTTAATGAACATCATTATAATTAAGAACATGCTTTTCATAACTAAATATGAAAAGGATTTTTTTTTTTCAAGTAAAGTCTGAGTCTGATTACTGATGGAGGAACTTCAAGATCTTTTTTTTGCTAAGCATTTCAATATTCATTCAGAAAAATGTCAAGATAACAGACTTTAGCATGTAATTTTGGTGATTCATACTTTTTCTTGTATTTTACCACTTCAGTTTTAATATCTCGTTAAAACAAGAAAGTTTGAATAAAATAAGAATGCTAATGAAAATGAAGCAGACATATGCTATGTCCATACTTCTACAGAATTTAGAATATTCCAAAAATTTACTCATAACATTATCCTTCAACCATCTCTGTTGCACAGCAATAGTCTTTGATTTATTAATTACATTTGAGAAGTTGAGAGCAAGCTCTTTCTAAAATTCAGTGTAGTTGTCACTCCTACTTTGGTCCAGAAGGCGTTTACTTTATGTAACTCAAATTCTTTCAACAACAGATGTTATAAAAAGGTTGATATATTCATTAAATTACCTGCCACTGAATAGTCTTCAAACTAGGGATCATAAACAATGATAATGAATGAGATATTAACATATATTGAAGAGTCAAATTCCACTATTTTTTAAGATGCCACTATGTTGTGTGCCATTATCTTAATAAGTTTGTTTTTCACAACTGTGTATTTAGTAGGACGCAATCTAGGAAAGCAGGAAACATAAGCAACAATTAGATTCTAGAAAACAAGTGTGAGGTCTCAAAATTCACTTTAGCACAACTTCATAATCAGTCAAACAGAAATACCTGACATCATGATGATGAACCATAGAAATCACTTTTTGTCCTGAGGTTCCCTGGTGAGTGGTAAGGAGACAAGACACACCAAAGGCAGGTTGCACCACCAACAGAAGGAGCTAGGCTTCACCAGGACTTTCCACAGCCCCTACATTGAGTAAATTTAGCAGTGAAAACAATCTCTAATCGTTTTGCCAGCTCCTTCTGGGCTCAGTGGTTCTTGCACTCTTGGTGGCACACACGTACAGGTTGAAGCTTGAATGTTACCTGCCTGTCATCCCTCAACAAAGCTCTGCAAAATCGGAGCTGTAGGTTAGCTTCTATTCATAAAAATGGCAAAAACATGGACTTTCTTCCCTTAGGCTGAGGAAGGAATAATATCACAGAATCACAGAATAGTTTGGGTTGGAAGGGACCTTAAAGATGACCCAGTTTCAACCCACCTGCCATGGGCAGGGACACCTCCTACTCGATCAGGCTGCCCAAGGCTCCATCCAACCTGGCCTTGAACATCTCCAGGGATGGGGCAGCCACAGCTTCCCTGGTCAACCAGTCCCAGTGCCTCACTACCTTCAAAGGAAAACATTTCTTCCTGATATCTAGTCTAAATCTACCCTCTTCTATGATTGTTCTCCCATTAAGTGAGCTCTTCTCAGTAAGGTTGATGGCTCTACCATGCACTTTTCTGCCAGAATAACTATTATTGCTGTACTTGCTGCTGGGTTTTATTGGGTCAGGGTGAAGTTTTCCTTTCTCTTTCTCTACATATAACCAGAGCATCTTACACACATAGATTCTACATTTTATAGCTATCACATCAAAACCATTTTTACTTTCTCAATGATAAGGCAACTCAGCTGTGGAATCAGGAAACACAGCCCTTTCAGAGGCAACTAAGAGAACTCAGGGTAGGTGAATCTGGACATTCACTCACAGTTTCTCTAGGGACACCTTCATCATACTTTTCTCTGTAGGAAGTAACAGCACAGGAAAGTCTTGGAGCATGGTTAAAAAGATAAATCCACACATTTGCAAGTTACCCAGTTGCAAAGTGTTGTTCTGTCTAAGGTAGGAATTGGCAGAATCTGTTCCTACTCTTGACCACATTGGTTTAAATTCAATATTGAACACAAGAGCATCTAGTCACTTTACATAAAGTTTCAGCTAAGACATTAAAACTGCTTCTATGTGCTGTTTCAAGGATGAATATTTCTGAAAATTTCCTTACACCTCCCAGGCACAAATTTAAATAAAACACTGGCTAAAAAAACCCAGTGTCAATATGCATGAAATATGTCAGACACACCTCACTGTTGCAGTCCAAAATGTGTTACAGGCCTGTTTCTGTTGACATTTATTAATGCCATTTTAATGGCTCCCAGTTCTTAATATCTTGTGCTTAAGTAGCAGTGTAAACTTTGCAGACATTCTGCAAGCAGCTTCACAGCAACCATCTCACTTTTACAGACAATAAATTGAGGCACCAGAGATATTTGCAAAGTAGCAAAGTTGCAATTCAGACCCACGAGGTTTAGCTCGTACTAGATTACCACAAACATGTTAACACGCGTTCCACTACAGGCAGCCTCTTCCGTAGAAGAGAATTTGCTCTGTGTTGCAACAGGTGAGACCATGAGCTATGTGCTATTTGTATAGGTATCTACACAGTCTATAATCTGCTTGGTGAGAAGGTGTAATTCCTTTCAAGCTGCGCTGCTACTTCTACTGCTCAGATGCTCTTCGTATCCTGTGTTCAGTTCTGGGCCCCTCACCACAAGAAGGATGTTGAGGCTCTGGAGTGAGTCCAGAGAAGAGCAACAAAGCTGGGGAAGGGGCTGGAGAGCAGGTCTTATGAGGAGCAGCTGAGAGAGCTGGGGGTGTTTAGCCTGGAGAAGAGGAGGCTGAGGGGAGACCTCATTGCTCTCTACAACTACTTGAAAGGAGGTTGTGGAGAGGAGGGTGCTGGTCTCTTCTCCCAAGTGATGGGGGACAGAACAAGAGGGAATGGCCTCAAGCTCCGCCAGGGGAGGTTTAGGCTGGACATTAGGAAAAAATTCTTCACAGAAAGGGTCATTGGGCACTGGCAGAGGCTGCCCAGGGAGGGGGTTGAGTAACCTTCCCTGGAGGTGTTTAAGACACAGGTGGATGAGGTGCTGAGGGACATGGTTTAGTGTTTGATAGGAACGGTTGGACTTGATGATCTGGTGGGTCTCTTCCAATCTGGTTATTCTATGATTCTATGATTTCTGTCATTCAGAACATGCTTTGTAATCAAGAAAGAATTAGAAAAGTTTTCATATGCATCTTCATAATTTTACCTCACATTGTGATGATACAACTGCCATTTGCTTTTATTTCAAATAAAGTGGTTTCAGTGCTGCTCGCCTCCATGATTATTTTGCAAGCCTGTATAAAGCTTGCCCCACGTGGGAGTCATTTTGAACACATTAAATAATGATATTTTTATGTCTCCCCCACTTTGATGTAGCCTCCAAGGAGAAATAACTATCCAGGATATCCAGCTTCATCATGTTCTAACAATTTGATAAAATCCTTCAATAAAATGTAATTCCTTTTTTAAAAAAGAACTTCTGCACTTAGTTCAGTTGATAACAGGCTCTGTCCTCTGTAAATTATAATGTAGTAACTTTTTTCATATATACTTTAAATTCACAATTCGTTTCTTATTTTTAATGCTATTTTTTTATCATTTGATTAATTGCTTAAAACTGTACACAAAGATAAAGGGAACTTTGAAATTCATACCTTGGAGTATTAACATGTACTCAAGACTAGATGTAAATGTCAGACAGAAAAAAAGATCTAATGAACTCTTTATTGGTGAAATACTGTATTGCAGCTGCCTAGAATTTTAAATATTTTGTAGCTAGCTCCAAAGCAAAATAACCACAGAAGTTTACTTACAGTATGGACTCTCATTCAGCATTTCTAATTTCTTCTTCTAGGGTAGATGGAAGCCATTTGTTTTGCTAGAAGTTGCAGCTATTTCATTTTGCTGAAGTTTAGTGGATCCTTTTAATGTTCACAAAATGCCCAGGAAAAAAAAAAAAAAGAAAAAAAAAAGAAAAAAAGTGCAACCACAGAAGTATTTTTCTGTCTAGAAAATTACAGGACCATAAGTTCTTCTTTTCCCTTATGTCTCCTCTGCCATAATAATGGCTTCAGGATTTAAATCCTTTGCTGCTATTGTGACTTCAAAGCCTTAAAGCTGCAATTGAATGAAGTAGTTCATCTGTCATTATTCAAATATGAAGCAATTATGATGAAATAAAGATAGAATTCCATTGAGAAATACCCCAATCAATTCTCACTTATATTTAACTAGAAACATAAAATGATGCTTAGAAGAGTAAGTTTAGGTAATAAAAACTTGGAATATATAAAGTATGAATTACTGATCTATAACTTATTCATTTCTGAGTAAGTCTTCTAAATATATTTCACAAATATTGACAAAAGTTCAAGCTTACAATGCAAAACCGTCTCTCAGCCAGTCATAAAGAGTGACTAGTTTTTCAGAAATATATTTTCATCAGTTTGGATATGCAGAGGTTCAGATGAGAACCTGCTGAGATTTTTAAGGTTCTCTGAGCAGGTCAGCTCACTCTGAAATATCTTAGATCACAACATGTTAATTGCATGTGGAAGGAATAGGTTTTACAAGTGAGTATCTGAAATAGCACATCTACCTCAGCCACATCTACATTATGCTGCTGCCACTTAAATTACTGGACTAGATCATGTTGTGTGTTTTCTCCCTTTCTTTCTCTTCTCATCTTTCTTTTTTAATCTATCAATGTATAATACTCTGCCAATAAAATAAAAATATGGTGGATCCTGCAGTGGCCAGACCAAGGGCTCCCAATATTTTGTGTCTTAAGCTCTTCAAATGGGTCAGATCCTCTCTATTCTCAGTCATGCAGCAAGCTCAGATGAGAAAACAACTGTTATACGTTTTTGTTTTGGTTGGTTGTTTGGTGTTTTGATTCAGAATACACTGTTCTTTTGGAAAACAAAAGCATCCTTTTCAGCTTATGGAAGAGGACTGTCACCTTCTCTCTAGGCTTTCCATGACAAAACAGGATAAGAAATGCACAAATGGGTCCAAAAGAATTTTCCTCGTGTTTTCAACAATTGCAGATAAAGTGATCTGTACGGTAGTAAATTTTGGTGTGTTGAGAGAGATCACAGATAACCAAGGATCTACATATTCACATTTGTCTTCCTTCATTTTGTAGGCACTGTATAACTCTACCTGGCTATCAATTTTCTGTCATCTACAGACACTCACGTCTTGCAGTTTAATTTGAAAAATTTAATTTCTTCAGACAATCCAAGAACTAAATGTTATCACAATTAGAAAGTGGTAGTACTTAATACTGAATTTTAAATCAGAGATGTAACTAGCAAGAAGCATTCGGGGTATATACAATTAATTATTTCACACATAATTATTCTGGATATTACTCTAACTGTGAAAACATAGAGCATTTTAAAAAGCACACTGTAATGTTCTGGGCTTTTTTTAATTTTGCACAGAGGCTCTTTCACTTGATATTCTCACACTAAATAATATGTAAAATACTGACACCTAATGTTAACTTTCAGTACTATTCATCTTGCAAAACTTTTACTACTCGTAGAGAAAGACCATGTGAAACTGGTGCTTATGCTGCAATTTTCTTCCAGTAAAACGCAATGTAGCCTGCCCTCTCTTTTTGTAAATAAATTTCTGAATTTATATATGCCTATAAAAGCAAGGAGCTTTCAGGTTTATCGTCGTAGCTCATAAGTGGAAGAGAGAGAGCAATTCAGAAATATCTAAATAAGTGAGATTTGATATGTCAAATGAAATACAAATGCTTATTTATAAAGTTAATATTTGCACCTTTAGCCTGAAGTACCATTAAAAGACAAAATACTATTAAACATTTATTAATAAGCTCTGATTTTTCAAAACTTGGACTGCATAGATTCATTAAGTACTTTACTTACCTTCCTTGGTTCCCTTTTCTTGATCAGAGACACAAGGAATTGTTTTCACAGTTCATGAATTTAAAGCAGATGCCAAACCACAACCTCAAAATTCACTATTTATCTCCCTGTAACTTCCAAGACAACTAGTCCAAACCTGATGACTGGGTGCTATTCAGAAAGATTTTGAAGTCATTACTCTTCCTGGGTTTGGTGCACAACCAAGGTTCAGCTGATATCAAAACAAGTAATATTATACTCTGACCTAGTGTCAGATCTGGGTCTTTATTAAGCTTGCCTAACTTTACAGGGAAGACATAAGTGACCATCAGCCAGGGCTGTTCAGCAGCACAAGTGCTTTAAAGGTACTGGCAGTGAACTAAAGCCATTTCAACACTGCAGACTGTCACAGTTTAGCATTCAGTACTCCTTTCATCAACAGTCACTTTACGGAAAAATGGTCCTTTTTCTAAGATCATGTCACTTGACAGACGAAAGTAGCTGTGCTGCAGAAGCAAATAATAAAAAAAATGGAACGACAGCCACTGAATACAGATACCTGGTCTGCAATACAATGATACAGTCTCAGCTGAATTAAAAATCTATGACATCGATATAATCAAAGCCTCTTGAGTGAGCCAGAGCTTTCCAACCGACTAAACTCATGTGCTATTCTTTGTAACAATATTCCAGTTCTAGAAGCTGTTCTTAACTCTTCATAGTTGCTAAAAATGCCAACAAATGCTTTATTTGCAGTTCTTTCATATTTCCCTCTACGCATTACAGCCAACGAAATAGGTGTTACTGCAGCAGGATGTTAAAACTACTCATCTTTAGAGAATTTTAGAGCATGGGTATACACAGGTTTCCCTGTGCAGCAGGAGATGCTCAAAGAGTGTTAAAATTTCAACCAGGAAAAATGCCTTTGAGCCAAATCCTCACTTTTTACCCAAAGTCCTTTCTTATCCTTGAGGTAGAATTAAAAAAGTACTATCAGAAGCAAGTTTCCAAGTGGGTCATGCCAAACATTAGACACATTTTATACCATCAGAGAGAAAGTTTTAATTTATTCTGGAAAAAGTGTTAGAGCTGAATAGCTACAGACAGGATTTTAGTTGCCATTTATGCTAAGGTGTTACTTATGTCTTAAAAGAACTCCAGGTAAAGTATTGGTTTAAGCTTAAACAGTTTTTCTCCATTGCTTTTAGCTGTCTAGTGTAAATCTCCATAAAATTTGGGCCACACTGTATGTTAACAATGAGATATTTTGCAGCTGCTTAAATAGTTCAGAGTTCATTTTGCCTAATCTGAAATAAGCCTTGTTAAAATTACAGTAAATGCTCATACAGCCCTTGACACTCACTTACATGAATTTAAAATTGTTCTCAGCTTTCTCAAGAATATAAACTCCAAGATGACTACCTAGAAATATAAACAGTACATGTTATATTTTAGCCAACTATATCACACTAAAGAAGGTATCTGCAATGTAAATTCATTCTTCAGTTAAATAATTAATTTAACTAGAATTTCAAAATATTGAGCCTTTTAAAATATTCAGTATGCAGCAGTGAACAGTTTTAAACTACTAATTGTTCTACTTTAACTTTTCCAGTATACCATGTACTTTAAATAGAATTGATAAATTAAAAATGTAAATTGGACTGTATCTTTTAGGTGTTGGTGATTTGCCTGTTTTCTACTTTTTATTATGCATCATTTTTATAATAAAGAAGGGATTTTTTTTCATTCCTGTTCTAGTTGATAGCAGTTCTTCCATGCTTCTCAAAGCTAATGTAATAAAATGTTTAAGAAAAGCCCCATTAAAATATATAAAGCATACTAATTCATGAAGTCAAAGTCAAAGCAGAATGGAAATATAAGCTTTAATAAAACTATGTCTGTTATAAATAACTATTCAAGCACAGTCATTTTTTTGCAAATTGCATGGGACATAGCACAGTCTACTTGAAGCAAAGAGTCGCTCAGCAGAATAAATGCATCTTAGTCAGAAATAGATTAAAAGATACAGCTGAGCCATCAATAAGAACCAGATAGCGCAGTATAGTTTGCTGTTTGTTTTGAAGATGTAATTGCAGATCTCAGGATTTCAATAAATCTGTACACATCATGGAAAGAATTGTATAGAGGAACTGGGGCAACGCGGAGAGCGTTTGGTTCTCGCATGTCACACTGCAAAACAGAAAGGGAACATTTCGTAAATTCAGGTCACTCCATAATTATCTGGCAGACTACAGTTTTAAATACTATCCTTGCCTTCAAGGAAGAGTGACTGGACCAACAAGGAGATACACATAAAATCTTTTTGACTCCTAAGAAACTGTGAGGAACATAGCAAGAAGAGTAGTGTGGTGTCTAAAAAAAGGATGCAGGGCTCAGGAGGGGCAGGAATCTCCCAGTATCATTGAGGGTCTCCAAACCAGCTATGTATCTCCATAATTTACCCTAACTCCTATAGTAATCCACAGTGGAAGAGGCACATAGGTGACCACAAGACATAAACTTGCTGGTATGATGGAGTGTTTTGTACTGTAAGTACAAATAATGTTGCAGGGCTTGCAGTACTTTTCTCTCCCTTCTCTGTTAATTTGAACATATTTTTTAACAGAATAATCTTTCATATTTGAAGCATATTACTGCATTGTGAAGACAAGCCAACAGTCTCATGCCTTCTTAAAAGCAGATGTTCCTGGAATTCCCTGGCAGCGCCAAAACAGCAGCATATTCAGCCTAGAAGAGTTGTACTTTGGGGACACAAGTCATCAGCAGAAATAAAACTTAGAAATTATTTATCTGGCATTACACTATCAGCCTCACGTCTCAGCTCTTCTAAATCACCAGATGTATAGCCCTAAATTTAGCTTTTCCTGGTTTTGAGCAGCGTTCACCGGTAAGTGGGTCATTACATGGCACTGCCATTCAGTGGCTTATTTTCCTGAGTGCTAGAACACTCCAAGGAAATGACACTTTTTTTTTAAATTCTCCACCTCGATGCCTCACAGAAAGCAAGGGCTTGGCCATTTGCAGATCAGGAAAGGGACTGGTTGAAGCTTAGAGTTCCTTGTCATCGCCAGTCTATAGGTGTGTGAGTTGAAGAGTTGAGGATGATGAACGCCACTCGAATGCTGCTGACTGCCCACACCCCAGGGTGGCTCAGACCTCCTCGGTGTGGCCTCTGGCCTCATGACTCGACCTGCAACAGGGGATCTGGACAAGGACACTGGACAGAAGACATTGTACTGGATATCTCAGGCACACTCATATTTGCCTTTTTCCAGTAATTTAGATTTTCTTTTTCCTCCTATCTTTCCTGTTCAGAGCATAAGCTTCATAATGTTTCCTACCAAAATGCACCCATAAAGGCGTCCTAATGTCAGTAGTGAGTCCTGGGTGCTGCTTGCAGAACTACTGGAAATAATTCAATAGAGAAAGGACAGTACACAGACCAACAAATACTTTATAAAATAATTCTGCTTATTTGATTATATGCAGAATTAAAGTCTGAAGATGCTGTGTAAGAATTTTCATCATTCCCAATCTTTTCTGACCTTGCCCAAGACTATATTTGAATAAAAGTCATAGTTTAGGTTCACAAAACAGTGCATAAGATGGTGGATTTTTATTTACTCACAGCTACTCCTCTCTTCTCCAGCTCTCTAAACACAGACTTGATTGGAAGGGAAAAAGATAGTGTGAGTTGGCATCCTCTTTCCTCAATCTGAGATGGCGTGATTATTTTCACAAAGGGCTTCTCTGGATTTGTTTTATCCTCCTTGTAGTAGTACTTTATCAGGTATTCCAAGTAACCGGTGAGTAAAACAGATTTCCTTCTCAATGCTTTCATTGTAGTTTGACCAAAAACCTACAATAATTTTAAATCATTAGAATCATAATGCACTGCTATTGAAAATAAAAAGGAAGTAAAGACAACTAAGGATATTTCTGAGCTTTTCAATAACTTAAATTGTTTTGGAAATACAGGGACCAAACTCTGTCATTCTTAGTTTTCTAAGTAACAGATTTTTCTATACATTTTATCCTTGGAATCAAGAGTAGTATCAGATAGACATTATAGGTAACATTTTAGATAATGAAAGATATTTCTGTCTACTGTTGAAGTTTTACACACATCCATATCTGCATAAATGAATTTTCACGATAAAAACAGCTAAGAAAACATTCTTTGGGCTATCTGAAGAGGATCCATAAATTCTCTATACAGTAAATAGGGCTGCACAAAACTCAAAATTGCATGCAAGTTTTTCCTTGTATGTACCTCAAGTAGCAGAAGCCAAGTGTTAAGACTGAAACATCATGAGTGATTTACAAATTCTGGTCTTTAAAAACACAATATTTGTACTAACATATTACTTTAATGTTTTAAGTCCTGTAGAGGCAGAGTTGCAGGCTCTGTCTCTGCTAGCCCATAGGAAGAAAAATATTTGAGTGGTTCTAGTTTAACAGCTCTATGTTCTTACACAGATAGAAGGAACGGTGAGCTGCAGAAAGTCAAAAATGTCATGAGACTTGCAAAAAGTATTGATTATAAAAGGCTGTACTATTTTGCCACACATACAAGGACAAACAGTAAAAGAATTTGGGAGCAGCAGAAGGTGCAACAGCTTCTGCTGGTGTTCTGGAAAGGCTCAGTTACAGGGAACAATAGAAAATGTGACTCCGGAAAAAATTTACCCTAGCCTTTCCCAAAACTCTCCGTTCTTCTTTCTGTGCAAGTAACTTCAGGGAAAGATGCAAGATATAGAGATGCAAGTACCTGACAGTCAGTTCAAATCAGAATCTGGCACATAAATGCCATATAGCTGCTGATGGACAACTATATCTCCAATGCAGATGAAAAAACAAAGTCAACATGGAGGTCCTGTATGAAAATCCATGGTCTTTACTCTTAAGAAGTTACTGCTCCACACTGAAGGAGTAACACTTTTTAGATTACCTATATCATAAACTGGATGTTTAAACGTTTAAGGAGGAAACTGAAAAATCTTACTCAGAGTACAACAAAGACTGGGTTCCAGCAGTAGCTGGAAATCATTCCTTTGTAGAATATCCCAAGTATTACTCTGTCATGGTACCAAAACCAGCAGGTGCTGCACAAAACCAAAAGCCCCTACGTGTTTCATGTGAAACAGAATATGGCTAACTGTAACACAGACTGCACAGAGACAGCGTAGTCACAGAAATGAACGTGGCAGCGGCCAGAGCCACCAGCAGACAGAATTTTTACAGGTCAACAAAAAACTCGAGGTGCTTCTCTCGCCACACAGGCGAGCAGAGCAAACACACAACTATTCATCCCGTTACTGGAGGCAAAATGGAGACTTGCCTCCCGTTCCTCTGGGCTTTGCAGCAGTATGAGGGATGGATCCCCTTAGGCTGCGTGTAAAAATCTGTTTGCTCAGGCTTTGTGCAAGGAATATTTGGCCTCTTGGGGGAAATTTTTGAAAAAGATCTTTTAAATGTGGCTGTAGAGCACTCCCCTTTTTTCCATAAAAGGGAGCAGCTATCGCCGTAACAGTCACTTTAAGCATTATTGAGGAATAACATGCATTAACACTTGCAGTTTTCATTGTTTCCATTGGAAACACTGCCTTCTGCTTAATGTGTCCCAGTGAAGGTGGCATGCAATTTCACTAGCCATCTCTTGCCAGACATGAAAACTATTTTGTTTCCTACTGTATTAGAGCAATTAGCACTGGGAAATCCTGGCCGTGCCAAAAGGTAATGCAGGCACGGAAAGGGGAGGCAATGAAAACTGTTCAGCCTTCATTGTTTGAGGCTCCCTGCAGTGGGCTAAATGACACCAACCCACACAAACTGGAGCACTGACAATCTGGGTCATAGCAGAATAGCGTTCAGCTTATCTCGAAGGTCACATAAAGTTTAAAAAAATATATTGGATGTTTAAGGACTAACAAAGTAAATTGTCAGGCAGAACAAGAAGGATTGCTGTGCCCTTTGCAGTCCTTCAACGTGGCGTGTAAGCTGGAGGCAGCACAATTGGCAATTTTCTGACTTTGTTTGCTTAAGATACTGGTTTTTCAGTAAATAAAGAGGGACTTATGGTGTATGGACATTGCTTTTTGTTCCAGCATCAGATTTGCCATTACGCTAGCAGTAATGGAACACTAGCAGAAACAGTTTTCTTTCATTTATACTGATGACAAAATCGTGCTAACCAAGGCTGGCTTGAAAAGCAGCTAGGGAAAAAAATTAATATAGCAACATTTATAGCATATAGGAGGGAAATCTGTGTAAACTGGTCATTTTCAGCCACAAAGACCTAGAGCCTTGCGTTTCAGGGCACAGGAGCAGATTGCCCGGGGAAGCTGTGCTGCCCCATCCCTGGAAGGGTTCAAGGCCAGGTTGGATGGGACCTTGAGCAGCTGGTCTGGTGGGACGCGTCCCTGCCCATGGCAGGGGGTTTGGAATTAGATGATCTTTAATGTCCCTTCCAACTCAAACCATTCTGTGATTCTATGATTCTTTGATTCTATGTTTCTCTGATTAATTGCGCTGAGGCAAGCTCTGGATATCTCTATGAGAAAAGCTGCTGTTTGCACTGAGCCCCTAAAAACCAAGACAAATACTGTGCTGGCAGTCAGCTTTGGAGATGCAAACCTTGTGTATCTTGGGTCCAACAACAAAATCTGTGAGAAACAGTGAAGGGATGAGTATATTTATTAAAAGCCTTGGTCTCTCGGGGCTGTGGGCTTATTTTGTTTGTTTTTCATTTCCCCTTCCTCCTTTGCTTTTTAAATATTCAGCAATTTTTTTAGAGGGAGACAGCAATAATGCATGTACATTCATTTAACATTTTTATACTCTTAAATTTAGGCTCAAAGTAAAGCAATTACTTACCTCTAAACTAGCTTGCAGAGCACAGACCAGCAAAATTGGAGGATTCGATAACCGAAATCCATTAATTCCTTCACTTAGTTGTAATTCTGGAAAATGAATAACTTATATTAGTGTTTTTGATTTCTTCCTTTTAATGGATTGGACCTTATCTTGAAGTCTGTCCTCATGCAATAAAATATTTCACTAATGTGGCCTGTAGGAATCGGTCATTAAAAGGAAATGGTAATCTATTCACAGCTAATACTTTTAACTTCTAGAGAAGCCCGATTTTATCCAGCGGAAGACCTCATTAGCGGCTTCATGGGAACTAGAGAACTGCAATTAATTTGTTTAAATGGTGTGTGTTAAAACCACCTTTACACTTGAATCTCTTTTAACACTGACACAAACCAGAGAAATTCCAAGTCAGCAGAGGCACGTTCGTGAGGAGCCACAGTGCTGCCATGTGCTGGGAATCATGTTCCTTAATTTTATTAAACTGACGAGACACGTGGGAGACTGCATATGCAGCTAAGTGTAGCTTCGGGCCACAGGGAAAAGTTGCATAGACTTTAGGCCATGAAATTTCACAAAATCTATTTAATAAATCCATAAAGCTTTGCTGTAAGTTCTGTGTCACCATTTATATTTCATGCTCCAGCACCAAAGCAAGAGGATGCTGCAGAAGGAATGTTTTTCATGCACAGCAGGCTGCCTAATTTTATAATGATCTTTGCCCAACTTCTCCCTTATAAATTGCCCATGGAAATGAATAAACGTTTTTCTTCTAATAGTTTTTCAGTGCAATTTCTGTCTTCTGCTGGCTTTCCATAGTGCTGCTCTCTTATATTTGGTCAGAAAACAAAGAGCAGACCGAGGCTGGTAAAGAGGTGTTCTCCAGCCAAAGCCACAGCGATAGGGGCTGACACAGAGAATTAAAAATATATTAAAACCAAAGCAAGCGATTAAAACAAAAATCTCTTTTCTCCTCCAGATCCCTCAGAATATTCTCTCTGCCATGCTTTAAAATGAAGATGAACAGTCAAGCTGTCAGTTTTGGAAAAGAGATCTTATTATGTATTGGGACAATAAACATTTAGCTGTTTCAGAGCAGGTTTGGGTTTGTCTTATAGCCCATCCTTTGCTAATGCAAGGGATTTGGAGATGCCAAAACACGGGTGCTATTTCATGACTTATGTCAGGTTGACATACCTTTATTTAAATAATTTCTCATTAATTCCAGTGGAACTAATCCTAAAGTAAGATATCACCCAAGTGAATGATAGAAGATCCTTGCTCCTCAGACTTACGTTTAATTCATTGAGATACTTGGAAATTTTCATCCATATTCTACACGTGCATTTTTAAGGTATTTCAGCAAAATATCTAGAAGCAGACAGTCAGACCCATAAGCCCACAGACCAAATTTATTCCTTTTTTTTTGTTTAACCTCCATTACATTGCATATTTGGGGCAAGTTTAGCTTAATACATTTAACATAAGTGAGGAAATACAAAGTTTTATCCCTTTTACTCTAGTTACTATGAAAGTATTTATATATAAATACACCAAATAAGGTAAAATTAAAAAGGTAAAAAACCATACTGTTTTCCATAAGGAATCGTGTTTTGAAGTCATGACCCCACCAGCCGATTAGCCTAAGATTTTGAAAGAAAGTAAATTAATAGCAATGTTAGTATAATATCTTTCAATTTACAGCTGACAATTAAAAAAAAATATAAGTAAGATTAAGAAGTATGTAAATTTCTAATAATACACTGTGTTTCTAACAAAGACATAAAAATGCAGTGAATTATATACATAGCTGGTACTAAGAACTTAATGTTACTATTTGGAAATTTCTCTTTAACTACGGACGATAAAATGTGCTACATCTTTCAGCTAACTATCGATCTTTAACAATATCCATTTTGTCTGAAATAATTTCACAAAACGAAAAACAGAACAGAAATATTTCCACTGTTTTGTTCCAAGGCATTAAATTCAACCCCTCCCCTAAACTTAGTTCAATTAATATTGAAAGCTAAAACGTGTTATAAAATCTGTCTTAGTTTCACCAAGCAAAGGATTTGGTGATGGGCAGCAGTCAGTGAACAGGGCATCAGGAAGACTGTGCGTGCATCACCTTTTTCTTACTGTGAGACAGTAATGTGAATTCTGAGTAAACTTTTCTTCCCTTGCTCTGGGCTTAAAAATCTTTCTTTAAAATAAAAGCAAATGAGTACAATCCAAAAATGAGGCTTTTTAGATCATGTTCAGGAGAAAAAAAAAAAGAAAAGAATATCAAAGATCAGCTACTTTTAAAATAATTTTTATATTATGATGATATTACATAAATAAAATATTCATATTTGCTGAAAAATATGCTTAAGAATATAAGTATAAACAGTTTTCCAAAGCAGCTGAATCCACTGGATCAACTAGTGCCCTAAGCACTGCAGGTGGAATTAATATTAGAAAATCAAGAAGTGTCTTTCCACCTCCCTTGGGTTCTGTACTTCTTGTCTCAGGACACAGCAATATCGGTGGCTAATAACCACAGTACAACTTGAAATTTCCTCTCTATCAATGCTATTAAAATATTATGTAGTCACCACCTTAGATGGTCAGAAAGGAGTTTGTGATCTCCAAGACTATGTGTATTGGACATTTTTTATAAGGGTTTGCTGTGTTTTCCTGGGACATGTAGCAAAGTTGTTAGGAGTGAAGCCTGGCAAGTATTCAAGAAATATAATAGTTAAAAAATCTGTAGGTGAAATTCCCGGTAAATCAGCCTTCATGGAAGTAAACAAGGGAAAAAGAAGAATATTGCCCCTCTCTAAAGCAGGAGCATTTCTTTGCAGTATGCTTGAAAGAGCATAGCTCTACAGAATTAAGGCCATATTTGAGTTAAAGTCTTATTATATGAATACAATTAAACTATGGTGTAAAACAAAGTACTTCCTATTTCTGTAGAACATAGCTTTTATGTTTACTTCTGTGAAAGGTACCGAGCTGCATCAAAACATAGTCTATTCAGAAAAGGATGCTTTTTTTTTATTGCTGAGTGATGTTTTTGTTATTCTAAGACCCATGAAAATCAATAGTCCAATATACATTCATTTCAAATGAGATATTACATTGTCAAAACGAATATAACCCAAATAAAGTAGAATACATCTTCTGCTCAAGTGACTAAGTTACTGATGCTTTGAAGCATAAAGGATATTCCAGCTATTTAATATGAACTGTATAATATATAGAAAACATTTTAATATAAACCTTGAATATTGAATGTTACTACAATAAACTATTAACACCATTCGTGCACACATTGTGTGAATTCTGAAGTTTTTAAACAACAAAAGAATCCATGGGAAATACAACAGTTGGAGTATCACAAGGAGGAAGCAATACTATGCTGTATTTGAACTGAAACCACAAGTCAAAGACAAAATAAACATCAAGAGGAATATCACCCAACTAGAGCCTGATGAAAGGCACTCTGGCTGCATTTTGAATGCCCAAAACTCAGTAAATCTGAAGCTGCCTTAAACCCAGACCTCTGCTGCAGAGTCACATTTGCAACTTGGAAACTGAAATTTCGGAACTTTTCCAAATGTGACAGAATGAAGGATTTTTTTAAAGACAGTTTTAGCTGTCTCGCCCTTTCCTACCATAACTTTGACAATTTGTTTTCTCTTTTTTTTTTTTTCTTCTTCTTTTTGGCTGTTCTAGAACTTCAGAGGTGTCACTACAGGATGTGCACTTTGAGGCAGCTCTGGTCCTACACTCTCATTGATCTAATGGTCCATATGGATGTCATATTATTTGACATTTAAGTTGACAGGCTTCAAAGTGTGGAAATTAACAAAATCTTTACAAATTAGCAATTTGCTGTTTACAATTTTCTGTGAAAATTTTGAAATGAGGGTTGCCACTGCTATGCCAAATTTCAACCTGTTACGATGGGAAATAGCTAAGGTGTTAAACCCCAAACATAAGGCTTTATAAATGCTCGCTAAAAATAATAGGCAATAAAACTGCACATTAAGATACCGCAGTAAAATTTCTTATTAAAGAGTTGTTACTCTGCATGCAAAATGAGTATTTTGAAACGCAGTCACCATTTTGACTACCCTGGCTTCAAAAACAAAGGCACTGAGATCTAAATTGATTTCCAAACCATAATCTCTGCAAAATGCATAATGTGGCAGACTCTGAGAAGCCTTATATGATGTGCTTGTGTTTTAAAACACCTTAAATGGAATAACAACTGGGATCTAAAGTTACATCCCTTTTAGTGCAGGTAAAACTTACTCTGTGAAGTGTGTTAAAAATCACTGCATCTGGGAAGAAAAGGGTCAAATTTTACAAAGATATCACTTTAAACCTCTGGGAATAATGTTTTACTGGTGACTGCCCTTTGCATGTAAATGTATCTAAAGTAAGCACTTCTCTTGTTTTAACGAAGCACTAATTGAAATGGTTATCCTAACGATTGCTGGCTTGTGGTGTCTGTCCAGATAGCATCCTGCTGCCAGACTCAGGTACCCACAGCCCCCCAAGGGCTGTGCAGTGGAGATGCTCCTGAAGCACCTCTATAGCTAACATCTCCCCATCCAATAGCAAAAGCAAACATGAAATCCACTGCAGTCATGCCAAAAAGGAGAGTTAACTTAGTCTCAAATCAGCTGCTGGTTTTTCTGTGGGTGTGATGTGCTCACTCACCCACTTCCATAAGAAAGTACCTTTTAAAATAGATAAGTCATTGTTTTATTTTATGCCTCAAATAAGACCCACATCCTCATAGTTTGGGAACAGACTTTCCCAGGGAATTCGGCAGCTTTCCAGTCTATGACCAGCAGCAGCTTTTGAATATGCTACACAAAATTTAAAGCAACCTGTTGCTAGCTCAGTTTCATTAGACAAGTTGGCATATAGTGAAATATTTCTGAAACACTTTCAAATTCCTTATTTTTTCCTTATTTTTACCCCCAGATATTCTCTTATTTTACAAACCAATGAACAAAGATTTGCTGCACTGGAAAATGACTCCAGAAAGAAACAGTATCTTCTCATTTAGTCATGCTCTCTTTAAGCGCATTTGCACCAGGGAACAATCCCTCCAATAACTATTTTCATTTCCCTCCTTTATATCAGTGTTAGACTGAAGCACTTGCTGTTCATAACTTGAGTCACCTCGTTTGTAGTTGCATTAATGATGCAAGAGTGCAGGATATAATGATCATGATGTATGTGCAGTGCAAACATCAAAGAAGATCCAGTTAAAGAACACAGAAAATATAAAAAAAAATCCTTTGACCTTTGCTTCGAAGTTACAGATGATCATACTACTCATTTATAATTTACAGCCTGAAGCAGCAACACGGGTCTCATTTCCCTTCTCAGCGAGGGAAAAAAACGAACTCTTGAGTAGTGATACAGAAAACAGGGAAATACTATTAATGTGGCCCAATGCAGGGCAATGCACTGGTAGTACCCTGTCATTATATTGTGGGAAATCATTTTATGTCTGTGAGAAAGCACGTTGAAAAGCCACAACTGGAATGCAGTGTGAAATTAGAAATACTTTATATTACACTCGCCAGCTTCACTGGGCAAGGAACAGTTTGTCTTCTCTCCATAATCAGGTCACAACTCTATCTAGAAATTTCATATTAATTACTTAAATTATAACTTATTAGGAGCATTTACCAGCAAAGCATGCTATGTTTATGAAACCATGGAATAAGCTAAATCATAAACAGGCTGGTTTGGGCCAGACTGTGTCTGTGAGGCAGCTGATGTAGCTGCTGGTTGGCAGCTAAGCTCTTCATTCACACTACTCTATTTTTGCAAAACCTTCCAGATGTTGGCAAAGATTTGTCTGGGTTTTCATGCCACTGTTCTAGCTATGAGTAAGAATCAGCTTTGAGGAGTTAATGAGACATCTCCCTGATCCTGGAGTTTATTACACAGAACTGAAGCAGATATTATGAAAAAGCAACCTCATGCAGGAAAGGAAAGAAAGGGTCAACCATAATGATTAAGTTCAGTTTCTTGCAGTCCTAATATGTCCACAACAACTGCCTGGTAAAAAGAGCAAATCCAGAGCAAAACCATTCCTTATGCGTAAGGTCTCACAAAACTTCAAGACCTATGATAGGTAACCCAAGAGCACGACACACGTTTAGAGAATAGAGGTTAACTATCCAATATCACTCCATCAGCAGGAAATCTGTTAAACAACCTAGGAAGCCTTAGGTATTAGACTACAAAATCTACAGAAAGCGTGGGAGCAGGAGCCAGCCTAAACCTACGGACAAACTACATCTGACCTCAGTCACAGTGGTTTGACCATGTTTGATCATCATCCTGCTGCCTAGGATAACATGGTAGTACCAACACACTGGTGTCACTTCCAAAGTCCATCTCTGCCCGATTTTCACATATCAAAAACCAAGTTGCATAAAATGATGTCACAGTCCACTCCCAAATAACAAAAGTATTCCTTAACGTGCCGTGCATCCACCTATGAATCTCCAGCTCAATTGAAACCTAAGTCCCAAATCTTGAAGTACATCACCCAGTGTCCTGGGCTCCATGTAGCACATCACAGCAGCCAGGACTTGGCTCCTTTGCAGGAGCATCTCTTAATGTTGCTGCACTTTGACAATAGTCAGCTACAGAAGCCAAACTGACACGAACAGTTCTATCACCCCCTCAAAAGCCACCTTAACTCTCACTCAGATTTGCAAACAGCACTCCACAAACTCTCAGAACAGACGTGATCCCCAGGCTCAACAGCTGGGGCGTACTCTTTGTATTCTACTCTGAATTAATTTTATTGCAGTTTTCTAATTGAAATGTTTTATATGTTTTAATTTCATTTGTATTCCATTAATTTTATTGCAAGCACATAAGCACGATTGTTCTTCTTTGGATTCCATGCCAAAAATTCAGACTAAACAGCAAGAATAACCATCCTTGCATAAGAAAACAGAAAAAAACCCTATTCATTTCTTTACATGGCACATTTTTGGCTCACTGACTAGAGTTTGGAAAGAAGTTTCAATTTTCTTTGCTAAATCGAACTTGCCTGATCGTGGATGAGTCATTTAGTCTTTCCATGCCTCAAGCCCTCATCTTAGAAATGCTGCTCTGTACCACACCAACTCTCTGGTAAGTGGTGAGAATACATTTGTTAATATATTTTCACATACTCAGTAATGAAGACTATGTTAGAATGGAAAAAAATACTTCTTTCAAGTATCTTTTACTGAATTTTTCTTTTTTAAATACAGGCAGGGAAAGGGGATTCAGAGGTAATGGTTCATGCCATTGTTTTTTTCCCCCTCCTCTCAGCCTTTCCCCAAATTATCCTCCCAGTTTCAAAAGATGTTTCTAGTGCCGGGTTTCTGTTGAGTTCAGAATTTAATATTTTTTCTTTATCCATATCACCTAACTGGCACTTAAGAGAAAGAAAACACACACTATTTCTACTGCTTAATTCCACATGGTGTTTTAGAGCTGTGGTTAAACAAAACTGAAGCCTAAGCGGACAGACAATGCTATTGCACTGCAGCTCCATCCTCTCTGTAATGGGCACCACAGCAAGGTCCTGCTTTGACCCAGCACTCTCCTGCTGACAACTCACTGGAAGGGAGAAAAATATTGCATATAATTATTGGTGTGGCGATGATGCTTAATCAAAATAAAGAATAATTGAAAAGTGACTCCCAGTTCTATCACTGAAATGCAGAATTCAAAGATTTTAACCCTCCTGTGCAGGCGAAATTCTTCATATAACCTGAAGCTTTCACTTATAGGGTGTACTTCATGAGACAGATAGATAGATAGATAGACAGACAAACAGGGGATGCGAATGGAGGACTAAGGGATTAAGCAGTTAGTCCCTGTTACAGTCTAACAATATTTGGAAGCCTAAACTCTCACTGCCTCCTTCAGAAAACTTTGCCAAGATTGCCAGAAGATATATTTAAAGCCTTCCCCATCCCCCACCTTTATATCTAGTCAGATATCCTTTACCCAAATGGTAAGACTGGATTTCTTTCATTATTCACTTCTATGCAATGTCTGTAGTTAATTTTAAGTAGGATCTGTTGTTAGAACTTCAGAGGCTTTTGAAGCGCAGGTAATTATTAACCTCAGACTTCTGTAGTTTTGGACTTCTGCATATTCCAATGCCTTTCTTACCCTCTCAGCTCATTACAAATGTTTCCTAATTATTAAGCATATGTGACTTGTGAGCAATGCCATACATTATTAATGGACCAGTCTCTTAGAACTCTGTGGAAAAAAAAAAATCAAAACTCCTTATGAAAAGTTGCTACTGTGAAAGTAATAACTTTTCATATTTAATAACAATGAGGCTTTATTTTATCTAAAGACCAAAGTAATATGATCGTATTAGAGGCTAATAACATGACATTTTTCTTCTGTTAAACAGCTTGCGTTTCCAGTACCATGTAAAGGGAGACAAATCTTCTCCTCGGTTTTGAGGTTTGTCTGGGCTAAAAAATAGCTACATTCATTTTCTGCTTAGCAGCAAATTTTAACAAAGACCAAAATCCTGAAGAGTTCCGTAATCTAAACAATGACACTTACTTAACTATGCAACTGCAGTGTGTGAAATTAAGAAATTTCTAGCTTTCATCCTTCTCCAAAAGTAGCTGGGCAGTGCTCAGCTCCCTGAGCCTTGCTGTTCTTTGAGGTGGGGAATTTCATGCAACTCTTGCCACTATTAGAAGGACCCTTGGGTGAAAAACCCTGAGCTGTTTGGTCAATCAAGTGCAAGGTGATTTACAGCTGATAGGTATTTGAAGACAGAGTGTACATACACTCTTCTTGAATTGATTTTTTCCTTGCTAGTCTTTTAGACTCAACACAAGTGGGAATACACCAGTTTCAACATGTCCCTCCATATTATCCCTCCAGGACAAAACAAAAGGAGATTGAGTTCACTTTTGCAACAGGAAACAAGTTGCTGCTATCAGGGCATGAGAAAGAGAAATGGCTGCAATGCTGCGAATCCAATCACGGCCCCTTGGAGTCACACAGAGCTCTCCACCAAACCTCTAAGGCGCTTGCTATAAGAAATGGTAATTTCATTCACCATGATCAGGAAAAAGAAAGGCATGATCAAGCAGTAGAAAGAATCGGAGCCTAAACTAAATCCTGGGAGGAGAGCTCACAAAAAACAACCCCTCTAAGGCTAATGAAGTTGAATTAAAAACTGTTAAATCTGTTTACGAACAACTATTATCGCAAAGTGCTCGTGTATCACTTCCACTAGCCAAATATCAGATACATGAAAAGGAGGAATACAGCCAACAGTATGTTAGCACATTTAGTAGAGGGAAATCAAATACTCTGCCTAACACCAGAAATTAAACATCAAGCAGGGAGCCAATTTATTCATAGAGATATTAATAAAGTTCTCAGCAATTTTTATAAAGAATTGATTAGTTCTCTATTATATTAAGGTGATAAAAAAACCATATTACATTCTTTAAGGATTCAGTAATTTTTTCTAGGCTGTTTCAAATAGATTAAATTAAACAAGAAGTGAAAGCAACAAAGCCTCCTAGAGCTCCTTTTAAATGTGAATTCTGACTTAAAGGAGACTTGGATAGTTTTGATTACTATGATGCATTTACTGAACTATATTGTCTCCTCAATCCCTTAGACAAATCTGTGAGGGGATGATATCTAGATAGATTTCTAAGTAATACATGTATCTGACTGAACTATAATATGAAAATTCTAAGACCTGAGAAGCTGTGCTTCCTCCTGTCTCTGTTGTGTTTGAATACAGCAATCACAATATTAATGCAAGACCTTTATCATACTAGAATCCTTATTAGCTAAAATGTAAGAGTTATCACCTCTGCTCTTTGCCTGAAACAAAAGGGAATCCTCATTAGATAAGATTATATTTTTTAATGTCAGTGGCTGGAACTAATTGAATTAGAAATTTTAAGCGTCAGCAGAGTTGCAATAGAATCCAGTGTTTGTGTGACAAAACTTTTGCTAACACTAAGAGATACTCAAGGAGAATGGAACTTAAACTGATCTTATTAAGCTAAGTTTATGAAATGAATCCATCAGAGGAGAACAGAAATGCCATCTTTCAGAGTTGTTTTAAGAGCCTTTCCTGAAAATGCTGAAATTTCAACCATCATTAAAGAACATGAGAGAAATGTGACAAAGAGACCTTTCTTTACAGGACAGTAGTTGCCCTAATTTTCCAAAGCACATAACCCATCAGTATTTTGGGCCCTAAGACATGAGTCCCAACATTGGTCTCAAGAGCACACCAGCTTTTCTCAATAAGATGCTTAAATCATCTTATTCTCATGCCATAGACTAACTGTAACTGCATCACAGTTAATATATGTTTCTTCATTTTGAAGAACTTTCTTTTTCATATTATGGTACAGAAAGATCCTACAAGTTTCCCCAAAAGAGTTGCACTGGCTTGATTAGATCTTTGATGAGATGTCATGTCAACTGAGAAACAGAAAAAGGAAGAAGAAGAGAGAGGGATACAGCATCCCTCGCAGTATCTCACAGGAAACTGCTCTTCAGATGCTTGAGTGAGCATGATTTCTGTGTGGACCTTCATAACTCATATTGAAACTGCCGCTGTAGCTGCCCTTTACTTTCCACACAGTAAGAAGCAGCAACAGGCAGCTACCAGCAAGCCCTGCCAATAACTTCAAGAGCAAATGAGGAGTAGAGACTGTGATAACAAGAACTTACCATCAACAACAAACAGATGTGAAAATAAATATATCACAAATGGAAAGTGAGAGGAAGGATGGCAAGTGGTCAAGAAGAAAAAATACATGTTATGAAGGTCTTTAAGATGCTCCTGCCTCAAAGATGTGTGGAGATGGGCAAGAAGTAAAGGACAGCAGGTTATATGTTTGTTTTGCTGGACTTACCAAGAAATAAATTATGGCAGCAGCAGAAGAAATTATTTAACTTGCCCACAGCAATGGTCAGGATAAAATAGATTTGACTAAGGGAGTCCAAGGAAAAAGAAAAATATGAAGTTGAATGCCCTAGTGGGATCATTTTCTCCTGGCTGTGCACTGCAGATACAAAGGTTCAGCCAGGAGAAAGAAGGGGTGTGAGTAGCGGAATTTCCATGAACAAGTGGAAGAAATAAGGAAAAGTGGTAAACCAAGCAAAAAAGAAAACCCCCACAAAATACCCCCCCACAGCGCACACACAGAATACCAACTCTGCAAGAAATAAAGAGGCTGAATTATTTCCTTGACCTGGGAAATGACCTTCCAACAACCTTACGTTTTGAATCAGACGCTGGCTGTGGTATGAATCACAATATGAGCTGTATGCATGATCCCAGACATGTGGCTAAAGCCAGAGGGGTATTCAGCCAGGATAGCACCACACAAGCCCTGCGAAATATGCAGTGCAGGAGACTATCTGATTCAGTAACCAACAATTCCAGGAATAAACTCCAGGGGGCATAAATTGAGAAAGCGAAAAAGAAAAAGGTAATTATTAACAACAGAAAAATATAACAGCTATTACTGGTAATTTCAGCTTAGAGCAATTTCAAGGCATACCATGATCTCAAAGCACGTTCAGTAACAAAGCGTTAGAAACAATTCCCCAGAGCAGTCTAATGAACAAATACAAAAGCGTGAGCAAACCTCATTTTTAAAGGATATGTTTGCACTACAGCTTTAAATCAGAAGCTTAGGAGGAAAGCTCCATAGACAGTACCAAAAGTGGGAATATGAAGTAGGAAAAGTGAAAAATTATCAAATACAAACAGTGAGTCAATGTCTAGTAGAAAATCCCAAATGCAAAATTGCATTAGTTCCAGCACATTTCTGCACAGAGGTAAGCGAGCTCTTAGTGGAAAAGGCAGAAGATTTACTTGACACTTTGTTGTTGAAATTAAACATTTCCCTCCCTAAAGGAGAAAAGGTTCTATGAGGTGGATACAGAAACACACAGACTGAGGTAAGCATAAGAGGGGAGGTAATGTCTCTCTTTGTGACTTATTAAAAAGGCAGCCGAAGAATGTTTTCTTTCCATCTTGTTAGAGGTGTGTGACACCAGCATCTCTGGAAGTTCATTCAGCAGGAAAAAACTTAACTCGCTGCCTTCCCTTACTGGGAAAAGCCAAGACACAGCAAAGTGCTTTCAAAACTCCCTGTCTCAAAGTGGAGAACTGAGGCACAAAGAGCAGGCAGCTAACAACACGCATCCTTTGAAGTGGGGGGAAAAAAAATCACAGCAACCATATAGACTCAGAGGAGAGCCCCAGGATCTCTTCCTTGCTAGTTAACAGGGATGCAAGAGTTGCCCCCAGGCTACATTCACCTCTCCATCAAGCTTAGCCTGTTCAGTTCCTTTCATGTGTTCAAGCAGTTGTGTCTTGCACCATCTGATGAGAAAACCTAGAGGCAGCAGATGGGAAATGGCATCTGCAAGGAACACAGCCACCTCCTTCTTGTTTCCAAGACTGAGAGTGGGAAAGGGCCATGGCAGATGAGGCTAAATGACGTAGTCCCATCAGCACGGTCCAGAAGGAGAGATGTGTGCACAATTTTAATCTGCTGAGTTCTAACACGTAAACTCACTAGTTCAGCAAGTGATAACTGAAGAATGAATATCACCTAACACCTATTGCAAGAATTTGACCAGCCTCAGCCTTAAAAAAACCCCGAATTTTAAAAAAGGCTGTGACAAGCATCATGCTGTAAATAATGTTTCTTCATATTGTTGGTGGAGAGCGAGTGGTTGGGCAAAGATTTAAATATACATAAAATCCTCAAATTTCCCCCTACGATATCTGCAGGTGTCTGCAGCCAGACACAGCTATGCCATAAATATTATTTTGAAGAAGATATGACTCATAGAAGCTAAAGGCTGTTGTTTACTTGTTTATCTGCACTTATCCCAGCATTCTGATGTCTTGATAACAGGCATGAAAAGCAGGAATCAGTCCAGCACCATGCTTTTTAAAACCAGTATTTTATATATTTGAGAAATCTCACAGGCACCACACTCTGTTTTTAAGATTTGAGGTTTCAAAACTATGTATCTAGGTAGCACAGGACTACACAGAGGGAATGAAAACAACACACTACTTTCACACTTAATCCAACTATCCTATAAGTGATGGAGACTTGATATACAACACATTTACTTGTACACACTCCCATGAGTTTACAAGGAGGCTCACAGCTCCTCTCTCAAACACCTTAAAATCTAACCAGCACAAAGATGACAAAACATAGGGGAAGACCTTTAGGGAGTAAAGAATGAGAAGATTATTTATAATGAGAAAAGAAGCAAGATTGCTTGAAGATACAGCTTAATTACAAGGGAGGATTTGAGGGAAGATACAGAGAAAATGCTTGACAGAGAACAAGGAGGAAATCATGACAGCCACATAAAAGAATGTACTGAGCTGAAGAAATGAGAATGGGAATAGATTATGTGAATGCACATTAACCTCTCTCTTCTTTCTCCCAGAGACTCGCTCCAAAGTTAAAAAATGCTCTTGGATATTTGTCATTCAGTTGGTGAATCCGAGAACACACCCCTGCAGGCCCATCATGCGTCTAGATTGGGCTAATAAATCACTTGTCCCAAGACAATGCAATTAAGCCTAATTAGCCAATGCCTTTATTCCTAAACAGTCTCTTCCCAAGGGAGGTTTTAACTTTTGGTTTCTAAATTAGCTGAAGGAGCTAAATTGCTCTCATCTCCTTGCCAAAGAAAGAGTTCATTTCTACCTTAGTACAGGGTACTTTATGCACTCGGGGGACACGTGTTGTGCTCCATTAATAGTTTATCCATGCGTTAGTCCACAATTTGAGCCCACTAGGACCAGTGACAAACCCTTCTGTAAATGGCACCACTTACATTTCCATCTGTGTGCTGACTTTCACCTTGCTGCGTTCAGTGCAGCTCCTGGGAAGCCTCTGCATCGCTTCTCCACACCCTCTCCTTGGCCAGGCTCAAGTGCTCTGTCCTGCTAAAACCTTCAGTAGTGCCAAGATACTCAGAGCTGATAGATTCCAAGGAAAAATGGAGATTTATGGAGCTGGAATAGCATATTTTTGTTTATCTCATGCCAGGGTAAAAGTTCACATACCAAAAAAACCTGTGCAGGTCTCTTTAAAGAAGTTGCAAGAAAACATTTGTTCTCTGGCATTTTCATTGATACCAAGAAGCCAAAAAGAAAAGTGATCCAAGAGAAAGGGTCGACATGTCACCTTTGCTCATGAAGAAATTATTTGAAGATTCCTTGATTTTCTCAAAGCTAATGTGAAATAGTTGCCTTTTTGTTTCTTGATCCTTGATACTTTTTTTTGATCCTATCCTAAAAGCCTGCGTGCTCCTTGGACATCAGCTGCTTCCTGCACACACAGCATTTCTTCACATCATACAAACTTTTTATTTTTAAACTCTACCTGCTGCTAGGCTGTGCTAAAGCTAAGTCTTGATAAATCCTTTCATTTTAAACACTCGACTGTGTACATTTTCCATTTAATCCTCTGCCAAGGCTTATCTATTATTCTCCTGGCTGCTTTACATACATTTATTTCTCTTTCATCTTTTAAATTGTGCCTTACTTTTTCTAACAGAGGCTTGACTAGGACGTTTATTTCTTCTTCTATCTCAGGACTCTGCAAGTTTGTCCTCTCCGATCCTTTAAGCCAGCTGACAGCAGAGCTGAACTTATTGCAAATTTACAGCTGCACACGCTCTGCTGTGAACACCTGACTTCTGTCTGTTCTATCCCAGGTGCTCACAAACATTCACATTTTGTTATAGCTAACTTGCTTAAGAGAATTTAGTTATCCTTCTTTTTACAAACAGAGAAATTGAGAAAAAAAGGGGAGGAAAAAGTAGTAATTTTTCTGGAGACCAAAACACTAGTCAAGCAAAATTTTAGTATTAGTAGGTCACCTTAGTGCCCTCTGTGTCTTAGAAACCTCCTCTGCACAACATGACTGGATTTAAGAGGCAACTTGTTGGCTCAGGACCAGCCTGCACTGACCAAATATTTTCAGTAGTGTTTCATAGCTCTGCTCTGTCCAGCTCTCTTTTTATCGAAACCTTCCAACAGAGAAATCACTCTAGCTCAATTAGCCAAGAATATATTGCACTGTGATATATAAAGCAGACATTAAAAAATCTATTTGAGTATTAAAAGAGACTTTAAGGGAGGTGAGAGCATGGAAGAATAGGGATATATTGGACCCACACACGTCAGATTGATTAAGTTTTACTGATCTAGGAAGGAAGAAGGTAACTAGTAAAGGACTACCCAACATATTCAGGTACAAATGTTAATTAGCACGGTTAAAACATGGAACTTTCAAACATATGGCCCTTGCAGTGAATTAGAGAACTATCCGTAGCTAAGAAGGGCATGAAGGATGATGTTTGCAGTGACAGAAAACAAACAGGGACACATGAGTCTATGTTGCCCGTTGCCTCCATCTACCAGGGCTGAACAAACCCTGCTATTGGACATAAAATCCTCTTTCAGGCTGGTGAATTATCAACTTTTAAAACTCATAGGGGAAGTTGCATATCCAGAAAGGAGTGGAACTGGTGTTGCCTTTTGTCTATTGAGATGTGACACAGTATTACTGAAAAACATCAGGTTTGATTTGTGTAGGGTTGCAGCTAGGCTGCCACAACCTTGGCCTTTAGAGCCAAGGCAGAAAGCAGCTTCAGCATGGCCTCAGCTGTTGGCAGTACAGCTATTAAGTAAATTAATAACTCTTTCTGAAGTGGTGAGTTACTTTTTAAAAGAAAGCAGCAAAAAAGCATAGAAGCATGGAATTATTAAGGCTGGAAAAGACCTCTAAGATCATCAAGTCCAATCATCAACACAACTGCATCATGCCTACTAAACCCTGTCCCAAAGTGCCACATGTACGTGCTCTTTGAACACCTCCAGGAATGGTGAATCCACTGCTTCCCTGCGCACCCTGCTCGAATGCTTCACCAGTTTCAGTAGAGAAATTTTTCCTAACATCCAATCTAAACCTCCCTGTCAGAACTTGAGGCAATTTCCTCTTGTCCTGTCATTTGTTACTTAGGAGAAGAGACCAGCACCCACCTCGCTACTACCTCCTTTCTGATGTAGACAGCAATAAGGTCGCCCCTCAGCCTCCTTTTGTTTTCTCCAGAGCCTTCACCAGCCTGATTACTTTCCTCTGGACATGCAAAGAAGTGTTTTATTGTCCAGGGATCAGATCCTGAATGGAGCAGCATCCCTAGGGAACAGCTGGAGGGGAACCCAGTTTTTGAAACTGTGCATAGCTACAATGTGAGCACTTATTGCTTACACTGCTCTTATTAGCAAAATTCTGGGCAAAGGCAAAAGCATATGGTGATACTGAGGGACTTTAAAACAAAATATTTAAATGCTTTAGGTAACGGTCAATAGCTAGTCTTGGGGGCTTAAAATTAAAATTTGGGATTGAGTTCTAATTTTCACTAAGAACCAAAGCCCTTTTGCCTCAGCCAGTAACAGGCAAAGGCACTTGGCAAACGTTCTGGGTCTGAATTCTCTCTGAATTATGGTCAGAACATACATTTTTATATTAAACTACAATACATTATTTCAGTATAAAAATAACTACCTAGTCAACAGCTTGCAGAAAAAATGAAAGATGGGACAAATTAAAGAAATCTATATAGGCGGGTAATATCGGCCATGAGCTAAAAACAATATTTCAGACAAATTAAACGACAAAAGGATACCAGCTGGATTGAAATTTAATTACTCACTTATGTGTCGGCTGAGATGCAAAGAAACAGAAGTGTTTGGTGCTTCTGTCTTTGAATTAAGTTGTCTGGCCACTGGGTGTCATCCTTGATTCAGATGACAGACGAAGACTTTTTATATACAACATAAAACCTGCAGCTTCCAGCGCAGTTAAACTCCACTCTATTTGATTGTACAACATACAGCAAATTGCTCTGCATTTAAATCAGCTATAAAATTGAATACTTTGACATAGACAAATTCTCCTTTGTCTCACTGCCTTATTTGGGGACCTGAAATGTCTGGTTGATGCGGAAAAGAAAGAAAAGCAGTGCAGCCGGGGCATATTAACTACAAACAATTTGACGAGTGATTATCAGATCTCAGGAAATACGAAATAACTATGATTAAATAATGCAAAGAGTCTATTCAGGAAGTTTGGAATTATATCCTTAATTGGGCTCCAGGCTGAAAAACTTCTATTTCATATAGGCAATTGTATTCAAGAGACTCAAGTATCCAGATTCAGTGCACAAGTTAATGACTATGTATGAAGAAGATGGTTTAGGAAAAACTAATTTAGGCTCTTAGCTACAATATCAAGGTAATACCCTCAAGGAAGTTTCAAAATTTCACCAAGGAGGAAAAAAATCCTCAAAGTCCTTGAGATTTTATTCATTCCTCTCATGATTATTCCTTGGACTTCTAGCATCTTCCCATCTCCCCACCATCAGGGTCCATAGGTTTGGCCATGAAAGCAATGCTTGGGAAAACGGGCTAATGGGGAAGAAAAAAAAAGACAAAAAAAAAAAAGACAAAACCCCCCAAACTTTCTGGAAGAGCTATCTAGATATTCAGAATATTTTTGCCAATGTTCTCATATGAGGATCAAATGAGCTCACAACAGGTCATATGTCATCCTAATGAGCTTTCTGCTATGGGTGACTGAGAAGAACTTATCAGTGTTATTTTGTTATCTCCTGGGAGTCTAGACAGTCTGAAACCAGTACATAGTGCAGCAAAACTGCTTATTATAATACTATTTTTCTCTCAAACCTGATTTAGCTTGCCTTATTCAAGCTAAAATAAAAGTAAGCGCCAGCAATTTCTCTGAGCATTATAGCCAGAAAAAGATGTTTACATTTGTCAGTGCATTAAAAGTTTTAATCCAACTGTTCCTAATATACATACATAGTGTACAGTCATAGAATATTTTAAGTAACAGGGCTTTTTTCTTTTTTAGTGCAGCTAACCTCAGTTGATAGCACAGCTTTTCATGGATTATACACTCTTTGAGAACACAGATCTCCATGTAATGCTTCCTAGCTTTACCAGTAGATATAATTTTAATGAAAACATGCCAGTATTAAAGAGCTATTAGACACAGAGTTGAAATTGTCTTTGATTTTGTTCACCAACCAAAGACTTCAGCGATTTAAAAAATTCTGTTTTTAAAGGAAGATGTTAAATATTCTCTTTACATTAAACAGTCTCATAGGCATGATTTAGGTTACTTGTTTTTATTATTACGAGCATTCTCTTTTATGATTTTATTTAATTTAGAACTCATAGCAGGCTTCAAGGAGGAAATGAGTTTAAGATGCAAGCACGCACGTTAATCATTTCAAGATTTACTAAAGTTAAAATCACTGATGCAGTAAGCCAGCAACAAATATTAGCCCAATGAGGGCTTTTTGCAATAGGGAATCTATTCTGCATCTGTACCTACATACATACACATATACATAAATGCAAATGTCCATAGTCTATGTATAGGAATCTATAGACTTTCTCACTTTCAGATCTCAACTCAAAGGAAAGGCTTTTTCCCAACTAAACTTCACAGCACCTTTTTTTCTGGCATAGAAATATACTTACGCTGGTTTAATACTCTGGGAATGCTTCTCATGAATGAAGGCACCAGCAAGGCCTCCTGCTCCAGAATTTAAATACTGTAAAGAATAAATGAACATGTACGCATTCATTATCTGTAAAGTATAGCTTTTCTTCCTTCACTCTACTTTTTAAAAGAGACCAATACAAGCATTTCTAGCGGTTTCTAACTGGAGATCTGAGCGTTTGTCTCAAAATGCTGAGGTAGGCAAAAGCAGATATATTTTTTCAGAGATTTTTTCAGAGTAGTTCTAAAAATATCTTTCTTGGCTTACATATGATATTACAAGCCTAACAGACAAAAAGCTAGAAAATTGAAATACAGCTGTGTTATTTTGTAATACATACAGCAAAGCCATCAAATAATTCATCTGACTGCATCTGTTGATCCTTGATCTCAAGAAATGTCAAAGAAACTAAAGATACCTTGTTCTATGGTCTGAAATTATTTAAGTTTAGGCAAGAATAGTCTCTCATTTAGGGACCATTTAAGAAAATCTCATAGCTGCAAGACCTTCTCACAGTGTGGGAAGTAAGAGAAGTGTATGATCAATACTGTGACCACAAAGCATACTTCACAGGTTCAATCACCACTGACATCCATATTGCATCCACAAGACCTTGCAAGTCCTTGCCACTATTATCTTTTGGAACCTCTTGTAACAAAGCCATCACTGAAGTTAGTGTCCATCTCCTTATTGTGGCTGATTCGAAGATTCAGCCAAGTCTTGATCAATGGTTTAGGTGCAGTTCTTATTTACCTGATCTGTTTGCTGACCCATCGTATAAGTGACATTATAGAAAACAGTCTCAAACAATGAATTTCTTTTACCTTGTAGGAGCACCAGCAGGCAAAATCTATTCCCCAGTCATGCAAGTGAAGCTCTACATTCCCAACAGCATGAGCCAGGTCAAATCCAACAAAGCAACCCTGCAGGAAAGAGGTAGTTATTATACTACTAATCAAGACATTCATCACTATAACATTATTTTGAAAAATATCTTTAGAGCTTTACTTGTTCTCTATCTAGGCATGCTATCAAATCTCATTTGGTTTGATTTATTACAAGAAACAAGTTTTCTATACCATGGTTAAATGTAGAAATCATTAATGTTTTTGTGGGCTTGTCTTCAAGACCCTTAGTTACGGTTTAGATTGCGATGTCCTTTTTGTCATGCAGTAAAGTTGAAGCACTTGAAATAAGTATACAGAATGAATGCATAATTTCAAACTGTTGTATGGCATGATGACAAGCTTTAGGTAGAGACAAAACTGTAATGTATGTACTGATGCCAGTCACTCATGAACAACTACATTCCACAATATAATTAGCATCTCCCTGATATTTAAACTATGAGGATCTTGCTCTTTGGGAATCTAAATGGGTGAGAGATCAGCCTTCTGTCATTTCTCTCTGAAAAGAGTTTTATTTATCACAACCACAATTTGCATAGGGCAATAAGGGGTAAAAAAAGTATAAAAGGACCACAGATGTATAGATCTAAAAGTAAGTTTTACACATAGAATAACCACTGGATGGCAGCATTTTTAAACTAAAAAGTTCTTCCAAGCTTTGCTATTTAGTTAAGGGCAGAGAAATAAAATTGCCTTTTGTGCATGGGTTACAAATTAAATGTTATTTTGCATCTTCCTTTCAAAACACAAACAGCCTGCGTGCAAGCAGCACGGTAAGAACAAGAACAAGAGTACAGGCTTCAGAAAAATCAACATCCAATAATAAAACAAGGAACTTTAAGAATCTCTTGTTGTTTCTTGCAGGAAGGGAGCCTTAGCTAAATTATTTAAACAGTACTTTGGTATATTTAATCTCCTGTATAAATTAGATAACAATTTGAATGAAGGAGCGTTTTAAGAGGATGTTACACACGAATTCTAACGGAGACAGTAGTGAAGTTATCATCTTGAGAAGTCACTCCAAGATGATAGGAAGAAAACTCGCTGCAGTAGCATTTGTGCAATCTGAACATTTGCTCTTAAACAGAACCCAAGTTGCAATAAATAGTCTAGCCTTCACACCCCCGGTGGCTTGTCTTCACAGGGGCTCTCAGAAGTGAGTTAAGACAAATCAGCTGAAATGGTGAAGTTAATGCAGAGAAGCTGAAGCATTCTGAATGCCCGTGGGAACGCCCTCCTACAGAGATAAAATGGTCTTGGTTCAGAGAAATAAGCTACAGCAAACTAAAGCAAATCTAGTATTGAACAAGAAGTTTTTCATAGGGTTTTAGGGCATTAACTTCAAAACTTCAGTTACCTGGATTTAAACATTTATAGGAACCCCTTCGTACATACTTCTCACATCAACTTTTTTGAAGAACTGCTGTGAGAGATTCCACTGGTTGCAGGGGAAACCAGATATAACATTACATGCTGAGTCTTACAGAATGTATGTATCTGGGAGTACGTTATCAAAATTAAAACATACACAAAAAACCCTAATAGTTGCTCATAAATAAAGCCTGTAAGAAACGTAATTCTCCAAGTCTTGCATTAGAATTGTTTGTCTTTTCCCTGATGGTAAATGATAAACTAACAAAACATGTTTAAGTGCAAGAAGACAAATTACGAAAACACAGTAGAAGGGAGGTAGGACAAGACTCCTTAAGACACCAGGAGGCTGGATAAACTCACAGCCACACTCTACGCAGTGACTGTAAAGAGGTTCCATAGTCATTTCTATACCTGTAAATGCAGCACACAAATTTCCTTGGGCACTGACAGTAGCTGGAATAGATCAGCTTGCACAAACAACGTGAGCTCATAGCCTGCAAACAGGATGGCCATCAGCATGCCGTCCAGGAATAGTTTTTCTGAACGGCTTTAACTGTTCTCCAATGCATTGAAATTGCTTGGTAAGTCCTACTGTGCACTATTTAACTTACTAATGAGGCATAGCCTGAAAATCTGGGTTCGGTACTGGCAGGTTTCCTACATTGTCTCGGAAACACCCACTCGTACCATTTTGTTCATCATCAACTGCAAGATGGGTGGTGCTGGTTTGCTTTCCCAGGGAAGTGTCTGGCACTTGAGTCACACAAACAGCAAATGTTTAGCCACACAGATTGCACGGAGAAAGTAAAACAAACTGAAACAGCTCTCCCTTCGCAAGCCACGCAGAACAAGGACTGTGTGGGAACATTGCTTCCCCAGACTTAGAGGAAAACAGAGCTCTCCATCTGCTCTGGGCAAAAAAAGAGGACATGTGCTCTCCCCTGCCTCTTCCATTATATTCTAACATCTAAAAGTCATTTCTGCAAAGTGTCTGGGTAGCTGCTGATAATCAGCAGGTAACAACTCAGCATGGACAATGACATTTGGAGACAGGGAAAGAAATGACAGCTTCACACCATCAAAGCTGGGACATTTAGAAAGAGAAACAGGAAAAGAAGTGAAGATGAAGGATCTTAAGCCTCTTCCTACTGGGACTCAAGAGATTGAAATACTTTACGTATGGTAAAGAGTCAGTGGGAAGATCAATATAACTTATGAAATGAAAATTGTATTTGAAAGCTAGAGTCTCCTAAAAGTCAGCCATTTCTTCATTTGCAGAAGAACAAAACAACTGAACTCCCTCCATCCTCTAGAGCAAGCTTAAAAGTATTAAACAAGGAAAACTGTTACATGCTCTTCAGCTTGCTGATGAGTCTCTTGCACAATACATAGTAATTCTGATTTATTTGAGAGACCTAAGATGGCAAAATAGCCTGAGGTAATTTTTCAAGCTTAATTTAGTTCATTTAATATTTAATGACTTAATGAAGCTGTCTACGTGCAGAGCTTTCACTCTGGAAAGAATCTTAACTTATGTAGAGAACTTTGGAAATTGGCTTAAAAAATGTAAAAGGAAATCAGTAACTTAATTCATAAATGATTGACCTTAAGAATCCTAGGACATTTTCCAGACCTCTTGAGCTTGCATCTGGAAGTTCTGATAGGGCACAACACTGCAGGATTTTATTTCAGTTGTATATTAAAAGAATTATTAAGGCCATCTATGTAGGACTTTTTCTCTGCTACACTGGCTGACAAGTGATTTTTTTTTTTCCTTCTCTTAAATTGCACATCTACCTTGTATTTTCTCCTTCTAACATTCTTGACTGTCAGCTCTTCCCAACCTATTTTCTGTTCAGGAGCAGGGGGTCATTCACTACTCTTCATCACCAGGAAAATGACCCTGGCGTTCTTGTTGTGAACAGACCTTCTCTGTCTTATTCTCCTTTAATATACATTTTAAAGGACTTCCAGCATTTTTGTGATATTATGACATGCATAAAGTAATCATTCTAACCACAACTGGTTTCATCAGGTCCAGAAGTTCCTGGGGACAGGAACTGGTTGAATGCTATTAAACAGAAATTAAGATCATACACATTGTGAGATGCTAATGATTCAGCAGTTGTTTTCTTGTTCTCCACTAACCTAATCTATCTTAGTATTGTTTCTGACCTGGGAAAGAAATGAGGAGCTGATTGCTTTTGAAGATGCAACGTCTTGGGGTTTTTGGTATCCAGAACCCCTGAGACTAAGAGAAGCAGCAGAATACAGGACTCCCTCTTACCAACATTAAGACAGCAAACTCTTCATAAATCATTAAGTTCGTAGTTGTTCAAGTAAATATTAGCCATGTGCAGATATTAAAGTGTGGTATAAAGGTATGTTACATAGTGGCTTTATATGAATATCCAAGCATCTCTCAACCCAGAGGGCAGAATCCATGAGGACATTGAGCTGAGTGTATCTGACACTAGGGAAATAAAAACGGGGCTGGCTCATGCTTTTCAAGCCTTGTGGGGACTCAGGCAGTTCTTCAGGTTGAATTACTTTCTTTTTAAATACACTAATGACGTTTTAGATCTTGAATCTACCTGGATCCCAGTCCTACTTGCTCTAATCACAAAGAGGCTGGTAATTAATTTTTTCCCCTCCTTTCGAAAAACCTCTGAAAGAAGAGATTCACTTCTACATCATGGCATTTCTAATAGGCATGCACGACAGAAATGGGCCCTTGACATCCATCTGTGCCTGCTCAAGTACTGAACTGCTGTCAGAAATTGCTCTTCTTTTCAGTAACATGACAAAGTCTCTGTAAACGTGCAGTGGTTTTGTGTATATCCATCCGAGTCAATATCATTATTTGCACTGCCTTATGGAATCATCAGCTCTCCCACCAATTTCTGGTTATCTCCTGAGGTAATACATACATCAAATCCATTTTCTCTCCATATAGTGAACTATCAGTGACTGCTTTTCCCCAACAAACAGGTTCTAAAGCCATTTGGGGTAGTTTATATCTTTCAGTGAAACTGCATCACTTCCACTCATCCAAGCACGTGACCCAGAGAACCCACAGTCCAGAGAACATCCCTAGAGACACGGTAAAGTGATAGGCTTTTCTTAGGTCATTCAAATTTACAGTAGTGAAGAAAGATTTCTCTCTCAGACACCTTTCAGACTCATCACAGAGCAGATTCCAAGGAAGAAGCACTGTAGGCATGTAGGTGCTGGTGCTGAACAAAAGCTTTACTGTCACCAGGAGTGAGAGTAAACAGACCAATGGGTGGTATCATCCTATTAATAACTCATCTTCAGCATAACATTTTGATTATTTGAGGTCAGCAAAGTGGTGGAAGACCCCCAAGGAAGACATCATAAAGGTGTCACTTTTAGAGCTATAGGGAACTAATACACAGACTAATTTCTCCTTGTAGCTGACTGCCCCTATTTCTTTCCTCCTTGGTTTTCTGCATCCGTTTTGAAGTCAATCTTGTTTTGTACTATTTTCAGGACCAATTTTGTTGCCAGGTGCTGCTCTGTGAGAACATTCCCTTATCATACCCCATGGGCCCTGCACTAGCTCTCACACCTGCTGTGCTCTCCCAGGGGAGACTTTACCATCACTTTACAGCAACATAACTTACTCTGTGACCTCCAGAAAAATTTCCACTGCCAAACCTACAGCAGCAGAAGATGTATAGGTCTTTGTGAGCCAGGAACCTCTCCAGAGAGTTAAAACATCAAATAGTTAGCTGGTTTGCTAAAATCCAGTGGCACTAAATAAGTTTATACGTGAGTGGTTTAATCCTTTATGAGATAGAGTTCATCCAGTAAAAGACTGTCCCTACAGAAAGTCTGGTGACCTCCTGTTGATAAGATGACTTAATTAAAAACTATTTTCTCCCGGATTCCTGAAGCAATTGAGACGGTTAAAGATTTTACAGCCATGCCTGCAAAGCACACTGCCTGAAAGCTCTGAAGGCTGAGTCATCACTAAAATACAGTCCTCTTGTGATGTTGATGTGCTTCACATTGTGCCTGTCTCTGGAAAACTGATCAGCTGAGTCAGAACACTGCTGGCTCCACAAGGATCTCACCTCCCAGCTCACTGGGGGCAAAAACTGCCACAGCGTGGCTGCAGGAAAGAAAGAAAATCATGAAAGTCTGCCAAAACAGCAGAAATCTAACACAAGCTAAATTTTAAAGAGAGATTAGAGCTGTTATTATCTCCTCCTCCTTCTCCACTGAACCTCTTCAAATTCTATCCTTCAAGAAATCCCAGAAGTTAATAGTCATGAATTATCTCTCCATATAGTTTAAGTCACACCTGCAAGATGGCTCTCACAGAGTTATTTCTTCATGTAATACGCAGCCCCCAAAGTGTCTGGTCACAGAGTGCTTTTACTTTTTATCAGAAACTCACAGGTTTCCACATGCTCTGTTTTGTTCCACAAAAAGGAGAAATTAAAAGTATATCACAAGGAAAATTGATCTAAAATTGATGTCAAAAGGATGAGTCTGGAGCAATCCTACCTTTTCTTGGCCAGCCTTTGTTATTCTAGGGATGTCAAACAACTGTCCCGTGTAGTACTGCACCCCACTGAACAGAATGACAGCAATAGAGTCCCCTTCCTTCTCAATTACAGCAAGGATATCTTCAGTCCTCAAGGTCTCCTCCCCCTAAACGAAAGTTAAAGCACACATTTTACATCAGCTCTGGCAGTAATGAAACTGTCATTTCTTATTTCATAATCTATATTTTACCATGAGCCGTACCTGCTTGCATAAGGAGATCAAACGCAAATCCTTCACGTGGCAATGATATACAAGGTAGTGCTATCAAGTAGCCTATGAGTAAGTCACTTCAAAAAACCCCAAAACATTAGCAAACTTCTCTTGGAGGTGCCAGTTATAAAAAGTCTTCTAGCTTCATATTCTAGTAAGTTTCATACTCTAATATTTCATACAGCTTTAATTTACGATACACAAAATCCTGGTGCAAACAGCATGTATAATGATTTTTGTGTGGCACCTGAATTTTGTGACACCCACAAGACTTGGAAGTTGTCTATCAGCTTCACTCTGTATTTTTCTGATAAACTTCACATCCAACAGGAAGCTATTATAAACCTGCCATATTTATATTTCAAAAACAATAAGTCTCACATCATCAAAAGTAGAAAAATCCCCAAACTTGGGGTCATTAAATACAGAGGAATTTGAGCCACAAAAACCCCCTCATTCTTGATTTTTTATAGGAAAGTTTCTGCCCATCCTCCTCCCATCATCCTGGCAAGGGATCATGTAAAACACACCACTGCCTAGGGATCAATTAGGTAGTGAAAAACTAGAATTAAATTAGACTTGTTACTGAAAAGAGCTTGGGCGAGATTGTTGAATTGCAAGTAACTGTTATTATCTCAACAATCTTGGCAAATCTATCAAGCGTTCCAGAGCAGGCTTTTCACTCACAGGATGACTCAGATAGCAGAAGCAAAAGGTCACCATCAGTTCCTAGTTGGGTGGCAAAGTTCTTAATATCACAAAAGCGAAGCAAGGTAGCCTTTCAAATTAATCTGAATTGCAGATTACTCAGAGCAGACCTTTCCCTTATTCTGTGCTGGTACACAGACTGTTGTTGTTCACTTTTGGGCAACTGTTTACCTTTTAGGACACTGAAAGGGCATTGAGATTTCTCAAGGAACTGCTATATTTTTGCAGTTGTCTCAGGATGTTGTCAGTTTTTCCAGACATGTAAAATTTGGAAAATATAATTTTTTGTTCTTTTAGGCAAGTTAACTAGGTTGAACCAGGAAATATAAAATGGGTTCTACTATGAAAATACACCCACAGAAACACAATATACAATTCATAAATGTTACCTAAAAGTATTATAAATAGATTATAACTTCTGCAGGCAGACACTACAGTATTTCAGAATGCATGTTATTTTCACATGAAAGAAGCTTCTGCCTTTAGCAGCAGCAAGCAAAACTGACATATTTCTCACCAACCTCCCGTGGCTGCATCATGAGCATGCATTTCTCCACATCAAGCCCGTGAAGTCGAAGTTGGGATTCGACAGCATACTGGAAGACATTGCCACGCAGAGCACGTTAGCACAATTACATGATAAAACAACTAAAAGCAAAACACATCAGAACTCCAGAAAACGAAGTCAGATGCCTGTTTCTCATTAAAATTAACTCTTCAAAGCTTGATCGGACTCCACTGAAATTTTTCTAGGTTTCCATTAATTAGAATTTCATTCACATCAACAGATAGCCAGGATAAAGTCAAAACCTAAATGTTAGAGGACAAGTTGATGGAGCAAAATGAGTGTGGAAATGTGGTGGAAGATGTGTTTTACCAGGCTCCAGCAAGCAAAGCCTATGTGGGTAGCAGTCGCAGAGAACAATTAGCATCACCTTTCCTGGTAACCTGGCACTCACTTTGCTTTGCAGCACATGCAAAATTCCCGGTTGTCATGTATGAACTGCACAAGCAGTGTTTAACCTGCACAAACCTGCTGTCCCATATTATTCTCACCTCTTAGATTTGACGCACAGCTGGGAGGAAATGAGAGTTCTAAACTCTCAGGTTATTTTGAAAATCCTACCCACTGATTTTATCAATAAATAACGGTCCTGGAGATAGCATAAAAATCATCAAATGATAGTATAAAATAGCTTAAAATTAAATGAGAGTAACTGAAGTGACAGCAGTGGCTAAGCTTATTACTGAAGTGCCATAGAAATTTAAGAAGATGGAATCCAAGTGTACTAGTGTGCTTGGAACAAACGTGAGATTAATATGAACGTTACTTGGAATAAAGGCAATTTGAGGTTTATACATCTGTGCCGTCATCTTTGTTACAAATAAACCTGTTAGTATCTTGAGTCATTTTTACGGCACCTTAGAGATCAAATTTGTTATCAATTTCCATGAGTTTATGGCATTGATGATAAAGTAGCAGTGGGCCACAAACCTAAAGATTAATTTGCTCTAAGCTGTGATGTACGGTCTATTGTCTCCTGTTTTATAACAGAAACATTATATTTGAACGAGTAATCTAAAGTGCTAAGAACAAATATTTCCATCTCTGTCTGGGGATATATAAGTGTTAATGTTGTGAGTTTGTATTGATTTGGTTTCATAAAGTACAACAGCAACAAGAATTAATAAAACATTTACAACTCCAGTTGATTTAGGCCAGTAGTTTGCTCAATGTCTTTAAAAAGACTAATAAATCAATGTACCCATTCAATCTTTTCCTCTTGTAACGTTTTTTTATTTGAACAAAAAGAATAAAGTTACAATCTGTAAAATATGCTGAGTTCAAAAGCTTTTGACAGATTTTTTTACTGTAATGTTACTTGGACAAGATGAGCTAATAAATATTCAAATCAAGCTACTGATATTCTTTAGGAAAATATGATTAATAATACAAATATGGTGAAATATTAATTTCTTACATGGTCAGAGGGAAAGGCTCTGGTTTCTAGAAGAATTTTATAGCGTCTTGGAGTTGGCTTAAAGAAAGATAGCTGTTAAGAACAAAAAAACAAAGATATGTTAAAATGTATCTAAGCAGATATGAGAGAGATGCTCCCAGCATATAATTTAGAGACTGTTTTACTTTCACATGCTGACTACACAGAATTCCCCAGAAATTACATATATTTCTTTGTCCGTATAAGATTTATCAAAGCAGGAAAGCATTATAATATTGGATTTTATATATCCATTACAAAGGCCACAAAAATACAGCAGTGAAAACTTGCACTTACAGGAATCGATGGCAAAGCTTCGACTGCAACCAGGGAAGCTGGGATTTCACCCAGCTCCATCCCACAAGCCAAAGCAGCGACTGAAGAGTAACAAGCAATGCAAAGGAATTGGACTTCCCTTCTTGCCCTAAAGCATCGGTCATTAAATCATCTCCTCCTCTGAAACAATCCTGACCAAAAGACCAAGCTTTCCTCATAGACCTCATCTCAGCACCTTTAAGTGGATAATATTTCTTGTGTAGAGGCAAGTTGGGCTTGCTGCTATGCTGAGAGGACTAGGAGAAGACTTACAAGCCTTAACATGCTTTCATGCCAGCAGTGGTTACGCAGAGTTCAGCAAGGGCTGGGTACCCAGTCTGGCACTAATCTAGCTGTCTTGCACTTAATTCAGGGCAGAGCACCCAAGTAGATTGGGTTACACTTGGCCAGGCTCAGAGACATATTACAGAGAAGTGGATCTGAGTGATATATCTTTTTGCATGAACTCCACAAAATGAAGCTTCACGTCCTCCTTCAGTTGAACCAAGTCATAGAATCATAGAATCACTAGGTTGGAAAGGACCTGCTGGATCATTGAGTCCACCCAGTCTTTGGTAACACTATAGAATCAGAGGCAGGCTGTTTGTAACAGCAGAGACTTGCTCGTAAGGAAATGACACAGGTGGCCACCATGAGATAAAAATCAAAATCAGATGCTTTACCACTTTTTAGGGATATACAAAACAGCATAACTCAAAATGTCGTCTCTTATAAGTAACAGTGTTTTAAGTTTGACAGAAATTACAATTTCATCTTGCTTACAGTTGAGGTCACCATTCTTAAACTTTGAAACTTGATGAAAAATTCAAAATTAATAAGTTATTTGGAAATGTTCCTTAAATAAGAGCTCCTCTTGCATGTAGCGCCTGCAGGAACAGCTCAAAATTTCCCTACGGACTCCATGAAAATATTTCTTGTCCAGCTTTTCTTCTTAATACTAAGTGGAGCTAGGTCTTGCATAAACCAAATCATCAGTCAAGGCTTAAGACAAGCTAGGCTATCACCCAGTGCTTGTATTTATGATGTCTTCAGAAAATATTATTACTATCTTCACAAAGAAAGGAAAAGAATACTTGTCAACACAACATCAAATGAACATCATGAAGACATACCATCTGAAGGTGCAAGTTAACAGTTAGCCCATTCATTAAGGCTACTTCATGTTTTTGGGCCCCTGAAATAACAAAAAGCAATAATGAAAAAAATGTTATGGGTTTCTTTATAATTTCAGAGAAATGCAATACCATATTGAGAAAGCAAAATATCTTTTCAGTCAATTGTCTCTCTAAAGACTGGAGAGTAAACAAATGTTTGAGGCGACATCACAGTGAAGTAAAAAGATTTCTTGCCTGACTCACTACACCACACTGGCAGGAAAATATTTATTTTTTTCAGGTCATTCACAGAAAAAAATGAAGTATTTTCATTTCCCGGCAAAGCACCAGTGGGTTTATTATCATTAATTTATCAGGCAAAAATCAGGTCAGAAGACTACGTAAAACAAGACTTTGTCGTAAGTTTATTTGTAGAGCAAGTCAGAGAACATACTGAGGCAATCATCTATTGTAAGCATAATGTCAAACTAAATATCATTCTTAATGAAAGAACTCAAAATTGACCTATTTCATATATCTGACCATTATTAATGTAGCAACTTAGCCATAACCTCATAGCTCCAAGGTGGCTACTAACCGATGCCTATCAGCTACAGCTAATCACAGGCAGAGCTAATGGAGTAACAACTAACTGTTATTACAAAGTATCTAGTAACAAATTCTCAAATCCTTATCAACCACCATTAAAAGATTTTAGACAGGATGAGGGACTGTGCATTGGGCAAGGCGCCACTGAGATATGGAGAAAATCAATTCCTGTTTCTTTCCAGTTTGCCTGCCCTCTGTTTTAAATGCAGTAATTCACCCTTGACACAAATCAGTGCTCTGAGAGTCATCTTCAGCTGGAAGACGGGATCACTTGCCTTGCCCTTAGTCATCACCCTAAAAGTGGAGTTGGCCAAATGTAGAAAAAGGTTGCAAACAGAGAGGGATGAAAACAAGTGTAAGTAGCAAAAAGGGCAGCAGCCACCTTGAGAGCAGTAAAAAGGAAAGAAAGCATGACGTTGGGATAGAAAAAATAACAAGAAACAGAGGTGAATCCTGACCTTGGAGGGTACACAAGGTCCCAGCCAACACAAATGAAAGGCAGCAAGAGCACCAAGATATTCCCACCATATTCCACAGAGCTTAGATTCATGGACTTACTACTTTACCAGCCTAGGAAAAAGACACGACCATGGGTTGCACTCAATAAAAGCAAATCTGGCCAAAGAACATGAGAATCTATAATTAGGAAAAGTTTATTTATAAATTCTTGTCAAGCAGGTCTCAGCTTCTGCCACCACATGAAAAGCCAAAAATTGTTCTGATTGGGGTATACAATGATATTTCTCTGTGTTGCTGAAATCTGTAAGTCTTGGACAGAATGATCTGTCAGCAGCTGCCGATGACTCTGGAGGACCTGTCCAGGGGATGAGCCAGGAGGAAAAGAGATATCACGAATAAGTTCCTTCCTCCAGACAACAATAACATCACCAGGTTTGTGAGAAGAAATATAAGTGGACCTAATTCTTCAAATAAGGAAAAATAAGCTCTTTTCCTCACTTAAACTGCTCTCCTTTGCTTTCTTTTCTTCCCTCTGATAGCATTGCATCTGCAGGCTCCACGCTGCTGGAAGAGGTCACCTTGTGGCTGTTCTATTGCAGACACAGAAGACAGCTAGAGAGAGTGATTGCGGCTCAAAACAGTATTATTTTCAGTCTTAATATTTCTATGGAACTCCTGAGGCTGAAAAAAGGGATAGCATCAAGAAATGATATTGTTCTTATTTCTCCCTCTGCTCCTTCTATGAAATCTGTGGCTTTCACAGCGAAGTCCGCATGAGCAGTCCTCTGACTGCTGTACTGCTTCCATATAAAACAAATGGTTAATCTGTAGATCACTCTTAGCTGCATGCTAGCATCCCAAATTAAATATGACACTACATTTGTCATTTAAGTCTTGGTCTTCCGTAAATTATATATTTATTAAAAGCTTTCCATTATTGAATTTCATGCCCACAAAACAAACCTCATCCGTGTCATTGGAAAACTGTTATCCTTTATAACCTGTACTGTATTTCGGAAAACAACCTTTCTATGATCCAATTAACCTATTACAATATTCAAAGACCCGGCACACAGGAGACAAAATTATGTTTGCTTGCTTTATTTCCTAACTTTATACCATATCTCTAAGACAGGCTAAAACCTGTATGTTCTGCTTGATAAATCTCCCCTTTAATAAAAGGAAGCAGCATTTGCAAAGTACAACTTCAGAGACAATTATGATTGTGTTAGGCAGACACTGCCATCCTTCACCTCTCTGACTGCAGTGGGAGCCTGATCTCAGCGGAGTAAGTAAAAAGCATTTTGTAGAAATGATTCAAAAAAAAGGCTAAAGCCCCCAGTTCTGAAAATAGTTCGGCTATTTCAAATAATCCTTATCACTCAAAGTCACTACAAATCTGCTCAGCATTCAGTCTTCTCTCAACAGAGACCTGCCTGAGCACATTGTACGGCAGCAGCCATACAGTTAATCTTGTTCCATCAGAAGGTGATCCTGCCAAGGTTGTAATGTTTTAATAAAGTCTAGTAGGAGAAGCCAAGATTACCGTCCCCGTGTTATGCCACTCAGCATGAACACAGGAAAAAAAAAAGGTTTGGCTCCCACTGCCCTTGACTCTGCGTTTCACAATGTATTTACTACTGCAACTTCCATTGAACAAGAAAGTGTGACTACATTTAATAAGCAAGTTCTTATAGTGCTATAAACCATTAAATGGACAAAGATATTTTATAGTATTTAGTCCACTCCTGAATAAATCTCAGCAAATAATTTTTACTTACTACTAAAGTGAGAAATGACAGTTCCTCCTCCTTTATAACATATGAAATATTGAATAAAAAATCAGAGCAAAATTATCTTTGTGTTCTCATATTAAACTTACTCAGAATTCACTCAGTTCGTACATACTCGGTATTATACCTTACTAGGAAACAGTATTTACTATTAAATACAGCATTCAAAGATGGAGAGTATTATATAGCTAAAACTCTGCTGGTATGTGAATCTGAGGACCAGATTTGAGCCTGGATCGTATTTTATGGTTCAATTAAACAAAGTCAAAAAACTCTAGAGAAAAGAATCCAAAATAATAATGTTGACATACCCTTTACTATTGAAGAAAATAAGACTATGAAACCTTTCCCAACATAAAATTTTAAAAGCAAAAACAGGTTAACAGTAGGGTGACCTTTGTCATAATTCTTAGAGAAAACTTTCAAATATTTCTTTAAAATGAACAAAATGGTAACAAATTCAGTGTAGCTTTGCCATTGTGATACAAGAAAGTGACTGTGTCATATGGAGTTTGGAAAAGAAAAGAAAAATAAGGAGACTGACAAGCAATTAGATGAAGTTTAAGCAAAGCTCTCATTTCCTTCTCCTTACACCCAGAATACATCTTTTAGTTAAACAAATATAATGCACAGTCAGCTGGCAGCCTCTACACGACAGATGGCTTAGGGAAAAAATATCCCAGCCTGACTCCCTGCTTTCTGCAGTGGCTCTTAACCTAAAGCTGAGACCAAGCTGATCCTGGCACCAACAGTGGCAGGAGGTCAGTGCTCAGCCTGCCCCAGCCCCCTGCAGGGAGTTCACTGGGGTCCAGTACTTGCAAACAGAGCAGTGGCAAACATCCACAGAAGGTGATGCAGAGAAGGATGATAATTCAGATGCTCCAAGCTTCCACTTGCAGATCTTGGCTCTTTCTCCTAGTTATCTGAAGAGCAGCAATTTTCTTACCTTGTTACTTTATTAGTTTAGGTGCCTAAAAGTATGTAGTGTGACTACTCTTCTATTCTCACGAGACATAAGAGGAAAGTCTACATCCTCCAGTTAATTAAATTCAAGGTTTCCAATTTAAAAGCCCTTACTATGCATAGGGCTAGTTGTGCGACAAGTCACATTTCCCCACCAGCCCACAGATTCCCAGTCATTAACTTAGCAGAATGAGAACATTCACTTGCCAGGAAAGATTGATCAGGATAGAGAAATCCCTAAATCAGCTTCATTCAGCATTTCAATACCCTTTACCTTCTCACATTTTTAAGTTCTATGGCAGTTAATGGAAGAATACACTGACCTTGCCATTGAACATAACGAAAGCAAGAAAAGTAATTTCTTAACCTTCTGAACTATACTAGGCACTATAGTAGCAACTTCCAAAATCGGACTAACCAACCTGCGTTTTGGATTTTATCTCATTCTGCAGATGGGACTGCTCCACATAGTCCTGTGATGTCCAGTCTACTATGTTCATATTTATGTTGTCTTAGTGCTCACATCATGGATAGATCAACTATAAAAATATGCTCTGCTCCAGCAATAATGTCCAGTATTTTGTCTATTCAGAAACTTCATGAAGAAGTAAGAACTCCCTTATTTATACAAACATACATAAACCTGTCACAAAACATTCCTTAATGTATCTGTTTCCATTGGATCAGACCCATTTGCTTCTCTTGCAGGAGAAAGACCATAACTTTCTCATTGAACACTTGTCTATAGTTGGAGGAGATATTACGAGACAACATCTAGCATACAGAAGGTCACCTTAACCACAACATTTTTCCATAGTGAAGGCACAAATGAACCCATGATAATTCAGTTCAAACAGTTATTATTGACAGTTATCTTCAACAGTTCAATTGAAATACTGACTAAATCTCACTGATGTCTACTAACCTAGCCTTGACAATAGCGGGAAGGGTTGGGAATTAAAAGGGTCTGTGAGAAATCCTGTCAAGGTCACTTCTCTTCCCCCTTCTGACAGCAACTACTCCGAAGGAAATCCCAGTGAAATATTATTTTAGCAACTACACACAGGCTAGAGTGAGAGGCAATAGAGGAAATTTGCATCCAGACTCAGACACTGCTTTCATGGCTGGCAAACTCTCCAAAAGTCTCCAGGGCTCCTTCTCAATCTCTAGAATAACCAGACACATTTACTGCCAAGGTCCTGCAGCACTGCAGACTCCTCAAGGGGTACAGCAGGGTAATGGGAACTCAGAAATAGCAGGTCCTGCCCCAATTATCTGCTTCATTGACATAAGCAGCTCTCAAATATGAGGCTGGATTTAGTGACAGGGAAATGAGGAAAAGCAGAAAACATCTAGAGAGAAATAATTTTTCAAAGGGGAAAGTTCATTGGTTCAATTCTAGGAAAGAGACTGATAATCTGTAATGCCAAGTGCCCTTTAAAAGGGCCTCATGTGTTAGACCAAGTGGTTTATGATGCTCCAAGAAACCCTTTACTGCAATTAGTTTTATGATACGCATATGCTCATATATTATCACATACGTTCATCTTTTAAATCACTTGCAGCTTTAATATAAAGTATTAGTCCATGAATAAGGCATTAAAAAAATCTACTTTAAAACAAAAGAATGCAAGGAACAAAACTGTGATTACAGAGTTTCAGGACTTATGTCTTAAAGGATAAAAATATTGCTTTCATTTCTAGGGAAAGATTTTTCCCTGCACTTCATACCTACCAACCAGCTTAGCCATCAGGTCCACAATGCACTCATCTGCCAAAGCCCACGGGCGCTGACCATGGAAATGACCATGAACACCTCTGAAAAAGAAGAGACAAATGATGAAAACGTATGCTATATCCTTTGGATCACTCCTAAGAAACATACCTGATTTGGAGATCCTGCATTTGGAGGAGGCAGGAGGACGCTTGCTCAAGCTGAGCATGGCACTTGTACCATATTATTAAAGCTTGTAGCAAATGCAATTCATTTGCTGGTTTCCAACAGGTTTCAATAGCTTGAAAAGAACTTATTTTGGCTTATTTTATATCCCTCAGAATTAGAGACGATATAATTTTCACAAGCTCTATGGAAGTGGCAGCATGGGTAGAGGAAGCCTCTGGGAGCGGGTCCATCAAGAAAGGGCATGGTGATACCCGGCACGGGATGGTGCCCCCACTCACATGAACTACACTGAGAGCAGAGAACACCCTGCAGAGTTACTCTATGTGCATTTCTAGCTGAGGTGCAGAGAATTGTAGACTGGAATACTTCCTGTCTCCTAGACAAAACTATTTCTTGTCAGAAGCAATCTCTGTCCTCCTGAACTTGCTGTCCGAACTTACCCTTCTGCATTAACTAGCAGGTACTTAGTGTATATGCAGGGAAGAACCTGCCCAAATAGAGCTGCTGGCTAATTTTTATTGCTTCTCTTCTCCATGCCAAATTGTTCTAGATCTAAGTGTGCATAAAGATTTTTGCACCGACAGAAGGTATTTAAAGACTTTATTTTGCAAACTGTTCCTATCTACAGTGGATCATAGAAGGCATCTTAAACCTGAACGCATCACTACCCTGAAGTGACAGATATGTACGTTCAGTTCTGGATTAAGTACTCCGAACTAACTTTTGCTTCAAATGTGACACAGAAGAAAGCTTCTAAGGTAGCCACCTTGCATGTATAAATAAAAAGTTGCAAAGTTTTTTAAATATGCAGGATGTTACATACAGATTTCGATGCAAATGAAGGCAGATTGAGAAAAGTAATAATGGTGCTAATCCAGGGGAACATCGCTCTGGGCTTCCATCTCACACTGGATGATTTTCATATTTGCTGAGCACCACGGGGTACTCGTGGAGCTGGAAATGCCAGTCTGCATGTGGTTGAGGCAAACAGAGTATAAAGATGTTTCAAAACAGGGACAAAGCCAGTAGGAAACTGGGTAGAGAGTACAAAAAGCCCTAAAAGATATAATGATAGAGAGAAAAAAAAAATAACAAGTAGCAGACCTTTTAAAGAAATGCAGGCCCACAACATTCACTAAAAATCATGAGATATCTGGCAGATTAAGGCATGAGAAAGAAGGGTGTTTCAGGCACTGCCAGCTAGTCCTCCATGCGTAAGGCTGTTTAAAAGATTGGTTTTCTCTATTCACCTTCTACTTTCCTTTCTCAGGTATAATTTCATTCTGTCTCCCACCCAAGTTACCTGGATGTTCTACAGTCCTTTTCTGATTGACTTGGGTCTAATTCATCCCTCCTAGGGATATTTCCTAAAGAGCTATAGTTCTAAAGAACAAAAGAATTGCTGAAAAAAAATAGAACAAACCTGTATTAACCATTTCATGCCGCCTATCCTTTTAAAATACTATTTTATTTTGGACTAGTTTAGGTCAACAGCTGGAGGAGGGCTCAGGAAAAGCTAGATATCCCTTGCAGTTAAAATAACTCCTCTGTGTTCAACAAGTCCAACCCTACACAGACGACAAGGAATACTCCAGTCCCTAACGTAGATAATGTTGCTCTACGCTAGCTGACTGCTTTTCTCCATTTTAGAATTGCTCTCTGATGAGACCTTGATAGCAGAAGGCGGGCAGTGTGAAATAGCATTCATTTAAAAGAACATTTCATAGATGAGGAATAAAGGCAGTAGGTGGGTAGCAGAGAAAAAGTGGTAAGGGGCAGGATTAGCGCTAAAAGTTCTTCCCTTCTATCAGACCATAATGCAGTTGCATTCCCTGGAGACAGTGGTATGCATTTCACAAACAGCAAGACATTTATTGCTAATCTCCCTTCTTATTCTTAACTGTAATATAGTGATCAAGGGACTTCAGGGTAATGCAGATTGTTAAAATAAAAAAAAAAAAAAATACAACAATGATTTTCAGTGGCTCCTAGCCCAAGGGGAATCTGTATTTCTGAAAGAGGATAGTGAACATAATAAGATGGAAAAAAGAAGCCCTAACTACCTATGGGATTCTCTTTCATTAGCTTTCCCTGATTTTATAGCCATTAGTGTCCTTCTAATGGGAATTTACTGATGAAAGCTCTATCAGCACATAGGACCAACAAAATTTCAGGGTAAACTTCCAAGTTATCGTGAAAACAGGTATGAGATTTTGAGCATGGAATTATTTTATTTTGAGAAGAAATCATAGACATTTAAGTATATCAAAAGAGGGAAAAGGAATTGTTATTCATATTATTATTATTATTACAGCACAGCTTACAGCTTGCCTTCCTCTTGATGGCCAATATAAATGCCAAGAGACAAAAATTATTGCAGCTAAAATGGTAGTTAAAGGCATATTCTTGGACCCTTTTTTTATTTTAATCACATGAAACTCAGTAGCCTTTGCTGATGGCACAATACATCCTATTATACTTAGGTTGTAAAATTCTATGCTCTGCCTCAGAGAATTTATCTCTGTATATTATACCACCCCTCTCAGCTCTGGTAGGCAGTAGGGGTAATAATCTTTAAGGACACAACTGCAGTGCTTCTGGCATTCCCCTCAGACACTGAGAGCCTATGCCTCGTTTTGCTTCCACTGCACCCTAGGTAGCAAGACATTTTTAAAACGAGGTACCCAAATTAATGAACACAAAACGTGACCCATCAAATCATAAACCGTCACACAAACAGAACTATTTCTTAAACTACTGTGGGAGTTCCTCATTCTGCAAATTAATTTTCTGTCAGTTGCCATTTTATTTTCAATTTGGCAAGAAATCACAATGCTACATTTTATTCACTGAGGTCTGGTTGATTTAAAGCTCGCTAGGGGAGCTAGAAACACATTTTCAGATGTGATCCCAGGGTTACGAAGGGGGTAACAAAAAGGATTTAAATTAACTGCCAGCTTCAGGAATCTTCTGTGCTCATCCAAACCTTGTTCAAGTGGAAATTTCCTTCTTGCTTCTTTGTCAAAAATGAGGCGAGGTGTTTAATGAGCCAATATGGACTCTTAAGTTTAACGATGGTTTCAAGCAAAGAAGTAGTCAAAAGAAAGGAATACGTATCCAAAGAAAAAGAACTGTATGGAGCAGTAGATTGAGGGCAAAAGTAAAAAATCTGGGCATTAAACCAGGTATTTACAGCTCTAACCTACAACCTGCTGAAAGGTACAATGCAGAGATGACTCCTGTCAAATGGCAGGAGAAGTGGTCTGTCAAACAGAATGTGACCGAGTCCCACCAAGCTGCACTCTTGCCTGCAGGATTTACAGATCTTGCAGGATTAGCTCAGCACATGGTACCAAAATTCCTTTTGACTCACTGAAAACAGAACTTTGCCACCGCAGGTGCTATGTTGTAATGCCTTCCACAGACTCGGATTTTTATATCTACTGTATTAATGTCAGAAGCTTGTTGCTAGACTGCATCAATACTTAAAATACGTATGTGTGCATATATATATATATATATAGTTTCTAACCTATATTTATTAATTCCCAATTTACATTTGCCCAGCCACATATTATTTCACAGAAGTGGCTCCTTTCTTCCTGTGCTTACCCTTTGATACATTCACAGTGAGCAATCATTCTTCCTCTGTCTTCATTTTGCTCAACCAAACAACTCTGATCCTCAAGATTCCCCTTCAGCAGGTTTTCCACTCCCCAGTCACCCTTCCAATCCTTCACAAGAGCATAACTGCTACGGTAGACTCCCTTCTGTTTTAATAGTTCCACATTAATAAGTTACACAGATGTGAGGGATGTCACCCACTGCAGCAAGTATGATCACATGCAATAATGATTCCATAAAACACAAAATTGCTTAAACAGTTGTGGTGGAGGAAAAGGAAAACAAGACACTAAAGCAGCTATTGGTCTTCATCCACCTAAACAAATCAACTTTTGTCATTTAGATTAAAAAAGCGGGATTATTGTCTACTCTAGGCTAAGCACGGAAGACAACTCTTCATCCTTTTCTGTCCCCAATTCAATAAATCTTGGATTTAGCCGAAATCAAAACAGAAAGAAAGACGGGGTCTCAAAGGCTCTTTTTAAATCCATACTAAGAATGCCAGTGGCTTGAATTTGCACTCCTTATACACTAGCATAAAGAAGAGGACTGAGGAATGTGGAAAGAAAGAATACAAAATAGAACAGGTGTGTGGGAGGCAGATATAAGAGCAGAAAGCCAGAACTCTTCATTTAAAGGTGAGAGGGGGGAGAAAAAAAAAGGACAGTAACAGTGTAAGAGGGAACATAAAGAAATGCATGAAAAGGCTTGTTTCTCCTCAGGCCTTACTCTAATGAGATGCCATCATCACACAGAGGTAAAGCTATGAGCTTCCCTGTCCTTGACAACAGCTACCAGGTAATTTTCCTTTTCACTCTTGCCATCAGCTATAAGCAGTGAAAACTGTTTAAATAGACAAGTATAGTAGCTATTTGAGATGAGTCCCAAGACACAAGAAACAGAAAATGCGATAAACCAATTTTAAGAGAGTAAGAAACTATATCATTGCTGTCTTGAAGGATCTACCTAATTTGCATGTCATTTCTTAGACTCCTGCTACTTATTTATCTAAGCTACAGCCACTAAATTCCATGGTGCCAACACAGAAGGCATCGAACAGGATTCAGCTGACAACAGCTACTACCTTAGACTGGATGTTGATGAGCTCTCCTTGGTGACTGGAATAAAAACATCCACTTATACATCTCCAACCACTTATTCTTTTGCAGCCCCCAGCACCCGATCACACCCATCAGCTTCTTTAAGCATACATTGTTCTGTTCAAATTTAGCTTGACTTTACCCTGACTCTCTCAGTTGGCTCAAGTAAGTCCGCAGCTAGCAGGATTTTGTTCTGGGTTTGGTTGGGTTTAGTTTGGGGCTTTGTTTGTTTATTTTTAACATTGATTTATTCTGGCTAAGAATCTTGAGGCCAAGCTGTATTTTTGGCAAACAGCCTTTCTAGATTTGATCCCTCTCCCATGAGGACTTAAAATTATGCTCAGTCATTTCTCCCTCTTTGTTACAGCTAATGAAGGCACTTTTGATCTTCTGGACAAGCATGTTGTCTAATTTTTTATTTCAGTTTTTATAATCATTGAGAAAAAAACATTATTCATTATAACAAACACAAGAATATAAATGAACCAATGAAAAAGTACAGTGAAGGAGCTGAAACATGTTTGCACTCCGAGTGCATCATTCTAACAGATAAGAGTGCTATCTGACTTTCACCTTTTGCAAGAGCTCAGCTGTTTCCCTGATAAAGTACGATAATCATAGAGAAATGGATAAGGTTGCAATTTCTTTAAATGACTGGCAAAACTGCAGAGCTGTGCTGAATGAATAACTGGGAGGAACGAGTGCTTCCTAAAGTTCATATTCATTCCCATTCATTCTCAACCTTCTCAGTTATAAGGATACAGTAAACATTTTTTATTAACCTATAGCATTCATATATTAAGAAGTGAAACAGGCTACAGAGTTTTCACAGTTACATCGTGAAGCCTGCATGTAGACCATTTCTACTGAAACCAGGCTGTTCAGTTAACAGAATTAGGGTTTCCTCTTCTGTCTTCTTATTTTCCCTCTTCTCTTTCAGCTTGAAATCATATCTGTTCCCTTCATACTCCACCACCCTGTAAAAACATTCCTCTCTTTCGCAGCTCACTCACTTATTTTCCTTTCCCACCTTCAGGTCCTTGGTTTTTACTTATCTTTTTCCTTACTCATCCCTGCTCCAGCTGCTCATTCAGATGCTGGACCTCACCTCAAAGCACGGACTCATAGAAACAAAATATATTATAAAAAGAAAAAAATAAAGAAAAGCTTTTTTCCCCCCTACTCTATATCTAGAAGTTCCTATATATCTAAAAGTTTCCCACCTGCTATGATGACAATGCCCCTTTCCTGCAACACTGAAACGTGTCCCTCTTTTGTCCTCCTGTCTCCCCAACGTCAGCTCCATTTGGCTGAGTTCGTTGTCAACTCCCCTCAGCTCCCCAGAAGACAGGATTGCTTCTTTCTAAACAAAATGAATTTGTCAGACAGAGACCTGGTACATGAGCAGCCAAAAATCTGCCAGCTCTGGCAGCAGTACCACTTGTGCTCAGCGCTACCTCAAGGGGAGCTGCCCATTGCAAGTCCTGCAGGGTGAATCTCACAGAGTTAAAAATGCTAATTAGAAAATCACAGGGCCTGAAACTGAATTGTGTTCACCAGCAAACAGCAGTAACCAAATGAGTTTTTGTGCCTTGTGTATAAGAAGGTAGCTGTTGGATGAGGATGGTTAAACCGTGCAGGCACTCCAGATGAGCCCAAGCAGACTCACTGTGAGCAGCACAGGTTACCACAGTTGGAAGTTTCTCTTAACCTGTTTCACTGTTCATGACTTTAAAGTAGATATAAATAGTGCTAGGGAAACACTGAACATGTTTTACTCCCGGGCTATAGTGATTTTAACACGCTGTTCTTCTATTCAAGCACTTCCAAGGCAGGTCCAAAAATAAAACCAAGTGCTCATCTGAAATACAGGTTAGTATCTGGCTTACCACACAGCTTACTCACGTTTGAGCCCACTTGTCCAATTCTTCATCCAAGTAAGTTTTAACTTTTCTTGGCTGGAGCCCAAGAGAATTGCCAGCAAAGTATACGCAGCTCTCCTCTCCACTCACCAGGCTCAGATCAGCTGTGGAGAGAAACCACAGAAACAACATGCACGTGGGAGAGAGCACAGGAGTGACAGCACACACTTGTGCACATACACACACCACCACCCAGAGCTCTGCCTGCTTTGGATCTCCCTGGGACAGTGGTCTCCACGTGTGAATGGATGGGCTGCATTCTGACCTTCCACCCAGGACACCACATGGATGATCCAGTAAAGGGCTCTGAGAAAGAAGACAGGAGAACAGCAAAAGGTTATTCTCCTCATCTTCCTGCTGAGGACTTTTGGCCGAGTCCATCTATACCTGTTCTGGAGCTAATGCAAGTTCCAGCAGCATTAAACCCCTAGGTCTCCAGGGCCGTGTGAGAAGCAGCCACTGGCATCATTTTGTCAGGTCTGAAACCAACAGTGAGTAAATAGAGAGCATTTTTCTGACCAGGTTATCCACTTTTCTTCCATTATCAATATATTCCTGCTCTGAGTCATGAAACTACTTGAATCATGCATTTAAGAACAGTTAAGACTGAGTAAATCTGAGTCTTTTATGCAAGTTCTTCCTGTATGTTTATATTACCATTTAGAAAAAAGTAGCCATTGGACAGAATATTTTAAGGGAGTCTCAAAAGTTCTTGTCTTGTCAGCATATACTGTGGGCTGCACTTCATGTCATCATCAACTGAGGAGGAGGAAATCTATGTTGACAAATCCTTTCAATGATTAGGAGAAAAGCAAGGCTGTAGAAATTTATAAATAATAGCTTTAGTGAGGTTCTGAGCAATCTAATTACCCAATGTCATCATCTATCAATCCAAACATTGCCTTTTTCTATTATTTCTCATGTTAGAGATTCTTGGAGGGACAAGTGATGGTGACCTTGTAGTATTAGTAGGTAATTTGCATTCATATATATATATATATATATATACACACACACTTACAATACCCCTAAAGCTAACATTACATATATTTTAGCTAAATATAGTCAGTATACCTTAGAAGAAAATACAAATGAATGAACATGTTAAGTAAGATATATACTAGAAATTAATTGTAAAATTGAATTTCTGTTTGGGAAAATATTATATTGAGGCTGTAGAAAAATAGATTAGATGCCTGGGAAAGGTCTCTTACTAACTTTTGCACTAACAATTACCAACTTCATTGAACTTCACCAGAAGCACATTTTTCAGAAGTATAGACAACTCGGGTAATTTCTTAGTTAAAGCTCTAGAAGCTTTTAAAAAGCAGGAATCAGAGGGCAATTTCAGCCTAATCTGTTTTACAGACACTATGTCTGGTTTGCATCTCTATTCTGATATGAATGAAAACAGAGAGGTATAAATATTACCCATGGTCCTAAAATAGTTCTATTAATAGTTCTTTTCCTAACAAGAAACATAATAATACTGCCTTTTTGGGAACAGAGAGAAGGAACTCTGCCCAAGAATTTGGAGTTCTAAATCTCACTAACACTCTTTAAACTCCAAATAGGCATTTGAACAGGTAAGGAATTACAAGCAAGTTAGCATTTCTTGCACCACAGTTATCTCTAAACATGGACACTCTTGGGTCACTCTTGGAGAGAAACGGTGTTACCTCTCCTATAAAATATATTTTTCTACTTTGACACACCAAAATAAGAATATCCAAAATAAAATGTGTAACCAACTTTGTATTGAGCTGTGCTCTTTCTAGTCTTAAAAAGCCATTTACCTCCCCCTTTCTGACATCATTAAAAGACTTATTTTGGATCACTGCTGCTTCTCAAACTAGTTTGTTTTTCTGCAGCATCTTTGTCATTTCAAAACTTCTCCAGACCAGCACCCTGTTGTGCTCCGACATTTCCTCAGTCACTGTGATAGTCTTTAGAGTAATGCATTTCTTTTCTTAAGAATAGCATTTGTCTTTCCTTGAATTATTCTTCCCACGTCTCTCACAGTATTGGCCCTTTTTATTTCTGGAGGAGCTTTGGTTGTCATGCAATATATATTGAAATAGTCAAACAGGAAATAAGCACAATTGAAGAATTAAAGGCAGGTGCAAAACGAAGATGAGACAATTATTGAAATATTGTCCTTAGAGAAGCCTGAATAAATACATGAACCATAATTTACATTAAGATTAATTAGATACATTATAAATTATTCTCACTACTACTCAGATTCATGCAAAGTAGTCAGATTTAAGAATGTACGTTATTTTGCATACTAAATATACCCATCCATCTACATTAAAGATGTAGCTCTATACCTTTTAAAAAAATCAAAGAAAAAGCAAGGTTATTTTCAGACATAATCAGTCCAAATAAGTGAGGAAAATACGATGACTTTATTAACCAGAAAGGAAGGAATAAATCTGTTTACACGTTATCTGGGTGCTATCTCTTGTTGAAGGATAAAAGATCACCTCTTTCACACCTTCCTATCCCCCCTTACAAGTCCTCCAAACAAAGAACCAGATTTATATAATTAACTACTACCTTTAACTATATCTTCAGGGAAATATAACTCAACATTTTCACTCCGGGACATCTTTTTGTTCCCAAGAAACTCAAATGATACTCTATTCCTTTATGAGATGACAAAGCACAAGCCATAGCCTTAATCAGATCGGTGATTTGGCACCAACTGCAATCCAGTCATTCCCACCTCTCCCCAGTGCATAAAAAAGCATTAAAGAGACTTTGTTGTCAACGAGGAGAAGAGTGAGGATATCCAAACATTTCTTAAAATCTTCTGCTGTCATCTTTTCCTATTTGTTCACCTGAGCCTCATCGCTCATGCTTGAGCACAAAAACGCAAAGATTTGCTAGGGAGTTAGTCTATGAGCAGTTTCCACTTGATTGATACAACAAATAAACAGCTATGACAGTTTATGACTTGATAACTAAATTAAACCATTATAATTACTTTCTAAATATTTTTATGTACGTCATCCTACAGTTGTCTCCCATGGATGTTCTCATCTGCTTCTTGTAAGGCTTCATTTTAAAACCTCATTGTAATGCTTTATGTAAATATATAAAGAATATTTGATGGCTAATATCTGTAATGACATTTATCTCCAGAAGCAAGTTATCTACTATCCGCTCCTGTGCTCAGATAAATGTCATGGCAGATCTGTCTCTATGGTATAGACACACAATGTAAATATACATGTATATATTTACACCCCTGCTGTTTTTCAGCAGGGAAGCTATTCCTTATGACAGCTGAAGCATGGAAAATAGAAACAGGGGGAAAAGAAGAGGGAAAAATCCTCCATTTGTAAAAACAGGAATGATGGGTTCTCTGTGCTGTTCTACTGGTACTACATTGAAGGCTTCTTATCTTAGCTAAAACAGATTCATCACAGTCTCAGTACTATGCAAGATAGTAACTGGGGAAAAAAAACCCTAACCCCACACATCAGCAGTCTTTGGGTCTAAATCACAGAATCACAGAATAACCAGGTTGGAAGAGACCCACCGGATCACCGAGTCCAACCGTTCCTACCAAACACTAAACCATATCCCTCAGCACCTCGTCCACCCGTGCCTTAAACACCTCCAGGGAAGGTGACTCAACCACCTCCCTGGGCAGCCTGTTCCAGTGCCCAATGACCCTTTCTGTAAAGAATTTTTTCCTAACGTCTAGCCTAAACCTCCCCTGTCGGAGCTTGAGGCCATTCCCTCTTGTCCTGTCCCCTGTCACTTGGGAGAAGAGGCCAGCACCCTCCTCTCTACAACGTCCTTTCAGGTAGTTGTAGAGAGCAATGAGGTCACCCCTCAGCCTCCTCTTCTCCAGGCTAAACAACCCCAGGACTTTGTTGTGGACTGGAGAGGGGCAGATTTAGACTAGTCATAAGGAAGAATTTCTTCACCATGAGGATGATGAGACACTGGCACAGGTTGCCCAGGAAAGTCGTGGCTGCCCTATCCCTGGAGGTGTTCAAGGCCAGGTTGGATGGGACTTGGAGCCCTGATCCTGTGGGAGGTGTCCCTGCCCATGGCAGGGGGGTTGGAACTAAATGGTCTTTAGGGTCCCTTCCAACCGAAATTATTCTATGATTGTGGTAATAGAAAAACAAACAATAACGGAGGTTGGAATGGAGGCAAGGAAAACTGTCACAGAAGTATTGTAACCTCTGCATACTTCTCAGAAGAATACTTCTTTAATCTGAAGCTGCTGAGACACTACATTGAAAAATGGCCTTTCATGTCCTTGAGAGACATTTAACAACACTGGAGTTAGACATATCTTCAGTTCAGGTGCCCTAGCTGGGCTGGATTTCAATGGCATAGCCAGATTAACAGTGCAACAGCCATGGGAGCTGCCTTTCAGTATCTTTCCAGCTTCGGAATAATGTTTTACAGCTCCTGCACCTGTGCTGCACTGGTGATTGTGCATCAGCTGCACAGTGGCAGCTGAAGTGATTTTCAGGACAGCATAATCATATTCAGAGGAAACTCTCTTAAGTAAAAAAAAAAAAAAAAAAAAAATACTTCATGGTAGACAAGCTGAGAATACCTCCTTCATGCAGAGGAAGCAGCAAGTTTGAATATTTGTAAAGTATTCAGTTCTGCTCCAAACAGCATAAAAACTAAGGATTTAAGTGTGGCTAAAGATAAGACAATATCACCTGTACACAGAGAACTAAGATTTATCATCCCCGTGTTCTAAGGATGGGAGCAAACTGCATTGCCAACATTCATCATTAGGGAGAAAGTTACTGAAGACAAAGACAGTTTCTAAAGATGTCAAGGAATGCAGACAGTTGGTATAATTTTCTATCACAGACTTTACCAGATATTTTGGTGAATCCACCTGTAATTTCTCCTGTACCATCAGTACTGTTCTTCTCAGAAAAATACCCACAGAGAATTGAATCTGCATTTAGTAGAAAATGAAAGCATTTTGCAAGAACATTCTATGGCATTTTTTTCTCTTTAGGTGCTTTCTGCCAGGGTAGAAAAGGAAAAGAATAACTACACCTATCACCTAAGCAGAGAATATGCTATTTCTTCTATTTCTGGTGCACTATGACCAAAGCATGCAGAGCAGGCACAGTTTTTTCTCATCATATATTTGACCTGTGAGCTGAAAATAAACCCAGCCAGGACTTGGGAAGCAGAATAGCCCAGGACAATGCTGCCTCCACAGGTGGATGCTCCCATCATGTTTCACTGCATGATTTTGACCAGACATGGCAGCAGCAGTGGGTACAAAAAGCCATGGAAATGTTTTGTGGTTTTGCTGGGCTGGGAGTGCTAAACAGAAGCAAATGCTTCCCTCTCAGCTTGCCAGCCTTCCCACATACCCTTTCTGCCTCCCTGCCTGCACACCAGATCCTCCTTTAATAAATCATAGAATCACCAGGTTGGAAATGACCTCCTGGATCATTGAGTCCAACCATTCTTATCTACCACTAAACCATGTCCCTGAGCACCTCACCGACATGTCTTTTAAAGCCCTCCAGGGATGGTGATTCAACCACCTTCCTGGGCAGCTTCTGCCAGTGCCTGGTCACCCTTTCTGAATTTTTTTTTCTGATATCGAGTCTGAACCTCCCCTAGTGCAGCTTGAAGCTGTTCATCCTCATCCTACCACCACAGGCTTCTCAAAACAAGCTACAGACCAGGAATGAAGCAGAACAATTTTACATGACTACATTGAAACCACGTGCAGTTATCTACTTGTAGGCAATTCATGAGGAAAGTGGTAAAGATACTCAAATAAAAGGTTTCCTTATAAATTATTTGCTCAAATCAAGCATTGGTTCTAAGGCACAGTCTTCCATTTGGCCTCGGGAAGAACATCATCTCTACTAGCAGCAATAAAGTATAAATGTTAATATAATACTTCTACTGTCTTTTTCATTAACTAAAATAATTGTAACTAGATAGATAACACCAAAATATATTATACTAAGGAAGCAACTGTTCTGAACTATTGTAAGCTACATTTCCGTTTCAAACCATTAGCTAGAAATGCTTCTGCCTATAATTTTCAATCAGTCACTATATTGTTCAAAGCAGCTGACTGACAGCATAAGCACCATGTAAGTACTGTATCCTCACATTTTATTCAGGATGGGAATGAAAGCATAAAGCTTTTGGTGCTAGTATAAGTTGATGGATTGATTTAGCAACATCAGGGACACACTGTGCTCAGATATGACTGCAATTGCTCAATTAGCTCATAAGTGACAATGATTTCCAAAAATTTGTGATAAAGACAGACAGAAGATGTGAAGACCCACCCTTTCCCCCGCTCCCCCGCTGTAATTATGATTCTCACTTGGAGGCAGATCCTTGACTTTTGGGATATAGAAACATTCGCGAAGATGCTTTAACTCATCTTCTTCATCTAAGTGAAAAGCAAGTTTCTTGTCTGCGGGACTGCATCCTAGACGCAAGGCGGTTTGTTCTAAAATGGTTGCTGGTAGCGCAGAAGATGGATCCATTTTCAGGTCATTCAATTTCACCTTAAAATGAAAAATGCCACAGTTTAGCTTCTGCAGTATGCATATTCGTGAGTGGTCACTAAAGCTTCATCATTCGAGACAAAATCTTACTTGATGTAAAGCTTTTAAAAACTCAAGTATTTTAATAGTGGTAAAACTGATCGATTCAAGTATTTCCAAGGCAACACATTGCTGTAACCTCCAAGGTTTTGGTTTTTTTTCTCTATAAATATGATGTGATTCCCTTTTGTAGCTCTATCAGCAGCTTTTAAGTTCTTCCACCAGACTGACAGCAGTTGCAAAGGATGAAGTGTCATTCATGATTTTGTGATCTCAAAGCCAGAGGCAGCATTATTGTTTCTGCTGTACGTGTCTCTAAAAATAGCAGGTGTACAGCTACACTGAAGTTTTTTCCAGGCTGTGCAACGTTCAGCCCCTTTCAGTTTCTTTCTTAAAAATAGGAGGGGGTGTTTTTGTACAGATGTGATCAAGTAAAAGGGCAGAGCAGGCAGGATACAGACGTCAGATAGCAGTATCATTAGAAATGCAGCTTTTAAACCCAGGACCTTGAATTAATTTTTCCTTCTAGCTATGGCCAATATCCAAGTGTTTTAGCTCAATTTGTCCTGGGAAAGGAGAGAAGCCCAAATCAAGCTGCAAACAGGACAGACCATGGTTTCTGATAGAATATCCAAAAGCTCTAACTGCGGTACTTACAAGCTCATTGATCTTTTCAAGAATAGTTCTGTACCTGAAATACTCAAAGACACCATAGTGTTCAAAATAGCATTTGTGCACTTGGCTTTACAGAGCTATTGGCGAAGACAATTGCTGACACCCACTCTGTCCTTTAGGGCAAAACCTCACCAGTGCTGCCTGCTGTGTTCTGTTGTAGAAAGCAAACAAGAGCCTCACTGAAGTACTTGCTGTGAACTATATAGTTAGATCACTAAATATTGTCTGCTTTCTTAATATCCTCAAGATGTTTGATGCACCAGAAAAATTCTAGGGCATAGCTAGAAATAGGACAGATCAGCACACAATATAAAGTATAAATCCACCAGAGAATATAGCCTTTTCCCTCTAGAACCCTTTAAGTATGTATCTTCCATAAGCATCAGTTGTCTTTTTTAAACCAATAGTACAAGATAAGCAGTTACCCAGAAACAAGCTGTAGAGGGAACAACAGATGATTATACGGGTTGTAGCCATCTGAGTATTACATTGCTTGTCACTTAATCTAGCTTGTTTTTTTTCTGGAAGAGGGGTTCTGAGAGTCAGTGTGATGCTATGTTCCAAGTTATAGGTATTTTTAAAAATTTAATCCCTTTCGGCACATTTGTCTTTATCCTTTTCAGTACAAACATGCAAATGTAGGCTAGGTTTTTTTATCAAATTTTTATGCCAGTCCCTGAAAACCAATCAGAAAAGCTTCATCAACACATATAGAAAGGATAACAGTTGGTATTTAAATGTAACCCCCTATATAGCACAACCTCATTCATGCCAATTAATCCAAACCTGTTTATCCTCTAGCCAAATGGCCAGCATGATGCTAGTTACTTGGTTTCATTTGATATCATTTAGTTTAAGATGAAAAGATTTTCTTTTTTCCCCTGCAGACTTGATATTTTACACAGTAGCAATTTTTCCTCTTCCACAAGAATGCAGTTAGAAAAAAATATGCCAGTTAGGCTCTTTAAGACAGAGGTTTTCATTTAGCTAATAGTTCACTCTCTCCTGGGAGGTATTGGAAGTATCTTATTTTTATGCTGTCTCCACACAGGTTGTTCACACCTCCTCATTGTCACCAAATTTATCATTCCTCCTCCTTCCTCCTGATCATCCCTTAGCTGGTAAAGAGGAAAATAAAATAGAAGAAATGGCTGAGGGAAGATATTTTAACATCTTCATTCTCAGAATGTTTTTCAGGTCTTCTAGGTGGCAGAGGCCACACATCAAGTGTTTGAGTGTGATGCTAAAGTGGCTGATCTGACTAGATTCAACACAACAGGCTCCCTTTTCCCCAGGGAACTGCTTCTCAGTTCCTCCACAGCTGAAGAGAATATTCAAGACCTTGCCTGTATCAGCTCCGCTGGGATATTGGTAACAACATGTGTACTCTTCTGCAGTTCAGAAGAGTATTGACCTTCTGGATCTCATTTGGCAGTCATGGGAGTATGGTTTAGAGATCTTTATTTCCTCCAGTAAATGTTGTGAAATGTCTAGAAAAGCAAGCTAGATTCATAGACAATCTGGCCAATCCTGATATAAGCATCTCGTTATAAAGACACTGCAACATAACTTCAGCTTCAGTTCTTCAAGTAACAAATTTTAAGAAACCAATAATCAATAAAGTAGGGTCTATTTTCAAGCAACATTGGGATCAGCACTTCGAAAGTAAAACAACTTTTTGTTTCCAAAGGCCTATTTCTTTGATTTATGACACTTGCATGGGTGTCTCGATCCCGTAGGCATTATTAAAGCATATCCAGTACATATACACAATCAAGATACAGTCTTCTATTTTTAATAACAATATTCAGTGCAAATGATATCAACAATCCTTGGAGAAGGGGCTGGAAATCAGATCTCCTTGATGTTCTCCTTCCAGACAAAAGGACCACACAGTAGCCTGTGTAGTCTTTCCTACAAGATCGACCTCCTTCCCACTCAACTTAATGCCTGGATTTGGGGGTTTTTTTGCTCCTCAGTGACATAGTGCCTAAAGTAACGGAAGGAGACTTTTAATCTATAAATAGATGACTCACTTGAGTTAGAGATATTTGTTCATTGAAGTTTAGCTCCCCTGGTTCCTCTGAGGAAGACCGTGTGGCATTGGTTTTGCTGTCATCTACATCCTCTACAGCACCTACAGCCTACAAAGAAGGTTTTGGGAGACTCCAACACTTATCTCCCAGGGTCCACACAGGTAGTTCTAGCTAGTTCCTCTGTAATTTCTGACTGGGAGATGGATGATAAGGGTGCTTGAAGGACTGTTTTGTACACCAGGCACCTCTAATCTGGCCTGTAGATTTTCTGCTATTCACCATATGAACACAGAGCAGCATCCTCCCATTTGTTTTACTAGTCACCATTTTTCAGTAAAGACACACTTATCACACTGGGTTAATGGCTATCATATTCCAGGTCATCCACTGACCTACCTGGCAAGCAGACGTGGGGTTTTTTCCATTTGAGGCCTGACCCCAAACCTACCAAAGTCAATAGGTGTCTCTACTACAGACAAAGATTTCTGGATCAGGCTTTTTGTCCCTTGTCATTGCTCTAGTTTGCTGCATCTGATCAATGACTTACATTTATTGTGATTTTTACTTGTATTAAATTTTGACAGCAAATATAATATTAAATACAAAGATCTAGAAGCTAAAAATGATTAAGTGCTCAGAAGTATCTGATTTAATACAAACATTATGAAATAAGATAAAACTACTAAAATAAAATCGATCAAAATCCTGTTGAGGAACGAAATCCCAGAGATCCAATTCTAAGACCAGAATAAGAAAGTACTTTTGTCCTTTGAATGATAATTAGGCTTCATATACTGGAAACCCCAGAACAGCTTGGGTTTTTTGCTTTTTTATTTTTTAATATCTTTTATACCCTGACTGACATTATTACATTTTCTAACTGCTGGAGAATAGTCCCATGCAATTATTTTACAATAATTCATGAGTCGTTTGTTATTTTCTACAAGTTTGAAAAAATACATTTGTATAAGAACAGCCCACTTTTATTCCATCCAATTATCTTAATTTAACTGAAAACCAGATTCTGTATCCTCTCCAAATTAAAATTCAGACCCATCAATGTAAAAATGTCATTCCCACCTTGATAAACATAGTTTCTTACGGGATCTTTTTTCATGCAATTTAAAGTAAAATTTATCAACCATCATAATAAATACTCATTACTTAGGCTGAAAATAATCAATGTTTTCATTTTCCTGCACCACCTACTCTGGAAAAAAAAAAAACATTCAGGTGTTTGCTTCCTTTTTTTGAAACTTCCTTACACAGTTTGACTTAATAGATACAGATGACATGAAGTCAGTATCATTTTTTTTTTTAGTCTCTTTGCTCTTCTGACTCTTCCACAGAATTGCCTCTACTGCATACTGATTCAGTGTGAGGAACTCAGCAATGACTGTTTGAAATCTTTCATTCTCAAAGGAGCACCTGCAACTTGATTTAAGAAAACAGTCATTATTACATATTTTATCAGCACAGGTATCAGCCCCACTACTTCATCTCCTATTTTAAAACTGTAAGAGACAATGGATGAGAATTAGTCAGACAAGTGACGTGAATGTCTGGGTGATTTTTTTCTTTTTCGTCCTTTATGCATAATTTAATGACTAAATAGAAAAAAAGTGAATATTCGTAAGCCATCTTCTCAAACTTATAATTAAGTCTAATGGACATTTCTGTGTAAGAATGATAATTTTGCCTATTTTCAGATCCACTTGCAATATTTTTACAGATTTACCCTCCATCTAAAATTTTACCCTGATGCCTTTGTTAAAACAAACTGTAAAATTCTCTCACCCCCTTTAAGCATTTTCTTAAAATATTCCAAGATATTACTCACAGTCTTTCTACCCAGCACAGCGCTGACAGGCGCACAATGAATCCCTACTTAAAAAGCTGTATTGATATCCTCAGAGAAAGAGAGTAACATAGAAACAGCATGTCCTGCACTTTCTGCCCTCCAATAGCTGTTTACCAGGTTGCTGAATGCAGCTCAGCCAACAGACCTTTGACATTTTCAGGTTAGGGTCCAAAGAAACTCTTTGGAAGGAAAACTGGGGGGTGCACACGTATAGATGGGAAATCTGCAGTATAGGTCCACGCTGTTGAAATACACCCCCTGAAAGCACCAATCACACTGAGAATTTAAGTCGTTTTAAAAACAAATGAAGAAAAATTACAGAAAAGCATGGCAGATAAGGGCTGATTCTCCTACCCACCATTAACACAAAATAAATTGCTTTCGTGAATAAAATTTTGCAGAAGGAAGTTCCTAAAAAAGCACAGCCCAAAGCAACACGCATTCTAGATTGCTTCAGGTTAAATACACTTCAGTGAGTTTCTTTAAATTACGGAACTGCAGAGAAAGGAAAAAAAAAAAAATCTAAATATTCATAGCATACTCAACAACAGACACACAGCAGCAAACACAACTGTATAATTAAATAAGCCACACAGCACAGCATCACAGCTGCAGCAGGGGAATGCAACAGAGAGGAATGATTATAAACTCAGTTACTTAGAGTAATTTAGGCACTTATCGACCCTCATGTCAAGAACTGTTTTGGTGTTAAAAGTAATTTTACATATAAAACTCATCTCTTCCCCTCCACAGCGAAACCGTGTTACCCTGTGGTTGGCAGCCGTTCTTGAGAGAGGATGATGAAATTCTTGTGCAAACACTCAGCGTTGCATGAAGAGACAGCCAGTGACGTGCCTGCTTCTCCAGACTCTGACCCGCACAGTGATCAAACACATGACCTCTGAGAGTTAACTAAAAACTAGGGGCATGTGTGTGTATATATTTTTCCCCTTTTTCACCATGGCAAAATTTAAGGTTCCGATTAAATTAAATTTCTCCCATACAGGCATAAGAATACACACAAAATGATAGCGAAAATAGTTTTAAATAGACTTTTTTGCTTTAATGAAGAAGCAGATTAATAACAGCAAGAAGTCAGTAACATCTGCAGTCACATGGCAGAGAGAGTGGTGGGAATCTACACGGAGAATGAGCTTGCTAGTGTTGAAAATAGAAGAATTAGAGGTGTAATTATAGAAGAACAGAGTTGATGTCTTTCTTTACCATCTACAAACCTTGTCCCAGACCAGTCATTTTAGTCCAGTCCCCACCATTCAAGCTTGAACAACACCCATTGCTGCACATCGCCAGAACACAGTCATCCAGAAGCAACAAAAAATAGTTTCTTTCTATTCAGCCTCTGAAATTGCAAGGAAAAAAATCTCAACACAAAAAAAAACAACCACAACAGCAATAACAAAAAAAAAGACCATGAGGAGGGATATAGGGACAATGGGTTAGAGGTGTGGACTAACATTGTAATTTAGAGATACAATTGGTGAAGCAAAGACCCTAGCAGTAATGTTTGTTTATAATCTGGATTGCCATTTTCACTAAGCACTAATGTATTTGACATTCTTGAACTGAAACATTTCATCTCCTTCACTAGAAAAAAAATCAACAAAACAACTACACAAAGCATTTAATATTGACACCCCCCCCCAAAAGCTAACCTCTATCCATCAGTTCTTGCAGTATCCTTACCCTTGTTTTCACTGTTAAACGATTTTTTTGACTTCCCTCTAACCTGTTTTGTTTACTCCACCAGCAACACAAAAGGACTGCTGCTCATGAAACTTGTACCACCCAAGAAAGAGAAGCAGGAGGTCAAGGCACTTCAATTACTGAGCGTTTAGGTCAAATCAACCTGAGATACAGTGCAACTTTTCCTTTTGCCTTTCAAAAATTAACTACTTGAACAGTAGCATGAAAACTTTCCATTTTCCTTTGAAAAAATGTTGAGTTTTAGCAATAGCATTTTAGCAGTAAAACTAAACTACTGATCTGTGTTTCTTTTTGTGTGATGCTGTGAAGTAAGCACAAAGCAGGATGAGAAGAAGGAGCCACTGCAAGCCAAGGTGAGATCAATGTGCAAGGGAGCGAGGCCACACAAGGTGTCCAAAGTCCCAGTGGCCACTACCTGATGTGGCAGAGAGAAGGCAGAAAATGCAACAGAGGGCAGTCCTGCCATCACCTTCTCAAAGGAGCTGTTGGGGAGAGTGATAGGAAGGCGGGGACATTTGACAGACAATTTAGAGAAGGAAAAAAAAATAATTAAAAAAGGGACAAAGAAAAAAGGATTTCAGATTTGTGGGAAGACAAGCTCTGCATGTCTGTAGCAGAGAGTGGTATGGGGTATACAGCGTGGAAAAGGAATTAAAAGGTGGACAAGCAAACACATTTCTCATACCTACATCTTCCCTCTGGCTTATTCAGAAGTGCCTAACCACATTAAGCCACACACTGCCAGACACATCCACAAGCGTGCTGATAGTGCTTTATCTCATCCTTCACCCTAACCATTTGTTGTACCCACCTGCCATCCATCACTGCCAGCCCCAGGGCTCGCCAGAGCACTTTCAAGTGCCTTGTTCCCTGAGTGAAAGAAACTACATAAGCTCTTCCACAGGAACACAAATAAAACTTGTAATAAATTCATTTTATGAAACTGTTGTCTTCTTCTCAAGACATATGACAACAATAAGTAATGAAGGGGGCCCTGAGGCTCACCCATCCCATGCCAGATAAGATGCCAAGATGCTTGGCCCACCAGGTGCTGAAGGCTTTGCCTTAGCACTGCTAGCCCAGAGAATTCTTGCTGTGAAGAGAGTAAATTCATCCAGAAAAAGGTAGATCTTACCCAGGGTGAGATGGCCTCAAACAGGAAAATATTCTGGTTTCTACAGTCTGAAAAGAAACAACAAGGCGATGACGCGTCCACGCAGCCCGCACTGCACTACAGCACAGAGCTCCACTCAGCACACAGCTGCTTAGAGAAACTAAGGTTGTCTGTAGTTATAAGGCAAACCCCATAGCTATTTTTTAGAGCATGCCATCTGCACCTTCTGATGGCACGATGCATTTCACCTCAGGCCTAACAACAATGACTCGGTAAACAACAACATAAAACCTTTGGTCTTCTTTCTGCTGAGCTTGCTATACCAACTTTCTCATCACTTCTGTTTTCTCTCCACCCCATCAACACTTCTGCTCTCTCTGAAAAGCTCATCTTTTATCTCAGGCTGCTTTTAAACCCTACTTGATCAGGATGCCCTACACCTGTTCTCACTTAGCTTGCTCTCCTCCCTCCCAAATCCTAGAGAGTTTTATTTTTCTTCTGAAGTAATTTTAAGAGAATGTGCATAACTCTGGTTGTGCAATTCTTACTTTTGGTCTTCTTAGTCCATTTAGCTTCACCTTATAGAGAGTTAACACCCTATAACTATGATCCAGGGTTTTATTTTATTTATGGAGCAGTTATTAGCAGCTCCTGCTAATTTATTGGCTGCCTTTTGGGTGGCCAAACTGAGCTCCTGAAACCTTCTTGCTTGTCTAAAAGATTTTTCCCTACTTTCTTTTTAGCTGAACTGTTGGTCCCACCTCCTTAAATACAGATGGATTTTTCCCTGTTATGTGACCTGTTCCTTATGTTGTTTTTCTTTAGGCTCTGTATCAGTTATCATTTTCATTTCTTTTTGAGTCTTTAAACATAGTAGTTGTCCTTATAATAGTCCTTACAGTAGTCCCTATGAAGAAAGAAAGAAACAATAGAAATAAGGAATTACTTGCTTTTCTGCAGTAACATTTGGGGAGAAATTTTCCACCACTGTAATAATAATAGTAATATCTAGAGAGCGACAATAAGGCAATTGGGGTCAAGTGATTTCCACATAAAGAAAAACAAGAAAAACAAGAACTGTGACTCCTCCTAGCTTCGATAACTTTGTGGCAGATGCAACAGAAAGAGAATATATTTTCAATAGATGAATTTTCCTTGTATATCCCCAAGTCAGCTGCTACTAATAAAAGATGACTATACTTTTGATGCCCTGCCCCTCATATCCAGGTGGAATGCACATACATGTAGGTTTTGCTATAAACAACTCTTGCTATAAGGAACAGTTTGTCGTTGTTGTTTATCTTAACATTTTGCAAAGGATAGGAGCTTTTTTTTTGTGTGTCCTTCTGGTCAAATATTTGGTCTTTATGTTTGCTTTGGACAGAAAGGACTTTTCAAGCTGTTTTCACCAAATGCAGGGCCAGGGGAGGGGATGTGTCCATCTCTTCCTGAGGAAGCAGTAACATGAGAACCAAGAGGACGTTTCAGAGACTGAAAGCAAAATGGGCCACCTGGCACCCCCTTTTCTTATGGAAGTTGCTCTCTACATTTTGTGTAACCTTCTTAAAAACAAATGGGAGTGCTTTAGGGATGGGTTTAAGTTAAATCTCCTAACTACTCTTTTTCCAAGGTCCTCTCAAAGTCAAGTAAACGTGTCTGCACATCAGCCTCTTGCTTTATAAATGCTGTTTCATCTGCAGCTCCTCACCCACCAAATGACCAGCTGTGTCCCCAGGCTCTCACAGTACACAACAGTTGCCTACTTCTTCATCTACTTGTAACACGTTTCCTGCCTGCGGTCAAAGACCTTCTCAGAAAGAGGAAATCAGAAATCAGCTACGGTACCGATGCAATGGAATAATACAACAAAACCTTATTGAGAGGCTCCACACAACAACAGAGCTTTCTTTTTTTTCTTAAGTATTTGTGCACGGCGTCTTTTATGATGCACTTCATAACGCTTTGGGTTGACTAATGGTTAAGGATATTAGTTGAACCAAGGGACACAAACAATAGCCGTGCATTTCCCCTCCTTCCCCTGCCTCCTGTTAGCAGCTTCATAAAAGTGAAAGCACTTCATGCTTTCATTTTTATTTTTAAGCTCCTGCAGCAGTTACCACCTAGAGCAAGACTCAGCGAGGGAAGACGGAAGAAAAGACAGGTCAGAAAATAGCAACCTGAGCTTGTACTACATGTGTGTTGTATCAAAAAGAAAAAAGCATGCCACACGCAGGGTAGGACTGATTAATGAGAAGCACCACATGGATCCAGGCCCTCCAACAGCTGAAATTGCAAAGCTTGGCTATGCCTGATTTAAATAACACTCTACTGCATGGCTTGGAAGCAATCGAGGAAGCAATAGTAAATAAAGAAATGTGACAGGCAGCAAAGAAGTGTGTGACACCTGAGGGAGGCCACCATAAGGAGCCAGGGGTGGATTATGAAGGGGATATATTCATACACATTCTATGATAAGAATATCATTCTACATCTTTCTATCAGAAGGGGTTTAACATCACACATTCAAATGATGATAAATCTTTTGGGCAACACTGAAATTCCTGAAAAATACTGTAATGTCAAACAGCACAAGAAAATGAACAAGCTTCTGCATTAGGGTCACCAGGGCATAGAATCACTCTAGCAAAGGGTGAGGAGAAAACCTTGCCCTTTATTCATAAACCCAGTAGGTTCCATGGGAACGACAAATAAGTACCAAATTCTTTCTAGAAAAAGCAGCCTGAGTTCTAATGGCACTCAGAGCAGCCTTTTGATATCCACACACTCAGTCCTTCCCTCCCCATCTCCAGATCTGAACCTCCTGGCCCTCCCTAATGGAAGATTTTATCGTTGTTTGATTCACTAATAAACTGATTATGCAGCAAGCCAGACTGCAAACTGGCCAAGGTCTAAATGAAGCTTTGCCAATACCCAACGTCCAACCAATATTTATAATCCTCAAATAACCCTTTGCTTGCACCTCAGGTGGCAGGCAGTGACTCAGCAGTCATAGGGCTCTTATTAATATTCTATGAGCATTTCCAGAGTATTTTAAATTGACTGTCTCACTTGTGCTGTGATCAGACCTATCAGTTTGTGGTGAATTGATCTGAGGAAGGTTACAAGTCTCCATAGGGACTGCACATGATCTTTGAAAAGTGCATTTCCCTCTAGCAAGTCATAAATACTCAGGAGAGTTGCTAAAGATCGCTCAAAATATGTTATTGAATACTTTGATGCTGTATTCTCACTCCGTGTTATCATATACTTAAAGAATATTAAAAGGTTCCGTAAATACCAAGTGCATTTGTGTGGAATAGATTTGTGTTTTCCAAAGCCAGAAGAAAATAGCTCTGTATCATTACAGGATATGTAACACTTTTTCTGCAATTCTGCAGAATGGATTATAAGTGTTCAACAGTGCTTTTTCTCCCCTCAGCTCCAATGACTGTTGTGATAGACTTTAGTTAACTTCTTTGCATTGTTTTTCCCTTGCTAAGCAGTCCACAGTCAAAATGAAAAATAAGAACATTCTGGATTCTGTCTTGATAAGGTCAGATTGTAGAATTTTTCTTTCCAGCAATTTAGCCAGTCTCTCTTCTTCCAGAATACATTTACTCAGTAATAAACATCTCCAGGCAGACGGGCTGTACAGACTGGAAACAATTAAGCCAAAATTGGGGAAAGTAGCACATGAATAAGTATTCTGCTTTAATGAAATTACACCGAAAATTTCAGGAGCAAAGGAAGTAAAAGCATCTCCAAATTTTATTAATTAGACATTTTTGTAAAAATCTGGGCTCATGCAAACGTCCTATAAATTTTTTAATACCAAACTACACAGAAAATGTGCTGGGAAATTACAAGCATTTGGTGCTGCACTGCTGCGGTCAAGAACCAGGCACACACCAACATTTGGAGTATATACTTTAAGATCTAGTAGGAAACACAAAGAAGTTTAGACAATCTTCTTCAAGCTTTATAAAAGGAAGCCTGCCAAGCAGTATTTTAAAAGGGTTTCTCTTACTAAAGTAAAAGAAGATTAAAAACCAACTTATTCTAGAAATGAGTTAACAACTTCTGCTATGAAGAAGGCTCATCTCTCAGTTAGGTAAGCAATTAAGAAGATGTGTTTAACTGTCCTAGTTTGCTAGAGATCCAAGTAAAATCCTTCTGAAACAGCTCAGATTTTTTATTCCATCATCAGGAACTTTTCACTAGGCCTAAATTCTGTAGTTTGCCAATTTTTGCATAAATGCATTTACCACTTAGACATCACATACTTAATTAAAATCAGAGAATCAGAAAATGGTTTGGGTTGGAAGTGATCTTAAAGCTCATCTGGTTCCAATCCCCCTGCCATGTGCAGGAACACCTCCCACTGGACCAGGTTGCTCAAACCCTCATCCAACCTGGTCTTGAACATCTCCAGAGACAGGGCAGCCACTGCTTCTCTGGGCAACCTGTGACAGTGTCTCACCACCCTCACAGTAAAACACTTCTTCCTAATATCAAATCTAAATTTCCTTTTATCTTAGATTAAATTTCAGCTTAATTGAAAATCCATCACCTGTGTACTTGCTGTAAGAGAACAAAAAACACCTATGCCATTATTTTTAATTATGTTTTCCTGCCCTAACATCTTTAAATATTTTTTTACATAATTCTAAAACAATTTAGAATTGAATAATTATACATCATGTTTGGGACATCTCTTTATGTGCAAGGGTCTAAAAAAACTAGTACAAAACTATACTTTGTTTTATAAAGCACTATTTTTAGTTTGGAAAGTTCACAGCATTTTGAAGAGGAATTAATGAACGTTGCTAATAGCTAGATTCGAGTTATAAGGCATTAGGAGGACACAATCATGAGGGAAGGCAATATATAACCTTTAGATGAGACAATTAGAGATCAATTATTAGAGCCAGAGAAGAGCAGTCGAAAGCAGCTTCTTCATTAATCAAAGATTATCTCAAATTAGAATGTTTAATTATTTGCCGAGATTCTTTGTATATTCTTCTACACACAAAAAAAAAAAAAAAGAAAAAAGAAAAAAAAAAGCCTGGGGCTCTTGGAAAATGGCTAACTTTTTGAATATTTCACTTTAACATGATTTTAAATCTCAAATACGTAATATTTTAAAAAACATATAACACAGCAATAGTAATAACTCAGAAAATTATATCAAAGGTGTCACAGCTGCTGTTGTTTAATATAATAACTCCTGTGGGTATTGTTAACTAGTCGGATGTCTGGCTATATCAAAAAAACTGTTTTAATAGAAATGACAAGAGAGGAGAAGATATGAATATCCTGTGCACTGTAATGATCTAGGGCAGGATCCTAGGATCTGATGTTAGATTTAGATCAGGCTTGTACACGACTGAGTTGTAGGTTCCCTAACCACTGTTTATATTCAAAATCTAGAGTGGAAGGCAGCATCATTAACAGGCATGGAAAGGGTGATTAGACCCAGCTGGTAGGCAGAAAATGCTGGTCACCAGCGTCTGCTCCCCTGCTGCGCAGAGAGCACCACCTCCCATGCCAGAGGCTGTCCTCCAAATTCAAGCTGTAACCCATGGTGGAGGTTTGCTTGCGTTACCCTTCCTGAGCTAGTAGCCATCACTGACTAAATCACCACATCTCCTTGTATATTTTGACAGTTTAGGTGACAGCTGGGAGAAGTTACACCTAGATTAAAGGAATGGCCTTTTGAAAACTGGAATTTTGGAGAAACACAAGGGGAGGAGAGATTTGCTGAGATCCCTTTGCAGTTTAAGCAGATGCAGAGCACGTGGTTCAGTAGGAAAAATAACTCCTACTTACTTGTAGAAGAGCTGAAGTTTTTGGGTGAGTCCCCTTTAAAGGGGCCCTAAAAGCTTCTAGCTTTAGGGGGCACAACTACAAGCAGCTGAGCTGTGTCCTGTGAAGGCATCCCAGAGCATAGTTCTTATATTCTAGGGGAAAAGCCATCTGCCAGTTGTTCATCGCATAAAGTCTGTTCAAAACGTGCTTGGCACACTCACCATTTATCTGCTACGAGGGAGATAAATGCTTGGTGGGCGCAATGTGAGCTGCCCATGGGCCTTCTTAGGAAGCATGTCCCAGCACAATGCCCGAGTAGTTATTCTTCAGTGACAGCCAAACAGATAGAAACGCAGTCTGGGGAACCAAGCTATTCCGATTATGTGATTACTTTCTTACAAGGTTATGATTTTTCTCACAGCCAATCTTATATTCAAGCCACGATGAAACTCTCATGTCTTTATTTCTCAGTAAGGTGTATCCCAAAAGTGGATACAGACTTTCTTCTAACAGATGACCCTCTCTCCTTGCAAAACCCCATTTTTTGTTGGTTTGGTCAGGATAACCTCAGGCATGCTCAGAGTAATTTGGACTAGATGTTTATACATCTATAACAATATAGAATATAGAGTATAGAATAACAAACCTGATAAATTCTGATTAAAACCTGGCACTGGTTATGAGACTGTATACTAGCAACCTGAAGAAAACCAATGGCTCTCAGCCTCTCTTTCATCAAGTCTCTTCCCTACCGCTTGTTATTTTTATTACAATGAATAATGAAAATTCATCAAACGTGCACACTTTGATGCAGTGATCTACTTAGTCACCACTAAAGAACATGGCAGTGATACCTATGACACATGACAACTGCTGCTGCTGTATTGTACCACGTGCAATACACACACAGCGAGGTGTGAAATCAGGGGATGCAGAAGGGCTTCCTCCCCACAGAGTGCTTAGCATAAATTCAGAAGAGTTCCTCCACAGATGTCCATAAGAGAAGGCAATATAGGGGCTACCGGGATGATCTTTGCTGATAAAAGAATGTAAGATGAGTGCAAAAAGCACAGGAAAATGCACGCAATCGTCTTGAATTGCCTAGAACTTGTCTTTATGGAGATCAGAGCTTAGGATCCTGCAACGTCTGTTGGCAGTGTCACCAGAACAAAGCAATGTTTGACCCTTTCAGCAGTGAATAGTTATGGTGAAAAGGCACCAAGTGTGTCATCACCTCTTTAATCAATCATTTCCTTTTTCCCCTACTTTGAATTCTTCACATTCTGCTAAATATACAGCAAAATTACAGATGGATAGTTACATTGTGTGCTGCTCGCTGCAATTGAAGTCACTTCTTGAAACTACTTGGTCTGTTTTTTTCTTATTCTTCAGGGAAAATGTTATATTCACACTTCCCAAAGTTTTCTTAAATGCTTTAATTCTTACTGGTGTAAGAACATAACAAAATGAGGCACTATTTAGAATTACTCAAATGTTCAGCTAAAAATAGCACACGATATAATTACTAAATAGACTTTACCAGAGAGGCTGTAGCCAAAATAGCTGTCTGTGGGAATATCATGCAAACGTATGTGAATATTCAATATAATAAGTAGAGTATAATACACCTGTTCCCACATTGTTCCTATTTTCAGCGGTAGGAGAAGAATCTAGGTTTAAGGAAACAGGACTGTAATCATGGCTTGTCTCATACCTTATCAATTCCTGGCTCCTTTCTCTGCCTTTTGAATCAGCCACGAATTGCCTTGGTGAGAGCAGATTTCAGGATGCTCAAGGTCAGTGCCACTCAACCCAACTACGCCAGATTTGACTCCATTCATTATTTATTTATGCCTCTTTGCAGCTTAAGTCACATGTGCCATGATGCCCTGCACTTCACTTGTTGTCCCAGAAGCTTTTCTAGGTAAGATGCATCTCTCAGGTTCAAGAAAGGAGCTAAAAGGTTGTAGTTCCACAATCACTTTAAGTTGGTGCGAGGCTTGGCTACTGCTGAAAGGTTTGATCTCTCTCTGTCTAAACAGTCTGTTAATGCTCACCCCAGTTTTGCTAGTGCTGGCACTTCTATAACCAAATCGTGAGCTGCAGCTACTCCAAAGTAGGGTCATCCAGACTTCAGTTGTCCATGGCGTCGCAGTCTAAATCAACCACTTAAGTGCCTGAGGGAGTAGTTACTACATTATGGTTGGACTCGATGATCCGGTGGGTCTCTTCCAACCTGGTGATTCTGTGATTCTGTGATTCTGTGATTACGCATCTCCATTTCTTGAATGTACAGTGTTTAGCAATGGCACATTGAATGTAAATATCTGGCCTAATAAAGAGCAAGTAAGCCACACCAGGATGCCCACATACTTGGAAAATTCTGAAACAACCTCATTTTTTTCAAGTAGTACATTCATATGTTTTTAGAATAGAGAAGCAAAAGCCCAGGCTCCTTCATGTGTTGGTTCAAGGCTGTAGCAACTCAATGGATGGAGCCGCAGGTGATGGGTCAGATATAAGACACGCATCGTCCCCAGTGTTTTCTACAGGCAAACTCTATGTTGTTACTTTCTCAGCATGATGAATCTTACTCAAAGGAAAATAAAAACCTTAATTCTCACATACGATATATGAAGAACTTAAAATTATTCTATAGACTAAATACTTGTGGATGAAGCACTTGGTGAGGGAAATACATCCTCAATGGAAAAAATATCAATATTAATTGAATTACACTGCAGTCTCTGTGAAATCTGAGATCTAATCACTTAGTTCCCTGATACAGAGAACAGAAAATTTAATTTGTGACAGAAAAACCACCTCTTAAATCTGCCCATGGACTTCAGACAGAGTTTGAGCAGAAACTGAGATCCAGTTGCAAGGTTTTTGTTATTACTTCAGAGTGATAAAGAAGACTTGTCCCATATTTTAAAATAGTACACAATTTACTTTTAAATTGTAAAAAAGTACACCAATTCTACCATCTATTGGCATGAAAATTGCTTATTGATTCAAAGAAAATGCCAGAAGTATTTTACATAAAATTACTGTGTTAAACTAGAGTTTATTGCATTGAGAATTTTTGTGAAGAGTCGTTAAAAGGAGGAAATTAGTTTTATGATACAGGCATATAAAATAGATTTTTAAAATGTTTTGAAAAAGATTAAATGCAGAAGTTTGGAGTTTCTTAAGTAAGTTTATTTCTATTTAAGATATAAAAATATAAAAAATAAAGAAATTGTTTCTTCTAGCTCATTTTAATTCATACCAAGTCAATGCTATCTGTATAGAAATGCAGGGGTTTTGTTCAGAAAGCAGAATCATTTCTAGCAATATTTATATAAAATACCTTTATTTCTCACAAACAATTCATTGTGGTTATGCTGCTCTACCACAGAGGCAGCTCTCAACTTGTTCAATCATTTCTATCCTCTGCACCATAAAAATATAAGAAAGAGCCAAGCACTTGTACACCATCAGCAGCTTTCCCTTATAACCACTGAATGGCACTGAGTGCCCTGCCTTGGCTTCACAAAGTTACTCGTTGGAATGATTCACACCTTTAAAATGAAAGACCTGCATAAGTCTGACTAGATCAATGTCAGAGGTACCCTCAGTAACAAACTTTCCATATATTACTGCTGGAAAATTTGTATTTCTGGTTTGGTAGAGCACTTAAGTATCCAAGTTGATTTATCTAAGTCCCTGTAAATCAACATAAATAAACACACACTTACTAGTCAAGTACATACACAATTGCTTTGCTAGAACTACACCTGTAGCAACAAGGGTGCTTCTTACCACCCTGTTAATCCTGCTGTTAAAATCGGCATCACCAAAAATTTGTCCAAGACACAGAAGAGGAAGGGAATTTGCAGACCTTTGGGCCCTCACCAGTCAGGTCTTTGTGTCTTCTCACATTGCACATTTAAAGGTGCTGGATTAACATGGATCGCATTTCCTTTTACAATGGAATCCAAGGAATAAACACTTTTGGAAGGAATTATTGTCTCAGGTATCATGTTTCCACCCAATCTAGCTAAGACAAATACATAATGCTCTCCATACAATTAAATCCTCTTTTGCACAAGAGGTGATGAACAGGGGTTAGAAGGTCCTCTTGCAAAAACATGAGAATACACAAACCCCCTTCACTGCCCTCTTAGTTTTGCCTCCAAAATATAATTCTACAATCTTATTTTAATAAAGTAAAAACATAATGTACTTCCTGTGGGTGTAGGCTGAAGAAGTTGACACAAGCCAGAGATTTTGAGAGACACAGACCATAAAAATTCTGTTGCTTGACAGTGGTACAGGTTGTGCATTCCTGGTAGAAAGGAAGTTTCCATTGACCTTGGAGGAAAGAGTTCCCAACAAGTTAGAACCAAAGGCTTCTCCACTTATGTGTTCCTGCCAGCTTTATTTGTGAACTTTCCATCATCCTTCTTCCACATGGTGTCGAAGAAATGAGGCCATGACTTCACAGTCAGTTGCAAAATGAAGTTTAATATAAACTTTTTGCAGTAGGGTGAATCCGTTCATTATGGAGGTTCAGAAAATGATATAAAAGAATCCTTATACCTCACAATGATCACTATGTTCTTTTGCCATAAAAATAAATTTACAAAAAAAAAAAAAAATATAATGATTGCATTCATACAGGTCCTGGAGCTCTGGTCAGCATTTCAAATTGCCCCAGTCTGTTAAATATATTAACCTACCTTTGAAAATATAATACCTGCCTGGAGCAATTCTCAATGTATTTCCCATTATAAAAAGAAAAAAAAAATAATCCCAGTTCTGCTTCTTGAAAATTGGTTGCCTACGTGATGAAGTATTTCTGCAGCATGCTGGGCTTAACCCCCAAATGTCCCCAGTTATTCCTCTATGCTTTACTACAAATGTCTGAAAATGAGATTTATTACAGAAGTGCTTTTTCACAGCTTTACAAAAGACAACATCATAATTTTGCTGTCTCAGGAATTGATTGGAAAAGCATTTCATTGCAGGACATCACAAATTTCCATTAGTCAATAACTAATTCTGTTCTGTATCACACAAAAAATATTACTATTTTCAAGTCTCTCAGAGCAGTGCTAAGATGCAGCATCTGCCTGGCAAGGGTCAGTCCTCCCAGCCACGCTCTCCACTTCACTCCAGGGATTTTCTACAGTTCCTGTAGTGCAAAAGGTCTATAAATACCACAGATAAAAACCTCTTGCAAGTCTGCCCAATACAAGTCTTAAGTATTTCACTGCTGGAGTAGTACCCTCTCTCCCCCAGAAGGTTATCTTTATGAAAACAAAAATTATATATGCATAGCTGAAAAACCTTGGTGACACAACATGCACTCCTTGTGAAATCAGTCAGAAACCAGAGAGTGCTACGGCAAAGCTGTTCATGATTGCGCTGGGGTGAAGTAGCTCCTCACCACACAGCATGGCAGAAGTAGAAAGCCAGGTTTCTTTCTCCTGCAGAAGACACCCACCCTGAAGAGTGGGTGGTTCCCATCAGAAATCAGCCATGGCCCTGTGCAGAAAAAGAAATTGCCTCTTGAGGTCCATAGGAAAAAGAGTCCTGAATAAAAACACTAGTACTAATTAAGGAAATGGAAGAGAACAGTCATCAGTGCAGAAAAATTGGTGTTTTTATTTCAAAATCAGTGTTTTAACACCAAGTCTCAGTGATACGCAGTGTCCAATATTAGAAGTCTGAGATCAGATTCTGGACTAATTAATAACATGTTCTGAAAAATCTCATTCTCCACTCCACATTTTCCTCTGACTTTGAAGGACAAGTCTGACTATCAAAGAACACATCCACCTGCATATGAACATTTTCTAATTAGTCATGTGGCTATAAATGACCTTTGGCAGCTCATAACATGATGAAAACTGAAAGATGAACAGAACATGCCGTTGGGAAAATAGTGCAAATTCTTCCCCATTTCCCTTGAAATTAAATTTTTGGCCTTGCTATGGCAAAGAAATAAAATTGAACACACAGTTTTATAACTGTTTTAAGACGAGATGCTGAGGGGCATGGTTTAGTATTTGATAGGAATGGTTGGACTCGATGATTCGATGGATCTTTTCCAACCTGGTGATTCTATGATTCTGTGATCCTCTCTTGCCTTGGCAATGTGCTTCTAACACCTCTTGTGTATCAAACCCAATAGTCATATAGTTGAGAAATTATTTTCTTTCTTACCCTTTTTTTTGTTATTTTAAAATCTATCTTCATTTTCAGCTGTGCCAGCTCCTGATCCTGCTCACTGTAAGGTCACTCGAAAGTAGGACTGCTGGCTTACGTGGGAGATGACTAAATGTTTGAAAGGGTGATATATTCAACATTAACACTTACTCGGACCTCTTCAAACTCATTGCAAACTTGAATCCTGATCCACCCTCATCAGAGGTAGCATAGATGTCCATATTACCCAAAGACTTGTGCAATCTTTCATGTTGTGTTTGTAACCATTAACCACAGTGCAAACACCACACAATATAATAAAACAAATTGGATCTGCCTGAAAATGGGAGAGGCAAACTTGTTAGATAAGATGAAAGTCTCTGCATTTCACCCAGAAACAAGCTTTACAGCTTAGTCGTAAATACCTAAAAATCTTATTTTCTAATAGAATGTGATATAAGTTTATAAATTTCATTTCTGGGTGACATATATGGCATTAGAAAATCCAATGTGTCCCCATGGCCAAGCTAGAACTGCAAGATGTAATGTTCTTTTTTCGATACAACTTACTGAAGGAATCAAGTTCAATCCGAATTAACTCAGTCATAGTGTTTATTACAGCAGCCTGTAAAATAAATTATAACATACAAATTGTGGTATGTAATATTGAGGTAGGAAAGTGAAATATTTATTAATTTCTTAATGTACCAACCTCAAATAGTGGTTATTTCACAATTTTTTTGGGCCAATAAGCAGACTTTTTTGCAGATCAAAATGCTAAATTGTTTTTCCTATTTTTCCTGTTTTCATAGAAGAATATCCTTATTGTCCTATTCTATCTCACAATAATTATGTTATACTGAGATAACATTAACAATTCAGTAGCCATTTAGGGAAAAAAGATACAGAAAGTGTATGCAGTTATTAAAGTAACATTAAGTGCTTTAATAATCATTTTTGGTCAGGGCACACATGTTATAAATAAATTCAAATGCCATATTAACCTTAAACTAAAAAATAGAAAAACTGCAGTCAGCAAGAAAATTAGATGTCTTACCAAACTTTGTATTGCAACTTTTAAATTCCCTAAGAAGATTTTACTGGAAGTGATACTTAACCTTTATATGTCACGATCTTGGAATGGCAAAGTCTACGCTTCTATGGCCAGGCCAATTAACTTCAATTAAGTAATAAATGTGCAGGGCTTGTTCAGTGCCAGTATAAATTCCGTAGCTTTATAATACACCATCACAAGTACACTAAGAGTTAAAAAACAGAATCACCTTCCAGTAATGTTTTAATGAAACACACCTTTATGTAGCTTCACCATTTAATATCTTTCTTTTAGAAAAGATTTCACAACAGCCTTAAAGAATAAAACTGCTTGGCTACCCTAATCAGAAATAGAAAGCATGTTGCCCTAGTGCCTTACACGGGTGTCTTAACAAGCTAACATGTATATTTCTTCTGGACAATGGCCATATAAAAGATTAGCGTGTTGAGTGTGTTCACCGTAAAACATGAAATTTATTGGAGATGTTCTTTTTTTTTTTTTAAATTTACTATAAAAGATTACAATCACCTACCTCGCAGGAACAATGGTAATATATCTGCAACCTAGCTTACTCACATGCTTCTTGTGGTTTCCATACCGAGACAATATATGAAATATATCTGAAGCATGATGAGATTTTTTTCAAGATACACCCAAAATGTTATTTATTTTTTCTCAGAAGCAACATATTTTACTGAAGTGCATTTAATACATAAAATACATTAACTGCAAAGGTATAAAAAAGGGGTGGTACGGGCTATACTGGTACTACCAGGGCACAACGGAAAGGATCCAAAGAGTAGGAGGAAAGTGAGATGCAATGTTCTCCCTGATTTCCACTCAGTGTGTATGGGTCACTTCCATCACATTTTGCTTTATAACACAATCCCAGCGCGCACAGAAGTTTGAGGCTTGACAGAAAGGCAGTTACGCTTTCCCTGACCCCAAAAAATATCAGAGTTTTTATTGTGCAGGGAGAGAAAGCAATACAGGAATGCAGTATGGCATTTACTACCGCTTGATGTGCCTTTTAAGCACACTTATTCACTTATGACTCCAATATGTGTTTCCCAAAGTGAGTCTTGTAAATAATAATGAAATAAAAAATCATGGTAACTTCGTACCTTCCTTCACAGCCCGTGAGACCGATCACTTATCACTTTTTACGCATAGCCAATTTTTTAACAGTGCATTTCTTTACAAATTTGCGGGGCCAGATCAGTCTTGCTGTATTAATAACATGTTCCCTGGAGATCACCTGGGTGATTTTGCTCAGTTCAAACACCGAGATAAATTCCCAATGGGGTTGAGAGGAGAAAGCTTTGAGGCAGATAGGGCACAACAGCACAAAGACCACCAAGGACCCTCAGAGAAGCACAAAGAAGCTATCTAATATCTCCAGCAAGGAAGCTGAGGATATCTTTCTTGATACAAAGAGACGATATGGAGAAGCAAAGCCCTGGGCAGGTCCAGCCTCCAAGAAATTTCATCGACTGTTGACAGGAGGAAGAGAAAACTTGCAAAACACTGATGGAGATGACAACCCAAGTCTGCGGCTCACTGCCGGCGTTCACTTGGTCACACTCAGAGCAAATTCCTCAGCTTCTTAAACTCACATTTCCAATGCAATGGATGAGTCTCACCAAAGTGTACTGAGAGCTCTAGTCTGCCATACTTGCAGGAATCAAGGTTAAAATATCCAAAATACTTAATGTTACTTCTGCATGTAAGCCCTTTACTGCTTCAAGCATTGTTTTCTGTGTTTTGCTTTGCTATGCGTGTGTGAAAGAAGTGCGTGTTGACTGACACCAAGAAATCTTGGGTAGGTTTAATCACTCAAAACAAGCAGAAAGAACTCCAAAGTGCCAGACAGCTGGGCAAGGGATAACACAGACTGCTGGATGGAGCCGCTAGCCACATTTCCCTGCCCTCCAACTTACTGACACAAGGGAACTCACTGGGCTTAACATTAACCAAAAAAAAGAAAACAATCGTACCAGCTGTCAGGCAGCCTCAGAGAAAGTATCTAATTGTTTACTGCAGAAAAAATATATTCAATTTATCCTCAAATATTTTTCAAATGTTTTAGGATTCATTCTTTAAAATTTGTTAAATAAAGCTGCTAGATCTGTATTAAATCTTTGCTGATCTGTATTAAAATAAAAACCTTTGATGATTTTGCATATATTTTTCTGCAAGGTTTATATGCATATGTCACATGTAGTATATTTGTGTAAATATATTAAGACCATCCCACAGAATCAGGTTTTAAAATGACCTTAAAGATCCTGTGTTTGTTAATTGGATTCTCCAGAGCCCAGAAACTCTTGATTTTCCTCTGAGTCAAAATTTATTTTTTCTTTTTTTGTCAGCAAAATAATATTCAAAAGATGCTGGCAGAGCCCTCATAATCAGTTGTCTCCCCAGTTTCTCTGAGAAGAAATGCTGTAGTTCATACTCAAAGATACGCAGGTTGATCACACCCAGAGAGATGTACATATTTTGATACGGCCTTCCCAGCAGGTTTTTTTCATGGTAGATAATTGAAAAAGGAAGGGCTAATATCCATGCAGTGGTTTTAATACACAAACTATAACTCTCCTCCCACCTGCACTTGTCGCTGCTTCAGGTGATGAACCTGCAAACTGCTCTCCTTGGTGGAAACTTTTTGTAGAGTTTCAAAAGCAGCTATTGAACACATCTAATAACCATACCCCTCTCGGTGCCTTCGAATCCTTCCAACAAATTGCTTTCCCTGGCTCTCAATAGAGATAAAAAGAATTCAACTAAAAATCCATGATGTTTCATGCCTCCTCTTTGCTGTTACCCTCTCTGTCTGTGAACTTCAAAAATGAAGTCAATGCTGAAGCACAGGGGTGATTCTGTGATAGAAACATGGTCCTTTGCTTCTGAAAAAAAGAAACAGATGCTTCCTTTAGCATAGTTAAGATCAATCACAACAGCTAAGAAAAGAATTTGTTTCTCAGGTTTGCCTTTGTTTGGCTCTGGTCAAATAAACTTGACGATAATTTAACTTTATAACGAGACTAAAGAAAGAAACATGGAATATCCATACATTAATCCAATTTTAGTTCAACCTTGGGGAGTGACTATACCATTAACACAGCCTTTATTTTGTAGATGCTGTTTCCTGGTGGTGAGTTGTTTTACAATGTAGTGGTTTTCTTGCTGTGGCACTAGCAGTTATGATAACATTTCCTATTAACTAAATAAAATATCAGAATTATGTCTTTATGTCGTCCTTGCTGAAAGCCTAATCATAATATCAGTGAGTCCACCAAGAAGTGGTTGGAGGCTTCCTTTTTCTCTAGAATTGAACAATTTTTGTGTAGGCAAGTTATGTAGACCACATTTTTCTTGTACCTGGCCACTACATCTCACACAGCCTACAGCTGATTTGCATTTACAAGTCACAGCGGCAGCACTGCTCCATCAGCGTGTCATAAGAATTTAAGGTCTTGTGAGCTGACATCTTATACACTTCTGCTCCCTTTCTTAAACCAGCATTAAGGCTCATCTGTTTCCAAGATGAGCTGATGTGAGGAATTATAAAACATCTCATCAAGTGAGAAGAGCAGCTGGCTCAGCTTGCAGCGGTGTGAGGGTGGGAGAAATGCAGCAGCTGCAGACCTGGAGCAAACAAAATATCTCGAGCCTGTACCCTCTTGTGTACCCCTAGTACAGACAGCAGCTTTCCTGGGTATACAACTGTTCAAGACAACGACGGTAAAAAAAGATAAAAACTCTGGCAATTTTGTCTAATTTAATGTTCTTCCCCAAGCTGAACCTGAGGATACGCAGAAGTGCTATAGATCAGCATCACTGCAGGCCAAAGCACATCGCTGCCTCCCTCCCAAGACTGAGCACATCCTGAACGTAAGGAATACAAAAGCAGAAAGCTGAAAAATCTGACATAAGAGTACTTCTAAGGAAACCTTATCATCACTGCTTGAGATGTCAGAATTAAGAAAAATTCTCAGATTTGAAATTCTAGCAAGTCTGTCTCTCTTTCTTAATCTGAATAAGCTCTGAAAAAATAACTGTTGTTCTAATGCAGCTTGCACTTCAGAAAATAAAATTGTGGCTGTGCTTAAAAGAGTCTTTATAAAAGTGTAGAACCCACCTCTGTGCTGGGTGACAAAAGGACTCTTGAGAGATTGAACAGAACCAGCAGTGGCTTTTTGCTGTACCCATGACCAGAGGGGATGGTGACAACCCATGTAAGCACTCGGGCCACCACCACTGCCTCTCTAGCAAAACCTAGATGAGCTATTATAGGAAAAATATGCCAAAGAACAAAGATAAAATTGCATAGACAATTACACACTTGGCATTACTTAATTCTGAAGTGTTTAAATTCGCAAGTTAAATACTGTATTGCCAATAGAGTTATTTTATATGCAATATATGGTTTATGAATACGTATGGAGCTGCTGTACTAAAATCAATGCAAGTACCTCAAAATTAATTAGGGTTTTTTTTTACTTTATTAAATAAAGCCAGTCAATTTATTAATTTCTGTGTATAAATCTATTTCAATCTAATACCCCCCTTGGTTACGTTTTCTTTCTTTGTCCTGCTTTGATCATGCTCAGGACTGATCACAAATTGTGAAGCCACTCCTTGCAAAGCATCTGTGTTATGATACATTGAGCCTGCGTGTTTGAGAGCATTAACATTAACAAGGATTTGAAGGTTTTTTTCACATATCCAAGGTAATCAAATCAGGAATATTTTCAGCAACTTCAGAATTAATTTTTATTTCTTTGATGAGTATCTATTTCTCTTTCATGAGAAGATATCTTATAGAATACCTGCAAATGTGTCAGTTGCTATAGGAATTTGCCGTTGACCATATTTATAAATTTCAAGGACATTTTAGAATTGTCAGCACGAGGCTGCCAGTATTATGTCACTCAAACTGAAGTCCTCTTTGACAACATAGTATTTTCCCCCAATATTACTGACAGGTGTCTCAAGAGCAAGTCACTTGTTACATTCAGTGGTCTGTAGGTGACACTCCTCTTATTTTATATGCTGGAACATTACTCCACAATAATTTAAAATGATTTTTCTCTTCAATGGCTTTGAAACAGATAAAGCCATTTGTAACACAAGCCAGACAATTTTTACACTGTGGAGGTGCATCACACATCCTACATTTTTCTCTTCTGCAAAGGTTTCACTCACAGCAGGAACAAGGCACCTATTTAATATCACCCAGTGTAAAACGCACAAATTTTTCTGTTGAATTTACCAAGAAATGCAATGAGGTTCTAAACATTTAAAGCAAAAGCATCCCACGTGGCTCTGCATCTTGCTGAACAGTTTGCTAATTCAAAGGGATGTCAGGAAGAAGTAACGTTTAACTAGCTGTGATATGCATTGATTTTATGAAAGACCAAGTTACGCCAAATAGCAAGAGGAAAAATTTAGTCTTCGGAAATTTGCTTGACGTAAGGGAATGAATGGTGGATGCTCATTAATCAAAGTCTACAAGGATTTTACTCATAACCTTACCTGTTAGTTATGAAGGAAAAAAATGATATTGTAAAACATTTAGAACATTTAGGGTGCCTGCAGGAATTATCTTTTTTAGAAAATATATTCATACTTAAGCTCCACTAAGAAGACAGAAATTGTTGATATCAGTCTAAGGAAAATATAAAAGAGTAATTTGGGCAAAGATGTGTTGCAAGAATGCATATTTAATAAAAGCATATGAAAATAGTTATTTGGAGACTTCCCTGGGCTAGACCTATTGTAACAACAGCATCTCAACATACCAAACCACATCAAAAAATTGTAAAAGTACAAAAAGAAAAAGAGCTGATCTTGTTTGCTGCCCTCAGTGACTTGACCTAGTCAAGTTTGTACTAAACTAGGTTTGTATCCAACTGTTTAGGTTTTAGTACATACAATCTGAAATTATTTTCATGTTAAGTAAACAAATGAGCAGAGACTTTTTATGAATGTTCAACAGAATAGAAAACATATGCTTTCCCAGTTTACATAGTGGTTATTTTTTCAGCTACATAGTCATATTCTTTTCAATTTTACTTTAAATCTTCCCCTTTCTCTGCAAGATTATTCCGCACAGCACTTGGTGAGGACCTCCACCAGCACATTATTTAAAAATAAATAGTAACCTCTGTTTCAGTGCATTTATTCTGGTGGATTTGTGTAGGTTCTGTTAAGAAAATCATGCCCTTTTTTTGGCAAGACCTAGATGCAGAACCACTAAATTACCTTTACTGTACTGTAACACATCTCTATAACAGTAATCAGTAAAAGCTATCAGGCCATATTTTCCACTCATGCTTATGTAAATCAAAAATAAATCATTTGAAGCCAGCAGGCGTGACCCACTGAGAACAGGTTCTCAGCTGTTAAGTATGAGCTTAGTCAAGAAAGCTTTGTTGAATTCTGTGGTTTACATTAAATGCAAGTAAAGAGCAGATTTATCTACGCTCCTGGTTTGTTTATCTTTGCTCTTGGCTTTCTTTTTTTTCAGAATATGCTTGGAATTTGGGCTTTTGTTAAACACATTATCGCTTTGTTCTTCCTTGATTGTATATAGTGCATTAATTACCGTAAGTAGAAGGAGTTGTGATCCCATTCAAACTCTCATTCAGAGGCACTCACTGACATCCTATTGTTGCCTGAACATCACCTTCTTTACACTTCTCTCACACAGTTGAGGCAATTTACTGACAAACTGCAAAATCAGAGAGAGAAATAATATATCCCCCATTTTACTATTTTTTTTATTCATTTCTTCAGAGTTTAAACTCAAATTCCCAACCCTGAGCAGCTTGAAGTACCTGATCCTTTTTTTTTTCCCCCACTGCATTTATCCTATCATCTGTTTCAGAGCTGCACTTTGCAGGCTGTCCCATGAATTGGGGGCTCAGAAAAAGCCACAAGGCATCATGCCACAGGGTTGAAGGGCAGCATCAAAGAACATTTACATTTCTTGATGTCTTATGTATCTATATGTAAAATATGCTAATCTCTATCTGATACAGCCTGGTTCATCTTGTCATTATGCTGAACGTAATATTTTAAATCTCTAAGAAGAGGCAAATAAGACTGTCTAGGCTGGAGAAGGGCAGAGTTTATAGATTTTACCCACATGATAACAGATAAATAATACACATTCATCCTTTTGCAGACTGAGTGCATGCAAACATCAAAATCAAATTTAATATCTTCTCTATCAAATAAGACAGAGCATACTGTATTCTTCAAGTAATCAGTATTATCTGCTCAGGCACTAATATTTCTGATCTCTCAAACTCTATTAGCTTGGCCTTTGGAAGATCATTCTCTGTGATTAGATGCTGGATATTATGTGGCCACATGAACGATGGTGTCAGTTCACATAAACAACTGCTGATGTTGAGGCACTGACACTGGGAAAACCAGACCCCTCTGATCTGCATCCCAAAATCTTGGGAGAAGGCAGTGGTCTGTTGAATAAAGTAACGTCAAATTAGAAGGAATAAGCTTTGCTTTCCCAGCTATGAATTTACTAAAATTTAGCTAAAATTACTCAGTACAAAAAGGCATACAATAGTGAAGCCCACATTGTAAAAGAAAAGATTCTCCCCAAAACCTGCTGAATTATTTAATAGAGTCATAAGTTGAATAAAACTATGGCATGTTTTTTTTCCCCCTCATATGGAACTTTCTGGAGAATAAAATACAATAGTTGTTTGAAAAACATACCTTCAAAACTAAGATCTCCTTTTAATAAAACAGATGCATTAAGGGACCAAGGTCTTATTCAATCTAAGCATTTAAATTACTTAATGGAATGTAAAACAGAAGCAAAAAGTTAAATTGATGGCTATCAGCAGTCCTGAGCTGCTTAATCAGGTACTTTCTGGACAATGTTCATCAGTCAAATCCAACTTCCAGGGCTCCACACCTGAACTGCTGATGGCAAAGTCAACAGCCGGTGCAGCTCTGAGGTTCAGATCTAATGGTCCTCTCCAGACTGCAGAGCTCAGTCACTGTATGTTTAAAGGCTTTTTAGAATCTGTCCAGTGCAATTACACCCGCTATAAGTCAGTCTGTCTTTGTACTCCATGTGTTGGATTACGGTCTCCACCAATCACTCTCAAGCATATGGGACCATTTCACCAGATCTCATGCAGAGCCAGGGCTGGACTCGCTTCCATCACCATCAGACTTTTGCTTTTACAAGCCTGGCATAGTTTAAAAGCCACTTAATTAGGGTCCAGTGTCTGCCTTCGTACACAGATATTAGTGTATGTCTGGGTTTTACTATTAAAGAGCTATATTTTCCAGTTAAAAAACAATAACTTTTATATGATACTTTATACAATTAATTCTACTTTTAAACAGACATAAAAGCAGCCAGCAAAAGTGAGAGTTCAGCTCTTCTTGAACCTTGGAATCAGGAATCATTCAAGCAAGTAAACTCAAAACAGCTGCAGTAATTGGCTGAAATTGCCACTTTTAATGACACAAATTATACCAGAGTGATGTTTAATGAAAGTTACAATTCCCAGCTTCTATACGCAAAATTTAAAACATTCTCCTAAACTGTGTTGACCTCTCTTGTTTAATACCCTGCTAATCTTTGAAAATTGGAAACAAATGCTTCAATTAAGAGACAATTAATTGACAATTAATTCAACAATAAGCAGATGGCCAGAAAGAGCATCTTGCTATTAAATGAATCAAATGTGAGACGGAGCTTTTGACCTTTCTTATGTAAAGCCCCTGCTGAAAATAACACTTTTCTTAAAAAAAAAAAAAGGTATGTGGATTTCTTGTGTCGTGCTGTGCAGAGCTATAACTCTGAAAAATGAAAATAAAAAGCTTATTTACATCAGTATTTTGGTCTAGGGGATAGGAAATGTGAATTAAGATAGGACTAGAGAGAAATAGCATGCAGAAGTGCAAGAGGATTTACAATAGCTCTTACACCCCAAGGCCTCATAGAAGAAAATAAAGCCACCATTATCATCAAAACTGCAGATGATCTCGTAAAGGGCTTGTCTACATGGGGAGGTCAGCACAGAACAAGCTCTGTTATGAATTTAAAGTGTGTTTGCAACTTTGTCTAGCTCCTCGTTGAGGAGCGACGGCTGCTTTTCCATGGTTACGAAGGATGAGATGCACTAAGAAGCTCAGGGTAGGAGTGCCCGGACTGATCCCTGTGCATTAACCAAAACTGGAATAAGGCACTGAAAGCACAAAGCGAAGGTTAAGCATGTACCTTCTGGAGGGTGTAGCCAAGGAGGTTACTGATTTGCACCCTGCCACCCCTACTCAGATGTTCTGCAGGTGGGAAAGGAGCAATTTGACAGCCCAAGAGGGAAAAGACTCTTTACATTCATCTTTCCACTCCTTCCACAATAACATCCCCACGCAGACTACCCCAAGGGTTTATTGTTCTTACTCTCTCTTAGTATATCTCTAACCATTTTGCAGGAGGAGGATGAAGACAGCAGTGTGCCCAGGTGGCCAAGAAGGCCAATGGCATCTTGGCTTGGATCAGAAACGGCGTGACCAGCAGGTCCAGGGAGGTTATTGTCCCTCTGTACTCGGCACTGGTGAGACCGCTCCTCGAATCCTGTGTTCAGTTCTGGGCCCCTCACCACAAGAAGGATGTTGAGGCTCTGGAGCGAGTCCAGAGAAGAGCAACAAAGCTGGTGAGGGGGCTGGAGAACAGGCCTTATGAGGAGTGGCTAAGAGAGCTGGGGGTGTTTAGCTTGGAGAAGAGGAGGCTGAGGGGAGACCTCATTGCTCTCTATAACTACCTGAAAGGAGGTTGTAGAGAGGAGGGTGCTGGCCTCTTCTCCCAAGTGACAGGGGACAGGACAAGAGGGAATGGCCTCAAGCTCCGCCAGGGGAGGTTTAGGCTGGACATTAGGAAAAAATTCTTCACAGAAAGGGTCATTAGGCACTGAACAGGCTGCCCAGGGAGGTGGTTGAGTCACCTTCCCTGGAGGGGTTTAAGGGATGGGTGGACGAGGTGCTAAGGGACATGGTTTAGTGTTTGATAGGAATGGTTGGACTCGATGATCTGGTGGGTCTCTTCCAACCTGGTTATTCTATGATTCTAAGACAAGCCTTAAATTCCATAGAAAAGCTCTCTCTGCCAAGACAGAACTTTGCTGTACGTATCTCAGAAGATCAAAGTCAGATTCTCAGTGTCATTGGGGATATTTTCAGATAACTTAAGCAATGATCCTTCTTCAGCTCTTTTCTTCATTGAGAAGAAGGAAAAATTCTAATTTTTATCAGAGAACTGTCACATATGTAAATATAAATTTATGCTGAATTTATAATGCAGTGGATAAAACAGAGAAGGCACTCATCCTGTGCAAAATAATTAAGTTTATGGGTAACTAAGAAATTATTTTATTAGAAAACAATATTTTTCTTAGATTTTTTTCTTGTTTCAAATAAGTTACAAAGATAAATTGGTGAAAAAAAGCTGGGCTTGACCTAAGTGAGTGTTCCTGGCAAAACACTTGACCTGCAGATAAACCAGTGTTGCTGTTCTCCCAATTTTTATTGACTATATGAAAAAAAAATGTGGTTAACAACTAAAACAGATTTTAAAAAAAACATTTCAGTTATCCTACACATAACACTGCAGGAGCTTTTGCTATGTTTCATTTGTTAGTGTATTTATGCAGTCTGGCTATGAGTTCATTGGGAATTTATGCTGCATAAACCTTGACAGCTTGTGTGGCAGAAGCAGTACACCTGGTTTTCTGGGGCCCTGGCATAGGCAAACCAACCAGGGTATTGCTTATGCCTAAAGCTGCCTGAGTTTTATTAATATTAATAGGATATTCCTGCCTTTTATTTCAATATATGTCTCTTAATCCCACCATGAGAACAACCTAATCCAAAACGCAGAGGAGCAAGACCATTAAACAAATTCATGAATACTTTCCTCATAATATTCATCTTTCCTATGTCAACAGAATAGTGATTTTTTTTCCTTTAATATTAATAATACATTTGTACTTGAAATAAAAGTTTTCTCAGATATTCTAGAAGTCAAACAACCAAATAGAAGTTGCTGTATAAAATCAGATGTATTCTGTGTTTTATGCTTGGACACAATGGTATCTACTGGAAAGTAACTCCTGGACTTGTGAGACTCTGGATGAAAGCTTGCACGCTTTAGATAAGAAACATATACACAAGAATCATTAAGCTGTATTTACACAGGTAGATCCTGGAAAGTGGAAGACATCAATGGAAGTGGGAATACATCTGAATGGCATAAGGGCAAATGTGTTCGTGTCTGTCGGAGACCTGGGAACAACAAGTGCATAATTACACAAGTACAATTGAGGGCAGGTCAGACAGAAGCTTTGTTAACTATGATCATAGTGAGAGAATATCCGGACAGCATCTCCAAAGGAATCCATGCTCATTATAGCTTGTGCTCAGTTTTGCAAATCAAAAAAAAAAAAAACCCAACAAAAAATCAAATTAACAGTTTTCCTAGTCCTTTGCCATCATTTTCCTTTGTTCTTACTGGAACACAGACTTAACAGTGGGGGCTTGTAGCCTTTCATCGGGTCTTGGCAGCTTATCGCTGGCTCGAAGGCAGGATACAGGTTAGCAGGGTATTAACTCTGTTGTCTTCACTTGAAACCACAAAACTTTCAGTCAGCTAAGGAAAGATACAGTAAACCTGGCAGTTTATTATAAATCCTGTGCACTAATAAATGGCCCTAACAATCAGGTACACTCCTGCAGCTCTCTGATCCGCAGTCAGGCATTTCAGGGACGTGAGGAGGATAATGTTTCCTTTAGATCCAACTCTGTCCTTTGCTAATCTCCTGTCAGCCAAATTCTCCTTGCTCTTTTCCATTTCGCACCGTGTTTCATGTTAGAAATCCTTAATAATACACCAAGGCAACTTACAAAAGCATAACATCACTGATGAGTCAGCATTTCAGATAACAATTGCCGAAGTTTTTTGATTTATTTTTTTTGAGTCCCAAACCCACTAAGTGTCTGGCTCTGCAGCTCACTTTCTGGGCCTTTGAAATGCAAATAAGTAAGTCCAGTAGACTGAAACTCAATCTGAATTACCCATAAATGTCAAAACAAGAGAGGCTTTGCAAGAGTAATGCCCTATTTAACAAACCTTTTTAAAAACATCCTGGTGGAAAGCATGGAGTTTATCAATTACAGGTCTTTAAAGCCTGGTCTGTCAAATCAGTTACCAGATCTTTCCTAGCAAGATTTTAAACATACAGGCAGAAAAATGTCTTTATCCAAAGTACACAGTTTGCAGGGAGGTTGGAACTGGGTGATCTTTAAGGTCCCTTCTGACCCAAGCCATTCTATGATTCTATGATCCAGTTCACCAAAGACAATCTTATTGGTTTTATATATAGTGTGATGTAAGTACAGTTGTACAAAGAGTGATGAGGTCAACAATTTAAAGGTCAAATCCTCAAAATCAACTTAATTCAGCCATGATTTCTGCAATTCACATTACTCTTCAGTGGTGCACGTGGAAACAAACCTAATCTTATTTAAGTCCCACTTCTGTGGAGAGAGGTGAGCAAATGTATGAGAATCCCCTTGACTTGGTGCTTCTGAGAAATTGCTTCCTCCTATGCAATAATTAATAGGAGTTAATTCAAATAAGAATTTGTTCCTATAAGATTTTTTTAGAAGCATGGACCTTCAAAGCCCACACCAACCAGAAATATCCTACACAGTCATTAACTTTATGATTCACTAGATTTAGATGTTATACAAAAATATCAATGTGGACATTTATTCCCAGACATGTGACACCTAATCTTCTGCCTTGTTCCCTTAAAAACTAAGAGGCCACCTTCCCTTTTCCTGGCTGTTCCTGTTCATTCTTCCTCTCCAACACCCACACTCAGCAAAATGCCCTAAACCTTCATGCAAATTGTTAGCCATGAAACACATGTCAAGGCAGACACCTTACCCTAGGTTAACAGAATAAAGGGGTAGAAAAGATGCACTGCTAATTTCTTATTATTTACTCTCCTTGTACAAGACAAATAGCCCAGATTGTACTCTGAAGGGTTTTCCGGTCATTACGGTTAATCTCAAAATGAATGTTTTGTAATATGACTGCAAAAATCTATTAGTTTTCTAACACACTGAATAGGTCTGGAGAGTCAAAGTATAAAAAGCAGTAGCCACTGTCCTCTGGGCTTGCAAGCTTCCCAGCATGGTTCTGGCTGACAGCCACCTACCCCAGAGTTCTGCCTGGGGAATGCTACCTAGCCAAGAAGTGCTTCACCTTTTAAATAGAGCCCTTTTGTATTCCATGTGGATTCACTCAAGAGATCTCTGTGAGAACTGCAGGAAGGAGAATGAATGCAATCACAAGCCCTACTTCAGCTCCTTCAAAGTCGCATTGGCATTGCCCATCAGGCTCTCCTACCTTGCATCCCACAGATCAGTAATAGGTACTACATACTGCCTGGATTTGCACCTAATTATACCTCCTAGGGATCTCTAAACACAAGTGTTTTCCTACTAAGCCAATCTGGCACCCATTTTCAGATGATGAGAGCAACTCCCTGCTTTATGCCCAGGTGAAGTCTTGGGTCAGCTTTTCCCTGCTACAACACACAGATGAGCTCAGCAAAGGTTTTATGAACGCAGACCTTCTTAGGTCTGATTTCAGCCACCGGTGAGCAGTTTGTGTCATCATTTTTTCCCACCAGTCAATGTCTGTGAGCTCAGCCACTTTGCCTCACGCAGTAAGTTACTTCAGATCAGGGATGTCAGGAATAAAAATAGCATTTTTATCCCCCCCATTGCTTTTCTGCATTCTCCAATGGATTCGGAGATCACGCATCCCACAGGAATAGCAGAAATTCATTCCTTTGTTTAGGTATGAACACCTGTGCACCATCTCACTTGCATAATGTATGCAGCGCTTATGGCACAACCACAGCATCTTCTGTGTTATTTTGCAATTTATAAATTTAACTGAGAAAATAATACATGTATACTATATGGCTGCCTGCTTCTGATTGGCATCTCCCACATATTTGAAGGGAAAAAAACCCCAAAACAACAAACCAAAACAAATAATAGGAATAATGAAAGACTATACCAACAGATATCTGCCCAGAATAAGGTGATTAATTCAAATTAGCTTAGGGACTGTAGTGGGTCACAGGGACACAATGATTAATGTGAAAAATATTTCATGCTAGAATAACAAAGTAGACTTACTCAGTTCCATATATTACCATAATTAGAGAAAAGATAAATGAAAGTAGACTGTGCAATATTTCCATGGAGGCTAAGTTCAAGGTACATCTCTATCAGTCCTTAGTGTACGTGTCTTTACCCCTAAAACCTTTACCCCTAAAACCTTACTCCCAGCATTTCCTAGCTCTTCCCAGTGAGACTCTTGTATTATCGAACTTGCTGTGCCTCATCCCTGTGCCCTGCACACACAAGCTAGTCTCCCCTCCACCAGCAATTTTCACTAGACTCAGTCACACCTTCTTAAAGGGATGCAAAGTAACTGCTGAGAAAGTGCACACCAACAGGAGCTGCCACATCCATGTTCTCGAAGAGATTATTCCTGCATGGGAAGTGCTAGACAGCAAAAGAACTTGGGATTGTGCCAGCAGTGCCGAAGAAGGAGAATTCCACTTCCCTGCTTAATCTGACTATGAAAACTTTTTGCAGGACACGCTTACAGAGCATTCCCATGCATAACACTGAAAAGTTCTGCTGCCATTTCTTGAACTAGCCAACAACTGAAATATTACTCTACATGTGTGCATTTTCAGTTCTACCCTTGGTGTATTGAGCAGGAGGATCATAAACAAATAATCCATTAAAACATCTACCTGCCCTGTATTTTGAAAGACTGATGTGCAGTCAGGGCAGGAGGGTGGGGTGTACCATAATGGGGAAATGTCCTGTCTAAAAACTAGGAATTTATATTAATAAGGGTGAATCAGTAAATAAAAACATTCAAATGCACTGTTGTCCTCCATGGCCAAAGACAATAACTTTTATTTGCCTTTGGAAAGTGGAGTCACTGAGCTGATAAATAAATAATAACAGCTAGCACAGAGGCTGCTGTTGATGTTACTTGTCAAAAGAAACAACACACTACATTTGCCAGGAACAAAGACAAAAACAATGCCTTGCATAATATGGTTTGCAAAGTAAAATTTAACTATCCTCTGAAGTAATTAGCAAGTACATGAAACATATAAACAGAGAAAAGGGTACATCTCCTGTTTCTACATCCCAGGCTGTCAGCCACGGATGGGGAGTGTGAACCTGTTTGACAGTGACAAGGCAGCAGCAGAAAGCATGGCACCACTCCGTTGGCAGGATTTCATAAAACCAAAGCTCTTTCAGAAGGGCAAATTAACTGTTCTTGTTCGTCTTTCTGCCCCTCCTAAAATGCGCTGTCTGTGTCCAAATAGAGACAGAGGGGCACAAGACAGCTGGGCTGTCAGGGATCCTGCTAACCTAGATCTGTCAAGGTGAACATCTGAAAAACTTCAGTTTTCTGTAGACTGGTTGGAGGAGGAAAATGATGTGCTGCCTGTACTAAGCTGCTGCCATTGGGCAATCAGTAAGCATTCGGCAAGACTCACTGGTGTTTGCATACACAACATATTCAAGTTTTAATGCAGAATGTGAGGATGCAGGAGCTGGTACCCACACGGAGGGGCTGCTGCTGAGACAAGACAAGGGAAAAAGTCATGGCTTGCTTTGTTTTGTGGAGGGAAGAGTCGGGGTAGAGTCACAGAATAGTTTGGGTTGGAAGGGACCTTAAAGATCACCTAGTTCCAACCCCCCTGCCATGGGCAGGGACACCTCCTACTGGATCAGGCTGCCCAAGCCCCATCCAACCTGGCCTTGAACCCCTCCAGGGATGGGGGAGCCACAACCTCCCTGGGCAACTTGGGCCAGGGCCTCACCACTCTCATAGTGAAGAAATTCCTCCTTATGTCTAGTTTAAATCTGCCCCTCTCCAGTTTATACCCATTGCCCCTAGTCTTATCACTACATGCCTTTTTAAAAGGTCCCTTCTCAGCAAACAAAGTATGTTTCATACTTTGCAGGTTTTCTTTACCTGTAGCCCAGGCACCTCCCCTAATAGCATCAGAATGCCTGAACTAAAAAGTTAGCAATCCCACAATATTGACTCAGTTTTTAATCTTTCTGTGGCAGAAATTACTTTAAGGCTGTGTGCTGTAGGTGCTGGCATCTTTTGGTGTGAAAAGTTAAAATGGGGAATTGTGTCTGTTCCATCTGGGTATTTAAGAGTTGGTGGCATTTTGGTTACAAGCTGGAGTTCACTAGTCTTCCTGGCATCTCCCAGTGACAGTATTTCAAATTCTGGCAATGATTTTTTTTTAAGGGATTTCATTGAAGTTAAAGTTTTGCACATTTTTCTAAGATTCATGCACAAATAGAAGCACAGTGGTATATACACTGCTGTAGAAAAGATAAAAATTTTACTGAAATAAGAATTTGAGAACATCAAGTGAAAAAAAGACTATACAGGTATCCTGACAGTATGCTCAGCAGATATCTTCTCTATATAAATCTAGTCAATAATAGAATGAGTTATGAGAATACTTAGAGAAAACAATATATATTTTCAAAATGGATAGTTGCAGCAGATAATTGAATCCTTGCACTTAAGAAGTGCTATTGTATTCAACAGGAGATGTACATAACTTTGAAGACATCAAATGCTTTTGACGGACACCAGATAAGATGATGGGCTAGCAGCATTATCTAAGATACCACAAAAAACCTCAACCCATTAGTCTATAATAAAAATAGAAAGTACAAATCAAGGCTCAAATATTTTTAGCAAGGTCAGACTTTTCCCAAAGCAATAAAACTTGGGTGGAAATAAGTGACTCGCTCCCTTTGCTGCTGCTTTGTAAACAGACAAAGTCTCCATTCCCCCAGGTCTGATCTGGGGAAAAAATAAAAAGCTCTGTGTGGTTTCACCAGAGGTCTGACATGAGGGAATTGTAATTATGTGGGTCTGCCACAATTTTTTGCTTTGTCAGCTTCCATGTTGAGGGATGTACATGTAAAATTGTAAAGAGTCTGGGTTCAAATTCGGTCACTTAACTTTGCTCCCATACATGAAGCAAGAAAACTGCTCAGACATTAGGATATTCCTGCTTATTAAGAGCGTTTACATCTTCCAGACCAATAAATTAAGCCTGTCAAGGGTTTTATGCAGCTTAACAGTCTCCCATAGGGAAATGAGAGAAATCACATGCCAACCTGACTAAAGGGGTTGTTGGAACACACACTTCAGGCACACAATGGCAGATAGAGGAAGACAAACTTCCAGTTGTATTCAAATTCAGCCAGTGTTCTAGGTCCATCTCTGCTGCCTTGAGATCATCTTATTGTATGTGAACGCACTCCAGGTAAAGTCTAAAGGTAGCAATTATCCACCTAGCTGTAATGAACCAGTACAGTGCTGCATCACAGTCAATTCAGAGCTTATATCGGCTTCTCATTTAGTTATAGGAAACATTCAACCTGACGGGTGCGCGTTTGTGCCTGCAAAGTCATGGCAGTAGATAAAGTCATAAACAAGATTTCATGGACTTGCTTCATGTTGTGAGCCTTGACTTCCCCAATACAGATGTCCCAGAGCTAACTTGAACTCTTTCTCTACCTCTCTTAAACCTTATCCCATCTGTTAGCTTTTTGCTACTTTGCTAAATGGCCATTAACACCTTGTTAACCTCTTATTTTTCTAGCTCCAGCTGCCATATATTTGATTATTTCCCTTCTTAACTAAAAACAGCACTCCAAATATTCCTGTTGCCTCTACTTTTGCTTTGGAATTAATTATGCCCTGTTTTCATCTTTAATTTGGATTGTCACTATACATTTCCAAAACTGCTTTGCTGGGAACTCATGCAGCACATATCACCAGTAACTGTTCTCAAATCACATCTACTGAAGAAGATTTTATGTCAGAAAACGAAACTGCAAAGTTAGAAAGACTTTCTCCTAAGTAAAACTTTATTAATTGCATTAAAAATTTGGAATATGAGATCAATTTATGTAGCCACAGAATATTATTTTCCAATAAATTCTGTCAATTTGCAAAGGTATTTCTTTGCTATTTCCAAATATTTCTCCAGTATTTCTACATATCTTTGTAGGCCTCTCTTGATTAGAGTTGTAAAACACAAATTACCTCACAACTCTCTCGAAGACAGTGTTAGGACTAAATCCATAATGCTCTTCTCAATACATTAGAAAAAGATAGAAGTCAGGATTCCAGAGATGTAATGCATAATAATGTCTGCGCTATGTGATAGCAAAAATCAAAACAAAATAAAAAAGATGAATTTAGTCAAAACTTGATTTTGAATCTGTATTCACTGATAGATGGATTTTCCCCTGATATGAGATGACACTGTTCCACTGACATTGATGAGAAAAAAACAAAGGCCTTCTATCTCTTATCTTTGGCTGTGCTTGGACTATTTTGTTTCAAATAACTACTTTCAAGAGCTAAAATAACCATAAACTGAAGCTGATTTGCTGTACAGGCTTTTGATGAATTAGAAACCTGACAAGTTTTGCCAATTCCACAGATTATGCATATGGGCCACAAGAAGGGAAGTTTCCATTGTGCAAACTATCCCAGTAATTTTACAACTAAATATTTTCAGGCAATGTCAGAATGATTTATTGGACTCCCAAAGGTGAATTACAGTCATACATTTGTTTACAGATTATTCCTCTATAATCTCTAGATATCGTTTTATTACTGGTACTGTTCTCTAAAATTGAAGATGTTATATTTTATCACTTGAGAGATGCTGAATATGAAATTGCAGCCTGCGTGATTCTGCTTTGTGAGTAGTCTACCAGCACCAAAAGCTCCCTTTAGGTTGACAAATGTCTATAGAAGGCTCTATTTGTATTGGGAATTAAACAGACAATGAAGAACATGACCACTTGAAAATAATTTGTGTCTCTTCCCCTCCTCCCTGCAGCTCCCACTTAGTCTTAGTCTTTTCCTGAGAAATATTTAGCTCTTGTGAAAAATGCTTGCAGAAATTCTGCACATTTAAAAAAAAAAAACCAACAAATCACAGATTTTTATCCTTGCAGCTGACAAAGAAGAAATCACTGTGAGCCGTTATGTTTTGGAGAACTGGGAATACCTTGTGCAAGGGTAATGGAGCCAGTGATGCAGCTGATCCTTTTGGGAACAGTGACTTTTATGAAGAGCAGCAGCATACAGCACCTTCCTTCTGCACCCAAAAGCACTAATCTGCAAAGATAGAGGAGAGATGCACAGAGCCCATAAGCACCTAGGACTGGCTGCTAAGAAGGTAGCCCATGAATATGAAAATTCAGTGCACAGAACACTGGGTAGCTCTCTGGCAGGCAATGTCAGTAAGAGCAATGCTCTTCCAATACAGAGCATATATATATTTATATAAATTTTTTTTTTTCTTTTTTTTCAGTCCATCAGAATTTGTGCTTGTGCTCTAAGAATTCATCAGCCAGCTATAAAGGCATAACAATAGCTGGTCAAGGACAGAGCATACAATGCCTTTTCACAAGGGGCAAAGGCAATCAAGAGATTTCACACGTATTTGTGCTGCCTGAGAAATATCCTTAATGTGTGGGGACACAGACAAGGGTAAGAGCAAGAAAGATAAATTATCTTGCTCCTAGCTACAGTCAGCCTGTGGATAGAAGCAGATTGACACAGTTGAGTACAAGCACCATGAGCCAGAGACTGTAAATACCTGTTAGAGTGCAAGCTGAGCTGAGCAAGGAAAAATGTCTCTCTCCTTCTTCCTAACCCTTCTGCTCATCTTTATCTGTCTCTCCTGGTAGTTTTATCATCCTTCTCAGAGAGCAGAAAGGGAATGGAAAGGGTAAGTGGCATTTCTAACCCCAGCCCTGGATACTGAGGGTGAGGTATTTAAATCTGTAAAATAGATTTAAGAGTCATCAGCCCCTGGAGACGAGCTCTCAGATTAGCAGCTCTAAAAACTCTTCAGGAATTAAAGCTAAAGCAACTCATAAAAAGCCTCCCAGTAATCTCATTTTTGCACATTTGCAAAAATGGATTGAGGAGGCTGAAAAGTATTCAGTCCTTCTGAAACCCCATAGCTTAAGTGGCTACTGCTGCAGGCTTTGGCTAATTACACTGTTGGGTGCAGATCCCACAGAAAGATTTAGACCTGAGAAGAAATGCATAAGAAAATGTTGAAAATTTAACAGAAATATACGTCTTCCTAGATCTTTCTCTATTCTGCATATGTTGTAAAACATCATCTGCTTTGTGATGGCTGAGACTTCTATAAAGATACGATATATGGGGACAATATCTCATTTGCTGGATTCAGGTCTAGTTCTGCACCCACCATTCCAGAGAAGATTAAGGTGCTAGATACACCCAAGAAAATAAAGGCCAACCTTTAAGTTTCATCGTATCCTTAGCACATCAGCACAGCATAAACCTCTGTTTTGGATTTGACCTAGAATATAGCTCACCATACTGCTTTTGGAGGATGGTTCTCGCAGATATCACCCCTTTACGGAACACAGACAGCTTTAGCAGTGACTTTTGGGAACCCAGAACTAACAAAAGGTCCCTACCAGGCTGATAGTATACCAGATAGTATGCCCTAGTATACCAGAGGATCTGGGTTTCCTCATCATTTAAACTACAGAGCAGGACACCTTTTTAGTCCTTTCCCAAATTGTGTGTGCAGGTTTCCCTTCATGAAAACTGGGTCACAGGAAGGAAAGTTGCTGAGTTTATGAACCTTGTCATACCATTTGCAGAACGCAGCTGGGGTATGGAAAACTGGAAGCATTTCCATAGATTTCTATGGAACTAGAGGTAGGTACATCTAAAGTTATACCTAACCTAATTAACGACTGTGCCTGCAAACAACCCAGAGAATCAGTCAGGAGAGAGTCTCAGCTCCACAAGAAGACACAGTCCAGGACTTTCTATAAACGTGTGTGATGGACAGGAAAAGTAGAAGTCCTGCTGTGAGAGTTGCTGGTCACTTTGTCTTCTTACATTCCTACAGTGGCAATGACATAGGAGTACTTTTTGTACTGGGAAACTGCTACCCTGAGATCCTGACTGTGTCCAAGATCATCTGGACACATGACCATATGGTAGGTCGTATGTGCCAGGTGAAGGTCCCAGAAGAGGAGTTTTCACCTTCAGGATATTACTGCCAGTCACTTTCCTCCAGATTGTGACAGACACAATGTGTAGGACCCCATCAGACTCATACAGAGGTCTATAAAAGAACTAACGTGTTCTGTATGCAGCAAATTTAGTACAATATTGAAATATGAGTAAAAACAGAATACATTGGTATAACGTTATCAAAGTATTTTGAAATGCAGCAGTAATACCGTAATTGAATATACTTGGTTTGTTTCACTTCCACTTTTGCATTTTGTTTTTTTTCACTTTGATTTAGAACTTATTTCATCTAAAAATAATTCACCACAAAACAGCAAAAAAGAGTTGTTCACCAGTAAAAAGGAAAAACTTTGCATTTAACATGGAAACACAACTCTTCAAAACAGTATGAATTCCTGATCAAAAGAGGAACTTCATTGTTCTTCAAATTCAAATATTAGTGATTACTGTAAGGATCACTGTAAATACCATCTACATGAATGCTCGAGGAGCCCATTGAACTCAGGATCTATTCACAAAAGCAGCTATGCTAATAAGCATAAATTAGACTAGAGTTTACTGAATGTTAAGATTGCTGAATATTAAACAAGAAACTTCCAACACAGCTGATTATCCTCTAGATGAGTCAGTGAATAAAATTGTCCCTGAAGTGTTCAAATTCATGTACTGTTGAATCACATTTTTAATCTCTGACTGAAAAGCAGAATAACTGTGTTATCTTAGTTTTATCTCCATGGAGAGCTAAAGACAGCTACTGTCATCTTTTATGCCAGGTCTGTCACACTTGGGACATCTTGCATTGGGAGCCTAAGAGTAATTCCCATTTTTAACCACTGTCTTCTCAAAAGCGAGATACAGGCTCTGAAAAATTCTTGCCAAAAGAGGAAATAAGAAAGTCTTTCCTGAAGTTGCAATTCAGATGGAAAGGCACATTTCTTTGCCATTTCATTTTCAGAGAGAAGAAAAACAAAAACTGTAATCAAATGCAACTGTTCATGATTAAAAACACAATTAAACCAAATCATCACAAGGAACGTCTGCTTGCTGCAGTTAAAACTTAAAGCACAGAACTGACTGCCTTCTAGGCAGTTCTCATTGTCTGCTAGAATCCATATATTTACTTACGTACTGTGTTCATAACTGCTTAAGAATTCTGATAGATGTACACTGCTGAAATATTATTGGCCAACTGTAAAATGACAACAAAAACACTTTACTTATGGAAACAGATAAGTTCATGACAATACTTTAAAAAGTTATATATATGTGTATATATATATTAGTTCTCATTATTTCAGTTAAGTGTTAAGGGTTTGAGTGAACAATCTCATTAACTTGGGTGTAACTAGTGCCTTCAGGAGTCTTCCCAGGCCCCAGGGACAGAGTTCAGCTGTTGATGAAGGGCCCTAAGGTGGCATCTGTTTGCATGATGCCCTAAAATACCTGTGCATTACAAAGCCTAACACCAAGCAGGTCTGGCAGTACTGAACGAGTCCACAAGCAAAAGGAGCTTAGAACAGAGAGATCAACATTTTTATGCTGTAGGAAGTGTGTCAAAAACAATGTCTTTGCTATTAAAAATTAATTGTCTTAAGCAGTATATGATCTTAAAATGTAAATTTAAAGCTCAATCTTTTAAGGTGCTGAACTGCATGGCATTAATCCATGGGGGCGTTAATGCGTGTACTTAAACTTTATACGTGTGTAGCCTTATTGATGTAAGCGCCTCGCTAAACGGGGCCAGATTACAAAGCCTCTTTGAGGATCTAGCCCTCAACAGTGAAAAGTAGTTTAGGCCAAAGACATCAGAGTGGGCTGGAGCCCACATGTGTTATTTGCATTTGGAATGAAAGCATTTTAATAATTTAATCACATTTGAAAAGCATTGTACAGAGACGTTCCTCAGTCATTTTGAGGAAATAATTCTTCTTAAATTCTAATTCTTACCCTTCTGCTTGTTCACAAAATAGCTTTAAGAAATATCTTGCTATGTCTCAGCTTTTCCATCTCTACAATACCTACCTCAAAGGACTATAGTGCATGTCATTAAATAATGCTGGTAAAGCACTCCAAAGCTCTGTGCTGGTATATATACTCTAAGAGAAATCATTATTGTACTGTTAGTTCCATATGAAGTTTGATATAAATCCATGAACTATACCATTGGTTACAATTCTTTAAACACAATCTCCAGCATAAAGACAGTAAGTGTAAGGAACAGTTGATTACTTTAGAACATAGTTCTGTAAAGCCTTTATTCTTCCAACTATATTATATTCAAATGTCAGAGTATATCCAAACGCCTATTTTTATTTTAAGCTTGGCTGATTTATTGATGGCTGTGCTTAATTTTTAAAACATTTTCTCCTTTAGAAATTAGTCTTCTGTCAAGCTTTCTAATGTACACACAGTCTGGAGTCACAGCGTTCATCTTAAGCAGCTTAGCATTAATGTTTAATTCTGCAGTCTTTACCCTGGCTGTGCAGAGCAGTTTGATAGTTTATGTGCTTTTGCAATCATTAGCTAACATATATTCCTATATTCTCAACAGTAATGATAGCAGGTTGCCATTCTCTCACACTCTATTTTCCCTGTTTTTTTCTCCTGTAATTTTTACCTGGTTTAATACCCATATAATTTTTCAATACCAGGGAAATTTGAAAGCCATCAGTGGAAATGCTGAAGTACACAGGCTCTCTGGCCCCTCTTTGGATGCTGGAGTTCAGAAGATGCTTTTACATCTGATTGTCCAAGCACCTGTGGGGCATGGTCTGCCTATTTGTTTCTGTGGGTCCTTCCTTTGCTGCCAAGGGCTTTAGCCGCATCAGTTCTTAGTGTTATGACTAGTTGTGTTCCCACAGAGCAGGCCTTCACACTATTATTATTATTTTTTTAACAAGCAGAAAAACTATCTTAACCCTCTCTCACACCTCATACAGGACAAAGTAAAACACAGGGTGCCTTAAGCATTGACACATGCTCTCTGGGGGAGCGTAAGTTAGCTAAAATACCCTGCTTATTTTCATTTTTCATACTCGCTGTCCACATTTATACATTATACACATACATTTCTTATACACCTCAGGTTTTGCTGTCTACTGGAGTCCACACAAAAGCAAATCCGTTTTTACTTTCAAGCTTGCTGCTCTGAAGTAGGTCCTGATTCAGCAAAGTATATGCTTAACATTAGCTCATGCTTATCTTTTATTAAACTTAATAGGACTCGGCACTTGTTTAATGTTAATGATACACTTATATGTTTTATGGATTGGGGCCTGGATTACTTATTTGATTACAATTAGACCTGTGATTGCATGTTCACTGAGCTGAGACTATTGAGCAGTGAGCCTGAGCGCTTGCCCACTCCCCACCCACCCTCATTTTGAGTAGCAGAAGTTGCTACACCTGCAGTGCTTAGGGGTTTCTGTTAGCCTTGTGGGAATGATGGATTCTGGGCTTTATACACATTCAGCTACAAAAATAAAAACACTGTTATTCCTTTTCTGAGTGCCTCGTGACCATGTACAGAGAGAAATCTTTCTCGATTACAGAACTAGCAAACTACCCCCAAAACACAAACCTTTTACGTCTTCCTTACATGAATACATACATATATTACCTTTATCCAGAGAAGCTGTGAACAAGATGAACTCTTCTAACCTCACTCAAAACTGTCAAAGTAAAACCAAGAGAATAAATGCCCTGGGGAAAAGAGAAGGGGTAGAGCAACCTTTAGCAGAGTGACAAGGAGATCTCACCCTTTCACTGCAAAAGCAGAAACTTCAGGGGAGAAACTCCTGCCCTGTGAAACACTAACAGGCTTAGACCTTAGTGTGACTGCAGCAATTTAACAGTTGACCTTGCAGAGTCAAAACCAGCTGTTGGCTGGAAACAATGATAATTACAGTGGTTCAGGAACAACACATTTAAAAATCATTGTAGAAAGCATAATGATTACAAAGTTTTTTTAAAAGTTCATTTCTTTACGTAAAGCGTCTTCGCTAGGCAAACACATTAGGAAAAGCTGATATCCTCATCAGAATGATCATGTGGTTAAGGAAACAGATTGGGAGTCATTTCTGAGTTCTGTGTCCTTTTTGTGTCTTATCTTTAAGAGACAGATTGTGAATCAGTTATTCTCACTGATGAGTAGGACTCACACTAGTTGTCCCATACAAAATAATTATACTACTCATGCAGACAGTCATTCATTGCTGTAAAAAAGACATTCCAGATGTAACCTTTAGATTGCATGAGATGTTCGGGGAAGTTATTTAGCATGAAGGTCTGCAGCTGGTGTGTCAAAGTGTCTGCAATACAGGTGAAGATAGCCTCAACTGTAGACAAGCAATGTCATTTGAAAATATTTAAGTGAAGGTCATTACAGGAAAAATATTAATTTATCAATATTTTTCAGTGTAAAATCGTTACAGTCCACATCCCTACAAATATTTGAGGCCTCAAGAACAAATATGAGGCTGAAGCTATGAAAGAAAAGGAATAGTTAAATACCGATTCTTACATAAAATCTTAGTTTGTTTGTTTGGTTTTTTTTCATAAATGGCAATCATTCAAACTATCAATCATCTGGAGAGGAAGAATCAGCAGGCAATCTAATTCAAGGAATTAGATTGTAATGCCTGATGTAGATCTACCAGTTAATTTAAATAATGAGTCAACTGGTAGGCAATCAAATCTAGGTCAGGACATTTAGCAGGCTGAAAATAATGAGTCTAACAGCAACAGAGCTAACAAAACAATCCAGATAATTATGACAGCACAGAATGACAGTCTTAACATAATCAGACAGCGTGCACAAACTGTAAATAGACAGAATAAAGAGAATGAACTTGCGTAGGGAGGCAAAACATATTCTCCAATGAAACTATTATAGAAGAATTATGTTTGGTTAAAAGGAAGTGTAGTGACAGTCACAGTAAGGTCATACAATATTTATGTGCTCTTACTGCATCTATGATATCTGTGAAAGTATTGTTTTCCAGGTTGGTTTTTTGGTTTTGTTTTTTTTTATTTTGTATGTAAGGTAAATATAGTAAAATGTGACTGTTGTCACTTTCAGGAAGTGAGGCAGAGAGGCCAAACTTTTCCCAGTGCCTTTTCCTGACTGTTGCTTAAATTCATTAATGATCTTGATTTTAGAAATTGTTTCTTTGTTCAAGAAAATAAGACTAGCAGGGGGAAAGAAATGAAATGTTCAAATGCATCTCTCTCTGCAGTTCTCTTTGCTTCCCTGTGTAAAAGGATAAGTATATTAGAAACACGTCTAACATGGACAGGCACCAGAGCTGGGGAGGTTCAAGACTGCATCCTCTGCAATCACCTCAGTAAACTGATGTCATGGAGTCTTGCATCCTGTGCTCTCTGAGCAACCCAAGGGCTGTAACCAAACACAGACCCTTTTGCTCCTGAAGAGTCCAAGTAGTTGATTTTTTTTAAGTAGAAAACACTAGATGTCAGCAGTCCTCCTCACTCTCAAAAGTGTGCTTCCCACTCAAGAACACAGCATTCAAGTTTTAAGCTAATCTGACTACTTCTGGCTGGAGGCACCACTACCTTTTTATGGATTTTTTAATCTCCATGTAGTCCTACTTGCATCTGGCTGCCCCAAAGTGTTTTCTTCTCGTGTTTGATTTCAGCCTTGCTCATTTGTACAACCAGAGCACAACTCATTCAGTTGATCTGTCTGGGAACTGGGATCTGAAAATGCTTTTAGAAACGCTCTTTACTCAGTCCCCTGGATTAAGTGCCTCACCTGTTCCAAGGGGAGGCCGGTGATGCATTCCCTTCTTCCTCAATGGTCTGGATTTTTTTTTCTTTTGGATTAAGAACAGCTTTGGCTTACCAACAGCATTACTGAGTTATGCAGATAAAATGTGGAATGGCAACAGATTTACCTATTGAGATGCATTTTATAATCCATTACCCATACAATGCTCTAGGCAACCAGCGCTCTGTTGGCTTGTTACTAATGCTGGTCTGTTGAGTTTATTCAGCTAAAACTAATAGAGAAGCATATAGGAAATGACTACCAAATAAATATTCTTCAAGTTTGGCATCTCATTATGTCTCAGAATGAATGATGGTACTTCTTCTTATAACTCCAGGTAGCTAGATAATGTCGAACAGCCCATTTTTTTTACATCTGTGAGCTTTTTTAAGTTTATGATTACTATTCCAGTTTTGAAAGCATTGTTGAGTTACATCCACAGATATTAAATAAGGATAGGGCTTTGTAGCTGAGCATTGTTGTTTCCAAAATTGTCTCTGACTTTTTTTCCTCATTCAAGAGAACCCACACACTTTTTTTTTTAATTTGCAAAGTCAAAAGGGAATCATGGAATCATGGAATGGTTTGATCTGGAAGGAACCTGAAAGATCATCTAATTCCACTACCCCCCGCCATGGGTAGGAACACCCTCCACTACAGCAGGGACACTTCCCACTAGAAGTAAATATCAGACCTTGTTCTTACTTGCATCAGTGCAAATTATATTCGCTCGTGGATTGGGTCTACTGTAGTGATAAAGCAATAGCTGGTAATTCATTAGGTTTCAGTAGCCTAAACTGGAATTTATGAAGATGTCAAAACTTCATCTTCTAAGACAATCTCAATCATTGGCTTGATATTTGGCCACAATATTTCAATTTTTCTAACCTTTTAACTTCAATTTCAGATACAAAACCAGCAGCAAGTGCAGTTTCTAAAGGACTCAGTATCAAAAGAGCAATAGCTCTGCACTCCTGCAGCAGCACATGTTGAGTGATGTCTGGATTATAATATCCATGACCAGGGAGCCTGACACAATGCTCAGGGCAATGAATGATCATAGAATCATAGAATAACCAGGTTGGAAGAGACCCACCCGATCATCGAGTCCAACCATTCCTATCAAACACTAAACCACGTCCCTTAGCACCTTGTCCACCCGTGCCTTAAACACCTCCAGGGAAGGTGACTCAACCACCTCCCTGGGCAGCCTCTGCCAGTGCCCAATGACCCTTTCTGTGAAAAATTTTTTCCTAATGTCCAGCCTAAATCTCCCCTGGCGGCGCTTGAGGCCATTCCCTCTTGTCCTGTCCCCTGTCACTTGGCAGAAGAGGCCAGCACCCTCCTCTCACAGGTATTCTTCCAGTTCTGCTAAGGATCTTCTGTCTTTTCTTGAAAAAAATTTTTTTTTTTTTTTGTTCTATTTCCTCCACCATGGTCTATTTAATTGCAGATTTCTTTCAGGACTTCTGAGCTCAACAGCAATGCAAGTGGTTGCAGAGACATATTGCTCCATCTTCCCTGCTCTACACTAAAGTAGGTTATCCACAGTTTTACAAACTCAGAGGTCTTTGTTGTTGTTATTTAATTCTACTTTATCTTAATCAGATTTATGAGTTCTCAAAGTTAATAAGAACTTCCTAATACATCAGAGAAGTAGAATTCATTGCACACTTAAGGCCCTTGTAAATGAACTGAGCCTTGCAGATGAGAAATGATAAAAAGCAGACAGAATGTTTTAGAATATATAAGAAAGTACCAGCCTGTACGGGCAAGGTGGAAATAACAACCTTATAGCTACTCTCTATATTTAATTTGTGTGATTCTTGTTTCACAAATAGTGGAACTTGTCACGACTAGAATGCTTTTCACAACTTGGGATTAAGATATTTAAGTTGCAAGTAGTAAAAATATTTGACTAGCTGGCCTGCTAAAATTATAATCCTTGAAACAGTAATTTTCCTCTTTTTCCTTATACTTTACAGTTTATATACGACTGAAATAGCAATGCCATATGTAATTCTCCTTCTAGCCAAACCTGCTTAAAATGCTCGTTCAAAAGTAATAAGTGCAATATTTTTCTAATCAGGTTCCCTTGGAAGGAAATCATGGAAAAAATGTTCCTGCCAGTTCATGCTGATTACCTGTGTGTCTCATTATTCTAAATCCTATCTGACAGCAGCACAGTCATAACTGCCTTTCAACAAGAACTACCACTGAGTCTTTTAAAAATAATTTTATTTCAATTTCTAGCTAGTCCTAGCTTAAACAGCACATATAATTGCCTAATAAGCAGTTCATAAGAAGAACATAATTTCAAAGTAAAATGTTGGACCTATCCAGTTTTTGACAGTAACAGAAATTAGAGATGCCTTTTAAGTTCTCCACTGCAACAGAGGAATCAGCAACCTGGAAACTTGTTAGAATACTGACTAAACTTTCAAAGTATGCACAGAATTTATATTTTTTTAAAACATTTTTAATTTTAAGCGACTACTGAACTTTAAAAGGTAAAACTTATTAGCTGTTTCTGAAGGAATAATATAACAAAAACCCCAACAGGTTTGGTGTGTGGACAAGGAAAGCTTTCCATGCTATTGGAAACTGCAGTTATTTTGTTATCACATACAAATATACCATATGTAAGGTCTGATTTTGTCTGATCTCCTGTGTAACAAAAGCCACGCTGCTTAATCCATGTTTATTTGTTTCTTTTAGTTCAATTTTGTGTGTCTGACAAAGTCCTTGTTTGAAAAAGCTACATTATCCTGAAGATGCCAAGGTCATGATGGACTGGACAAAATCATGTTACATCCTTGAGGTTCTTTGGGAAATTTCCCAAGGATTTATTGCAGGTTGACTTCAGACACCAGTGTCAGAATATCTCACCTCCATTGCTTTGTCCACACGTGTGTCTGAGTCTGTACATACGTCGTGGATCTCCTCGATCACCAGTGAGCCCAGGTCCGGTGAAGGAAAGCCAGACTGCAAGGGAAAACAGGCAGGGAGTAAGGCAGGAGGCCCCACATACTTCAAAACAGAACTGAGACGCAGCTGTAAAATACTTTGGAATTAATCATATCAAATGGTCACAGATCTAAAATCCTAGTTCAACAAGTTACAAGTGACAGAATAAGTCCCTCACCCACCTTCTGGACTCTTTTGTCATGTTTCAATCCCTCAGATATTTAAATATTAATGTCCAAAGCCTGAAACAGAGATAATGGCTAAGGAAGCTACCCCTTACCTTTTCTTTTTGAATGGCAGAAGTGTTGGGTAATATATCACAGAATCACAGAATGTTTTGGTTTGGAGGGGACCTTAAAGATCATCCAGTTCCAAGTCCCTTGACACAGGCAAGGACACCTCCCAATGGACCAGGCTGCTCAAGGCCCCTGGATAATGTGTCTCCTGCCAGTGTAAATCACTCTAGGATGAATAAAAAATTTTGGCAAGTACCATGAGAATCAAAAGTGGCTAACAGATCAGGTAAGATACCAATCTGGGCACTTATTTAACATCCAGGAGCATTTTCTGTATCTGGAAGCCTGGTACTACAGGAAATACACTATAAGAATGTGTTGGAATTGGTTATTTTGTATTGGGATGCTCCTCTGTTGAAAAATATTCATTTCTGGAAACTGATTCATTTTATCAGAATGCCTTATCTCTGGTGAAGCTGTCCAAATGAAAAACAAAGAAAACAATTAAAATTCAATGATTTTCATAAGGTCAAATGTACTGGCAAATCTCCATCAATTATTTTGAATGACTTTTTTTTTTTTTACGATATCATTACAAATTGGATGACCATCATGTAAAAAAATTCTAAGATTTCTATATTCTGTTTTATCTGTATTAAATGAGAGACTCTTGGCCTCATTTTAAAAGAAAGTATTGCATTATTAGGGTACTGCAAATGATTCATGAGATTACTTTCAGTAAAAAAAGTAAAATCAAGAAACTGTATAAAGCAAAATAAAATTGTATAATCAAAACAAAGAAGATATTAGTTAATGCAGGAAATATTTCTGAAGAAAAAGGAAATTTCTGTCTGCCATCAGCTCAAGAAAGATTTGCCTGTGTTTTTACTCCTAGAAAATGAGATAATAATTTTGTTTATGAGCATGACCATTTAAAAAACCCTAATAAACTAAAATTGTAAACTATAAAATCAGAACTCAAATGTAAGAAAGAATTCAGTATGATCTAATAATAATCCATTTTCTGCGACATGTCTGTCTGTAGCTATGCCTGTGAAATAGCTCTTTATCCTGCTTTTTTCCATGATTTTGAGAAAGTATAGTGTATTCAGTTCCTCAAGAAAATTTTTATTAGCTAAAGCATTAATCACTGGTTAATTGTAATTACTTAGCCTGTGGAAAATCTGGGCATGGAATTAGACTGTGACTACAAGTCAAATAAAGTTTACTTTTACTATTGATTTAAACATTTTTGAGACAGATGTTCAATATAGTTTGCTTAGCTTGGGTTTCTTGTGGGTTTTTTTGGTTTTTTTGTTTTTTTTTTTGGTAATGCTTTGATGCTGAATAATAATTAAATTCAGTCTTTTCAAAAATTTTTATATCATGTCTAAGTTACCTTGTAATCATTAATGTTCTTAAAAATCTTAAAAACAGTGAACAACACCTATATTATTTTTCCAATATACCTGCACAGAATCACAAATAAAGATATTTTTGAGCTTCTGTACATTTTGTTGTCCAAATGCATGTATCTCACTAGGTTTAAAAATATTTAAAGCCTGCAGTATCCTCTTTGACACCTTCTTTAAACACTTGTATAATTTTTCTTTGTCACAGTCCAATTCCCTTTTCTTAGTCTTGCTAAATTTTAATTATGTTCAGAAGGCTAGAGCCTCAACAGGCTTTCAGTGTTGCAAAGCACTGAGGATGGGAGTCTGTCTACAACTGACATTGGATTTTCTTCAGTCATTCAGGGAAAGACTCTGAAAGTTAAGATTGGTGTCTTAATTCTTCCACAGTTGAAGTCAGTGTCTTTTATTTTTTTAAGTTTTTATTTATCGCCTCAATGTTGATGACCTGATCTAAGTGAAAAAAAAAAAAAATCAATTTTTAACTGAATTTGTTGGAAACTGGATGAAGATAATTTCAGAGCTAGACAAACACCAGCCCCTCTGTCCCGTCATCTGTGCCCCAGAGCCTCTCTACAACTTCACAGTGGTTCACCTCTTTCTGTGCGTGGGTCTGAAAGAGAACAGGTATCAGGTTGCCTCACTCACAGACACAAATCAGTGCAAGTCACCAGGGAAGACAGGTGGGAAGAAATTGTAACAGAATGATGGATATGGTGTCTAATGAGGTGTTTTCACTATACCTTTCTCGCTTATCCACCTGCCTATTTCATAAAACCTGTGGAATATACTTATCCCCCTTGAGGCTCGATGTCTTTATTGAAACTGGATGAAAGTAGCCCAGTGGCCTAAAAGTCCAGCCACTTGGAAAAAAGAAAAAAAAGCAGCAAATAACAACTTCAGAATAAGTTTTCCTGGAAATGTTATCTCTCTGGTTTGAAAGCCTGAGATTGGTGATGCAGACATATATTTACTAAATGTATCACAGCTTGAGCTGGCAAAAATGATGCATGTCTTCTAGGGAAAGCTGTAATTCCAAAAAAGGTTCATTGACTTTCAAACTGAAAGGAAAACTGGAATGTATTACTTTTAAAAACTGAGAAATTTCAGATACTGCTTCTTCCATTTTCTCAGAAAGGAGACATTGATAAAGGAGAATTAAATCACTGATAACAAGACTTTGGCCATAATGGTAAAAATTTGCTAAAGAATTCATATTTTTTTTTGCAAAAGTTTAAAATGGCAGCAAAGAAAACCTTCCCTGTAACATAACAACATAATGATATAATAATATTCATTTTACAGCAAATAAGTAATTGAGTAGTATTTCAAGTTACTACAGATTTTTTTCATGGACTTACAGAACAGAATCACAGAATCACCAAGGTTTGAAAAGACCTTTAAGATTGTCACATAGAACTGTAAACCTAACACTGACAACTTCATCACTAACCCATGTCCCTAAACACTACATCTGGCCTCAGCCATCAATCCAGCCTGTCCAGACCCCTCTGTAGAGCCTTTTTTCCCTCAGGTAAATCAGGATTCCTACACAACTCGGTGTTACCTGCATTCTTATTGAGTGTGCACTCAATCCCCTCGTCTAGAGCACTGATAAATGTATTAAATAGAATTGACCCCAACACTGAGTCCTGGGGAACACCACTTGTGATGGACCACGAGCTAGATTTAACCCCATTCATTGCACTCTCTCAGTACTCTTGGATGGAGTCCCTCTGGACCCACAAACTTGTGAGTTTCTGGGTGGCAAAGCAGGTCATAAACTGCTTCCTCCTGGATTATGAGGGGTATATCCTGCTCTCCATCCCTGTCTTCCAGCTCAGGGGGCCAAATACCCTGAGGATGAGTGCTCTGAATATTGAAGACTAAGGCAAAGAAGGCATTAAGTACCTAAGGCTTCTGAACCATCCACACATTACTAATTCTATTGGTAGATTATATCACTTTCTTAAATTCTATTTTTCTAAACTTAAGTCTGAATAATAACAGAGTTATCTTCTCTTTTCCATTCCAAATTCAAATATAAAGTTAATGACATTTTATTATGACATATTACTTATTCATGCAGTTTGAATCCCTTGTAGAATACTTACTACTAAAAGAATATCTGAAAATAAGCCCAAATAGGGGAAAAACATATTTATTTAGAACAAATGGAGGGGGTTTTTATATTCAATTCAATACTGAATTGATGACATTTCTTCAGTTCCTACCAAGACTGACCATAACATGACTCATCTAAGATAGCTAAGTCTATTATTATCCAGCAAAAAGGTAGGAGGTATTATTTTTCTGAAACACTTTTAGCTACCTTTTTCTTCATTTCCAGTGAAGGTTAAGGTAATAATTTATTGCTTAGCAGAAAATTACAAGATTTCTGCAGTGACTCATCTACGTTGGTTGTGTTGTATGTGAAAGCAGACATATAGCTCATCTTTTTGCCACACTTTTTAATCTGTTTTATTCTTAGGTTTAAGATTCAGACTCTCTTTAAATAACAAGATGAGTAACAAAACAGAAAGATTTCGACACCTTAAAATTTTTAAGCTTTTCAGTTCTAAGTTACTGGCAAACCAAGCTGACTTCCCGGCTTCACCTTTGACCCCAGCTTCTCCAGAAACCTGTGTTGACCATCAAGTGCAAACCATATTTATATTACTTACAGCAAAGATCCAGCAATTACAATACCACAAGTCTGCATGCTTTCCCTTCTCTTTCATCTTTCTTTTTTAACTGAGGTGATACAACAAAACCTATTAACAGGGATTCAAAGTCCTTCTGATGCTCACAGAACCCCTCATATTACCCCAGTTCACAAGAAGGGGCTCAGATGAGAGGTGTAAGCCAAACTTTGTCAAGCCTTTTGGCTCTTTACATGAGAAGAAGCACTCTTGTCATGAAGAATACATCAATAAACTAAAATATGTTGCCATTCTCAGAACTCTTTCCTACACAGTAGCGTAGCATTCAGGAGTCTGTTCTTATTTAGAGACATTTTTACATACATAAACGAAGACAACAAATCAAAGTAATAACTTGAAAAGAGGATGAATGTAGAACAGCAGAAGTCAAGAGTTGCAGTATAACTATAAAGGACAATATCAGCAAAACATTACATTGGCCTCTTTACACTTGGTCATGCTATAATTAATCCAGTCTAAATCCTTTTGTAAAAGAAATAACTAGTAAGATAATTTTAATGAGTTTTAAATTGTGTGTTAGACTTCACATTCTCTCTAAATTTAAATATTGGTAAGAATTCCTCTACCAAAATATTTTCTTCTATTATAATTTCAGTAACTACAGTGTATGTAAGCCCAGATATGCTTTAGTGGAAGAAAAGAAACTTTGGATAATACATCATTAACCTCAGGCCATATTTTAATCTTCATTTCCAAATGTTCCCCTTTCAGTACAGTTTATTCATTACACATTGCCTGCTTACAACAAGCAAATTCAGCAAACATTATTTGTCAGAATTCTTTTGTAGGCTAATGGCTGCTTGGGTTTCCTGTTGTGTCGTGGAGGACAAACCAAGGAGGCAGATTCAACCAAAAATAATTGGTTGATGCCCAGGTTTGCACTCTATTTCTTCAAACATAGTGGAAACATCATCAAAAAGCTACAAGGGCACATGGTAAAGTGTCCCAAGAAGAGACTAAGTCATGCTCTGACTTTTTGTATCAGTTTGGTTATAGCACGCATTCAATTACCCAATTAAAAAAAAAAAAGAGAGAAGAAGAAAACAAATATAGCAATATCATCTTGATACCTGTGATTCTTGAACTGGGTTATTCCTTACTTAGTGATAACAAACACACCCTCAGAAACTAATAATCCAAGGACAATAATATTTTTTTGAGAAAATATTCTAAACTGAATTAAACTTTTTTGATCAGGAGCTCTTTTTTATGAAACTGTAACTTTTTTTCTGTTATGTAATATCTGAATTTTCTGCCCACTCATTACTTCCCTGTCTTCATAAACCTGGAAATAAAAAACATGTCCTCATTTGAAAGGAGGAGGAGATTCTTTACATCAAAGGATAACCAGTGCATTTCTTTCTTGGTAAATGAGGTCATTTAGTTACTACTCCACTGCTTTTTTCTTTCTCTGGATACTGAATTCTGAAACTAAATTATCTCTATTTTCTTTTCTGAGGAACCGAAAGGCAACTTTTGTGTGCATCATAACGTTTTTAATAATCACAGGGGTTTAGATTTTGTAGGTTGTAGGTAAATGTAGCCCCTCCTTTTAGTTAAAAAGCATATATTGTTCTTTTTTTCTAGCATTGCAATGTGTTTCTTAACTACATTGTACATTCCATTTACTAGCTGGGTTAAAGTCGCAAAGCCACATGAATCATAATAAAATTAGAGGAGTTTTTTCATTTGATACCCAAGGGTAGGTAGCATAAACTTTGTCTAGCTACCAAGGACGATATTATCAAAGCATCTACTTATCTTTGTTCATTTGGTCATTGTATGATTATATGCTGGTGCTGTGGAGGATATCCACTGGACTTATTTAAAATTGTAGTTGTTTATCAGTTTTCAGAATCCAAACTCCTATAACAGGCTTTCTATTGGCATCACTGATGTCAACCAGAGTTGTATTGACGAGTCAATGGTACCACTTCCAAGTCTGTAAATTCGTGTGGCATTGGTAAAGTTGAAGTTTCATCAATACCATCAGTCATTAAGGCCATGCAATAACAGAGTTTTCAAGGAGTTCTTATACAGCAAGATTTTGTTGCAAAAGAAACATAGAATCATCTTCATTGTATCCAAGCCTGATGCTAATCCACGTCCAATGAGATATGAATGAGTAAGAATTACTCATGTGACTAAGAGCAGCAGTATTATTTGTTACTGTACAATTACTTTCATAACTGAGAAAAAAATGGATCACTTTTATTTTTAAAAGAAATTATTGTACTTCTTCCAAAATTCCATTGTTGGTCTTTTTAAAAAATGGCTGAAGATTGAGTAGAATTATAATATTCTTCTGTCAGAAAGAGAAAAATTAGTTTATACTTCATATTTTCTGTGATGAAAATTGTGGCTATTTTGGCCATAAATATAGCCTGTAAGGGAAAAAAATACTGATTTTTCATTGCCAGTGCAATGCTACTATGCCAGAGCAATATAATATCTACACAGATATGATAGGTGCTTTGAAAAAAGTACAAATATGTAACATGATGCAGTGCACTCTGTAGATGAAATGTTTTCTCTTAATTCATATCCTGCATAAAAATTTCAATATAATAAATAGTGGGTGGATTTCTTATTATTGATTTTACTGTCTCAGATTGTTGGAGGTCAGCATACATTTACCCAGGACAAACTACAAATCCCAGTAGTCGTAGGTACACTGCCTCAACCTTCTTTTCTTTCTTTTCATACAGCTGGTACAACAGTAAACACAGAATAAAAATCCTTAGTGCTTAGCAATTTCTTTTATTGTCCTTTATTTTATATGCACTCGTTTGGTGTGAAAGCCCTTAAGAGAAACAAAATCAATAAGACACTACGAAACTGTAATAAGAGTCTACAGAAATCACTCAAAGAACCATCAGATATAATAGAAAGTGATAATAACTCCATGGAGCTTTTCTCTCGAGTGCAAAGAATCTAATAATTATAAAAAAGGTAAAAAGCTTGTTAGCTTTTTCCTACTAGATTGTCTTATATTCTACAAAGGCTGACAGAGGAAAGGTGTCACTGGATCTCTGAAGATATCCTTGAAGTGTAAAGGCAGAGGAAAATCTCAGCCTCACAGAAGTTCCTTCCTGAAGGACTCATAGAAGAAAAATCTCACAGAGTGTCCAGTGCACTTCAAAAGTAGAAATTATATAAAAACGATTGGAGAGACCGGAATGTTGAGAGGCTTGTTTCTCCACGTATTTTGACATCCTTGGGTGCTAAATTTCCAAAGCTATTTTTCTGAGATACTGTGCTACACCAAGCCCCTTGAGAGACTAGGAAGATAACACGGCTCCTTCATAGAGTTGCCAGTATTCCTTTACTTATACTTTGGAAGGAAACCCCAGAGCAAAGTGGTTTAAGTTTCTACACATCTTCTTTTTTGTGAGTCTTTGGTATCAAACTGCACTGCTCTATCACAGCTTGAAAGCTTTAGCTCTGTGAGGTTCCTTCCTCCAACAGCATATTCTGATGAGCTGATGACTCATAAAATATACAACAGTAACAATACTAAGAGAACCACGAAGTTATTCTTATTTAACTTCTATGTTTAGCGATACTCTTAAAACCTTTCAAGAAGTTTGAGTGATGAAAGCAGTATAGGCTCTGATCCAAACTTACCTACAGTCAATAAGAACCTAGGCTTTGATTTATTTAATCCTGATTTAGCTAGATAACAAAGGCAGTGCTGAATATTAAGTGTACAAATAGTTCTTTTAAATCTGATGAGCTTAAAATTTTGTATACAAATCCCTTCCCAGATTGGGGTATATGTTAATCTATAAAACACAGATTAAACTTCTCCAATGAGCTTCCTTTTCACAACTAATAAATTCACAATGGGAAGGCTCAGAATAAGTGTTTCAAAATTATATTCAAAGATAAGCAAAAGCTTCAATGATCTGCTGGGCTAGAGACTGGAATAGTCTCTGTCAACTATCATAACTTCTGAAACCTGTAACCACAGGCTCCTCTTCATAGGGTTTAGCTTCATGGAGGTATTTTGAATCACTATCTGCAGACACCTGTCTTTCCTGTATAGCCTACTCGGGCTTCTAGCTTTGGGCAGCTGAAAGATCTAAGTTAAATGCCTAGAGAATCTTAAATACATGGTGAACACATCCTCAGTCAACAATAAAACATCGAATCAAACCCTACGCTCTTCCACGTTGGTACAAATTTATTGAACTGAACGGAGCTAAGACCCATTTGCACTCTTTATGGATTTGCTTCTGTATTTATCCTCAGGTCATTTGTGTAGTTATAGATTATAGTAATAATGGAAAAAAAAATTTTTGGTTATGTAACTTTTTTTTTGCTAAATAACTAAAACAATCCACATCAAGGGCTGAACTACTTCATATCAATGGTAAAACCAAGCACGTTAGTATTCTATTTTCCCTTAATTTCCCAGCCACAGAAACAGCACTCAGCCCAGATATTTGTCAGAGTGTTTTAGTGTACTTTTTAAATTTTCATCATTTTCTTTGCTCCATTACTAAAACCATTTGCATGAAAGAAAGAACAAATTGCCTTCTAACTGGTCTATTACAAGGTACATTAATGAATATAGGAGAACTTTATTAGTACTTTTATTGTGTACTCGTTCACTGCAGATTGTCGTTATATTGGGTTGCTTCACAGACATCTTAAAGTGCTGCTAGGTGCAACAAACAATGTATTAAAAAAACAACTTTTACACTTGTACTGTTCTTTTTCCTTGTAAAACAAGTATTTTCAAAGCAACAGTTACAACCAGTCCTTTGATGTCAACCGATATTTGAAGAGAAAGCTCCAGGGAGACTTTATAATACTAAAAGGGGCCTAGAGAAAAGCTGGGGAGGGGCTCTTTATCAGGATAGGATGGTTTTAAGCTGAAAGAGGAGATTTAGATCAGATATTAGTAAGTTTTTTTTCCTGTGAGGGTGGTGAGGCACTGGCATATGTTGCCCAGAGAATTCATGTAAGCCCCAACCCTGGAGGTGTTCAAGGACAGGTTGGATGGGGCTTTGGGCAACCTGATCCAGTGGGAGGTGTCCCTGCCCATGGTAGGGGGATTGGAACTGGATGATCTTTAAGGTCCTTTCCAACCCCAACCATTCTATGATTGTGTATTTGGGCACCTTAAACATATTTACCAAGATAGGTTCTTCAAGTTCCATCTTACTTTGTCCCTGCAAAGAATCCTTTTAAAAAAAAACAAAACTCAGTTGTAAAATAAATTTTGAAGTGTAGAGTATTAACTTAATATTTTATCACATTAACTAAATGATGTCTTGTAAAAAATAAGCTTACCATAAAATACTGCATTAAAGTTAATGCAAGATTGAATATTATACGTGGGCATATTCACTGTCACTTAAATCGTCACTAGGAGCAAGCTTCCATGAATGTCTTTGAGAACTTGGCTTGAATAAACATGAAGAAATTAAACCTCACATTAAGAAGGAAAATGACCTTCCAGCACATGGTTTCATATATAACAGTTTTTCGGTTTTTTCAAGGCTGATCGTCACACCTTATTACTTTTCACTGTTGTTATCCATAGATCAGCAAAGGCTATGGATCACCATAGGGTGGGTGGGATGTACACATTATATAAGCTATATAAAATGTGTTATTTCCATAGAAAATTCTTACTCTGACCCAAAGCATCATCATAATGTTTCTTTTGCTAAAAATCTTTTTAGCCGTTTCCTGTTAGGGACAGTAAACTGTTTGTGCTTAAATAAAATATTACAAAGAAGGCAAATATTATGAAAAACATTCCATTTACTTTGCAAATATAAAGAGAAATTTGTCTTTGCTCATGTGACTGTTCTGTATATTTCAACGATATAAGTTCCACCTGTATTTAAATTCTACTACATGTTACATACTGGATAAGGTTGCAGTCCTTCCATAAGGAGTCCAAAATAATAGGAACTGAAGTCAAGACATTAAAATAAACTGACACTAAAGAGGGGTAGGTTAAAGAGACTTATAGGCATATTCATAACAATGTATTATTCATATTTCACATTTGTGAAATTTCTATACTTGAAAATGTCATGGTATAACTTTTCAATCACTTAAGTTACATTTTTCATTGCAAAGTAAACTGAATATTTTTTTTTATAGATCACTATCTAAAACTCTAAATACTTAGTCCTCTTCATTTCTGGAAGAAATACAGAAAGGCACTACTACGGAAAAGCAAGGTAAAAAGCCTTTTGCAAGATTGTGTCTTACTCTTTATATCTGGTTTAAAACAAAGAATTACAAGTTGCAGGCAGGAAGATCTGAAGCCACTTTGTTCAGCGGGACCCAACAGTCTTGGGATTATGATAAATATTTACAGATGTGCATAGTACAGGTATCTTTGATGTGACCTAATTTCACTTTGTATTTATGATCTGTTCATTCATAATCATTTATCACCTTGCATGGTTTTTTATGAAGTACTGTTTGTCAAAAAGGTTTGAAGAAAACTTAATCTGGCAAAAGGGTTTAAATATCTCAGAAGTACAATGAGGTTGAAGTTAGAATTAATCTTTATATTCATGAAAATCATTAATGCTTGAGCATTTTTATACTGCTTTTTTTTTCCTAAGATGATAGCATAGGCTGACGTACCATGATGCATTTTTTATTAAGTGTTTGATTATTCAGTTTGATTTCCTGAAGGTTTTAGTGCCTAATTTACTGAGGAGGGAGGAGATGAGCTTAAAGTTCATGCAGAAAAGTGAGAATGACATATCATATGAAGACCTGTTATGGTGTGGCATGATTATACGAGACCAATCTCCAGGAGGCTATAGAAATAATCTCAGTTCATGATAAGAGCAGTGTGGCAGAGCTTATCAGTTTACTAGGAATATCTGAAAAGCAATACAAACTTTATGTAAAATCCTCAGATTGTAAGCAGTAGTAAAGAAGATATACTGCTACCAGATTTCACTCTCATTAGGGGTTTGATTTTGCAACACCTACAATGCAAAGACTAAAATGTCTCACAGCTGTAATTATGCAACTTTTCATTGGAGAGCTCAGGATTATTCCACGTTTTTCAGTCTAGGTAGAGGGTTATTAACTAGTCCAATATTGCAACTGGCGAGAATGACCCCAACTAACCATTCTGCAGGTTTGTAAAGAGATAATCTAGTTAAAGTGTTAGTGTCTAATATTTTGCACTCTATTGCAGTGTATGGCATGGTGGGTTGAATGTAATTAACATGTTGCTTAACATCATATTAAAACTTGTATGAAAATATATTAGAATGGAGTACATAACTGCCATTGAAATTCCTCCAGAAGAGAAAGGACAGGACAAGAGAGAATGGCCTCAAGCTCCACCAGGGAAGGTTCAGGCTGGACATTAGGAAAAAATTCTTCACAGAAAGGGTCATTGGGCACTGGCAGAGGCTGCCCAGGGAGGGGGTTGATTCACCTTCCCTGGAGGTGTTTAAGGCACGGGTGGATGAGGTGCTAAGGGGCATGGGTTAGTGTTTGATAGGAATGGTTGGACTCGATGATCCGGTGGATCTCTTCCAACCTGGTTATTCTATGATTCTATGAAATGCAGAAATAATTTCCACTCAATTTATTTCGAACTGTTTGCAGCTTAGGTAAAATCCAGCCCATCTGACTTTCTGTTTAAGCCTCATAGCTCCTGTACTGGACAAGTTGCAGCTATATGTAGTATCCTTTCTCCTTTACGTCATTTTTTTTTAAAAATATGTATACAATGATAAGGCCCAGCGAATGGCAGGAAGATCCAACCTAAACCTGGAGAGTTTAGGTTGGATAATATGAAAAATTTCTTCACCCAGGTGGTGGTGGAGCACTGGAACAGCTCCCCAGGGAAGCAGTAATGGCACCAAGGCTGACAATATTCAAGAAGCACTTGGACAATGCCCTCAGACACAGGGTATGAGAATGCTGGGGTTGTCCTATGCAGGGATATGAGCTGGACTTGATCCTTTTGGGTCCCTTACAACACAGGACTATCTATGATCTATATAGTTCCAGTCGCCTTTGAGTATAAAGTGAAATATGCATTTCAAGAATTGAACGTGTAAGAAAAGGACATAATGGTTGGACTCGATGATCCGGTGGGTCTCTTCCAACCTGGTTATTCTATGATTCTATGATAATATGATACAAAAGAAAACATACGCATGTTCCATGAGAAAGGCTTTATGGGGTTTTGAGTTGGAGCAGCCTGTGTGGAAAGTAGACAGAAAAGGAGAAATATTACATAACTATAGATTTATCCCTGTATTTAGTTCAGTGTTTTATAATACTGATACAAAAACTCACACGGGTTATTTTAAAACATGAAGCATAACATACAAACAATGAGACAGAAAAACCCAACCATTTTTTTTCAGTTATTAGGCCTCTGACATTCATAAATCAACAGGAAGGCTGATCAGATATTCTGAACTTTTTCCAATCTATCATTGCACTGATAGGTTACACTTTCTAAGCTTGCTTGTTCATTCTGATCATTATACTAATTTGAAAAGGCAGGATAAATGCTTATATTGATTTCATTAAGACAGCATCTTTTGCCATTAGAAGCACTGTTTAATTTCCCCCTCCCCCTCAGGTTTAGGCACCAGCTCAGGAAAGCATCTGTGCATGGAGTTAAATGTGTACTCACTTTACTCTGAGTTCAAGCATCTACTGAAAGCATGAAAGCATTTAAATAATACACTTGAATGCCTTCTGCATAGAAACCTCAATATCAGCATTTTTTATAGAAGGTTATTGATTGCAGCTGGCCTTGCTGTCACCTGCGGGTTCTGGCTCCCCAGCACTGGCAGAGCAGCCCACTCCCTGCTCCCAGTCCACCCTCACCAGGGTCATGTTCCCCCTTGCCTCGTGAAAACATGCATAACTTCTCAAAAACATATTTCTTTCACTTCAGTGTCTTTCTGTGTGCTATGGGCTGAGTCCAAGATAAACCAATAAAACTAAAGCTGAATTTCGTAAAGCAAAACAATAATGGGAAATATTCTAAATGTTATGTCAATTAAATGAACAGAATTTGTCGCTTTTGTGAAATCCACTGGTTTTCTGCATTACACGCAAACAGTGAAGCCCCTCCCTCAGGCTTAATGCATGACATGCCTGAAGCTATACATTAGAATAAATGATGCTCCAAATGTTCTTTGTCCTAATTATACAGCTGTTTAAAGAATATATGGCATTTATAGAGATGAGACTTGTCAAAAACTAGAAATGATGCCTCTTGGCAGGCTGGCATACTCAGATGACACGTCAACCTACAGCATTCGCCCGTCTAAACATTGCCATAAATAACCGAAGGAAAGGGGAAAACTTTGCTATTTACCAAGGAGCAAAGTTCATTTAAATAATATTCTTGATTCTCACTGCTGCCTGTTCTCCTTTCTAAGCTCTACTTTTATTTTTTTTTTTCCCCCACACTGTTCCTCTGGAATTCACAGACATAACTGCTCTTACTAAAATTCCTCAGAGAATTTTCTCATATAAACTGCTAGGGAAAACAAATGGTCTAAGAGTTCACCACTGGATTGGTGTTAGTCCTTATTTTGATTCGCATCTCTCTGCTTTTCCTGACTGAGCTCTTGAGTCAACAGAGTCACTACCAGATCTTTGCATTAAAGTCTCTTCACATTTTTTTCACTGCTGTCATTAAAACAATAAGGGTGAATGTTCAACATGCACCCAGTATGTTTCTAAGAATCCTATTGCCTTCCATTAGCGATGAGCAGATTGGAGCAAGTCTGACTCAAAGCCCTTGAAGGAAATATAGGAAAACATGCCATAATAGGATTTAAAATTGTTTATCTATAACAACGTAGTACCCAGGACTATCAGCCAAGAACCTGATTTTCATTGTGCTAGGCATTATACTGACACAAAATGAGAGGATAACTTTCCTATACAAAATTTTGAAGGTGGTTGAAATAAACGTTTGTAATGTCTTTAAACAGTATTTAAGCTTAAACATTTGCCTCTCTGCTGATGGTTTGTTAATTGTTCTGCTTTCCTACAAAATTTCTTAGGCAAGAGCTTAATTTTAACACATCTGACTTGATTGGATGTGAGCTTGTACTTAATTACTTGAATCAGGTCCTATTAAAGAGCTCTACAAATATAGCTAAACTGTGTAATCTTTCTATACAAGAAGAGTGATCACGGAGAACGCCAGCAAATGAGAATCAACGTTGCAGTGAACCAACTACATCAGCTGGCCAGGTACCAGTTGCTCTCTAAACAATGGTCCATCTCAAAGAGTCAGGATTCGAAAGACAGTGTCACTTCTTAAGTAAAGAGACAGTCCAAATATATTAATGTCAAAGGATTACAACCAGCACAAATGGAAACAAACTTTCTAGCTCTTTTCTAAATTAAACAATTAACTCTAATATTCACATCCTCAGAGATATTTCAGTTGAGCTAGCATGTCTAATTTATAATCAATGATTAACAGAAGATGCAACTAATTTGCCTTTGTTATTTGATTTTGCCACAGTCAAATTTACTCAGTAAAATGGATTGAAACAATGTTCTAAAGACTGGTAAGCGTTGAATTAGAAATCTGCTATGTTGCTTCTTTGTAGACTAACATTAAGTAGATGTAATACAGGACAATACTTCTTGCACCAAGTAGTTTTAACAAATTAATTTTGACCCATGAGCTTAATAAAGTCTGTTAAATAGGCCCAACACCTCTGTTAAGTTAAATGGAGACTGAATATTTAATTATTTTAATTGTCTGATAAATTTGAAATTGAGAAAGTAACAGCCCTGCAAATCTTAAAATATATTTTCAGCTTTCTGTGTCATTAAGCATTACTCTAGTGATTTTACTGCATTCAAGAGGTTACAAAGTCAAGCTCAGACACCTCTGATTGAATGAGAATTGCACATTAGTTCAAGAAAAATAGTTTTCCAGAGGCTAAACTACCAGTCCAGGGAAGGCAAGAAACATTTTCAGAAATATTTAGAATGGCGATTAGGCAGTAGAAGAACTAACAAAGATGGGCAGCCTCAATAATGATAAAATACATTGTGCTGAAGCCAGTTACAGCTGATCTTATGGTAAAGGACATAAAATGTGGGCAGTTTATGTATGAAGAACTATCACGTTCATAGCCATCTTCTGTGGTGAATATAGAAATGTAAACATTGAAAGGCGAGGTAGCTGCAGCAGAAATATGCTGTCAGCTGCTGCATATGCCTCTCAGCTTTCCTAACTCCCACCAAAACACAATTTCTGCAGGCAAGAAACAGTCTGCTCCCAGTTCTTTTTTGTGTTTAAGAGCTTTTTTATGCAAACTTACCCTGGTGCACATGGGTAAGTCATGTTTCCACAGAAACCCCTCATAACTCCAACTGATTTGCACTTTGCTGGTGCTCCCGTTAAAAGACTACATCCTGCATCCTTCATCCTTTGGCACTTGACTTGCAAACCTGTCCACAAAGCGTCTCATGATCTAGGTCAGTAAAATACCTGTATAATCTCAAAGCAGGAAGGTGCAGGAAATGAAGAAATATTGGGGTGTAGAGGTAAAGATGCAACTAAATCTTCAGAGAGCAGTATCTGATTATTGAACTACAATTCAAATAGGAAGTTTTTGGATAATCTAATTTCTGAGCAGCACCACTGAAGTCAGTAATAGCTGGACTGTGATATCTCCTAGAAAGACTTATGGAACACAATTAAAAAAAAATGGAGGAAAAAGAAGACTTAACAAGGGTCATGAATGAACAGAAAAGTGACTTTGCTATTGAGAAGCCAAGAAGTACTCATTTCATGGGATGTAGTTGTAGAGGGTCAGATTAACAGGACACCAAAGAGAAGAAATGTTGCAATATACTGAGAGAGAGACATGTTTATGCTATACATGCACATTTTCGTATTTACATGTGCCAGGAAGACAAGGATGACCACACTGCTAATATAGGATATTTCTATGCAGTGAATTAAAAAAAGTGGGCATCCAATACAGTGGAATAACTCAAATATTTTAACTGTGAAGTATGCCAATCACAAAGAATTATCTATTCTGTTCACTGGATCCAGGTACTAGTTCCACTTTCAGACCAGTTGGTACCTTGCTTCTCCAAATGCAAACCAAATGGTTTGAACTGAAATCATCTACAGTTTACGAGCACACAGTGCAACAGGCCTTTTAGCTAAACTAGTTTCTATATATTTTAATTTTCCGTAATAGTCTAATAAGAACACAAGGTTACTCAACTGCAATTATTAAGTCTAATCTCTCCAACTAATTATTTTACTAAGGAAAAAAAAAGTATTTCTGAAAGCTTTCTCTCCAGAGGATGGCTGTGCACTGGACATAGAAGGACAGATACTAATCATCTGCGGTGAAATAAAAAGGACAAAAAGCAACTACAGTCAGTATGCTGAGAAGTCATCCCTGTTAAAATCAATACTGTGATTAATGCTGAAACACAGGAGATCAGAATCCATCATGCAATATTTTTTCTTGTCTGTACTGTTATTTTTATTGCTTTAACTTTGTTATGTTGATCTACTTTACTTCTGAATAATTGCTGGAAACTAGCTCCAACCATTCCATGAGAAAAAAGGGAGATTGATCCTAGCTGAGATGAAAGATGATAAGGGAAAACAATGAGAAAGGAAATCTGTACTATTTTTCATTTCTCAGATGAAATTTGTGGCATAAACTAAACCATACAACCTGGCAGAGAATTCCTGTGGAAATTACTGCAAGATCTCTCAAGGTTTCCTGAGAGGTTGTTAGTCACACTGTGCCACAGACACCATCACTCTGGTGACCCTGGAACTCCCTAGTGAAAACCTGGTGGTCGCAGTATTTCTGCCCCTTCCTTTGTGGTGCTGTTTTTTTCTGGATTCATTTTCCACTGCAAGAAGAATCATGTCCTCAATTTCTATCCCCTGACAAGCAAACACTGTAAAGCAACCACGATGCATCGATACAGAAAATTTTAAAAGACAAAATCAGATTTATATAATTAAAAAGTATATGTTCAGAATATTTCAGTGTTACAGTTATTTTTTTTTTTATTTAAAGTCATTGCTGCAATAAGAAATGACCATGATACATAATAAATGTGTTGGTTGTCTAGTAGTTTAACAGATAAGTTGCAACATGAGGAAGACTATTTCAGAGAAAAGGATAAAATATGTTTCAGTTCTTGAAATAAAATAACTAGCCATGTACCTGAAAAGTTTGGCTGGTGACATACAAACAGCTACTGTGTAGAAACATAATATTGAGCATGTTATGAAATAACACAAATAACTTTTACTATCTGTAAAGCTATAGTTTAGAAAGTTCTCATTAATTTCTGTTATTCCCCATTCCCATCTACATAGATTACCTTGGCGTGCCCTGGTGCACCCTGGCAGCACTGAACTGAGGAGCAAACTGATGAGTACCAGCAACTTTATAAAGAAGAAAAACTAACACTGGAGCATCTTAGAGAGTGTTAACTTCAGAAGTCCTGCCCAAGGCAGATAAATGTATTATTTTAAAGAAACTACCACAGAGTAACATCCATTATCTATGAAAATAACACCTCAATAGGGATCTCTTCTATTCAAAAACTATGTGCAAGCAGTTCCACTGAAGTCTACAGAATTACACCAATATTGGACAAATAGAATAAATGAGATTGTTTGTTAGGACTCTCAATTTATAACAGACCCTAGAGATGTGGCAGCCTAATGCATAGTGCCCTTAATGTTGTCCCTCTTCCATAACAATAACCCACAAAGTTATTGGTTCTAGACAATTAAAGCAATTTGCATTTGTTTGAAAACTGACATGAACTGAACATATTTTTAAAACACATACTGACCTTTTGGTCTTGTAACACTAATATATAAAAACTGCAGAAATGTTGTAAGTGAATATTTCACAATTTTGCTAAAGATCATTGTTTAACCATTGTTAATATAACAATAAGTGATTTCACGTTAATTATGAAGTCATATTGCAGAGAAAAGGTACATCTATTTTATACACCTAGTAGATTTTATTAGACAGCTCTACTGGGCTTTGCTTTTCATCATCTTGCGCAAGTTTTTACATCAAAGATTTTAGTTTGACACTTGCTTTTTTTTCTTTTCCATTTTATAATATTATTGATGTATAATTTAATGATGGAAGATTTTGAATGTGTTTGTTGATAAATAGAGGAGAAGCTTTGTTCTCCATAGGATCATTGCTTTTTATCTTTTCTTCATCGAATTGTCAAGACTGCATACTTAATCACAGCTAGATGTTGGGCCTCATCTTGAACGCCATAAAGTCAATGAGAGTTTTGCAACTGATTTTTATTGGAGTGGGACTAAGCACACTATTGGTAGTGTGCAACTTATAAACGCTGTTTGCACACATATCAATTTTATTAACTCCCTTAGTATGGAATTTTCAGAATGTAACAGTTTGGCAAGCATTACTTCAGATTTATAGTGCTCCAAGATGACACTATCAAGCCACGTTCACACCTCTGAAAATTGCTATAGCAACAGACTAGGATCAGTTCTTTCTCCACACTGGTGGGTGAGAATCATCTCAACAACCGAAGGTTCTACTGCCACATTTTGGAGAACGCAACTTAAAGAAAAGGTGACTGTGGAAGGTACATTCACCAATGTATGTGCACACAAATATGGACACAGATAGTACAAGCAGATGTTCACATTTAAATGGTACTTCAGGATTAGCATATGGGTTCATCTCCTCTGTAGCTATAATGCATGGTAGAGCCTGATTCATGTTTTATGGCAATAGTGACACTTCTGGCTAATACTGAATTATGCTGACAATGCTATTTATTAATTTTCTAGTGGAGGAGCTACAAGAAGTGCTTTCAAAGAACCGTGAACTAAGATTAATTTTCTACAAAAAAAAAGAAAACTCATTATACACTTGTGAGTTTGAGATGTTCTCTAAAGAGTTACCTAATTCTGAATTAATGCCTTCTAAAGCATTTCTGAACAATTGCTTTTTGATAAGATTATGGAGATATAGGTAGTTAGCAGATAATCTTTTGAAATAAAGAGATTTGAAAGCCAGAGGAGTAATCTTCTCAGTGCCTGGAGATGGAGTACAACCATTGCAAAAATCTCTTCACGTTTTGTTCTTTGAAAGATGATAAAAAGAACAAAATTAAGGATCAAATTAATGTAATACGGAGATGCTGGCAGAAAGCAGAATAAGGAGTCCGGCTACTTCACAGGTCCAGCGTTGGTGGGCAAAGCTGTAGGATCTTCTGTCTTACACGACAGCTGGTTGGAAGGCAAACATCTGATTGCTCCAGAACAGATGCTTGAACATGTGTGGCTTATATTCCCTCTCTTTTCTAACCATGGGGCAACAGATTCATTGACTTTCTACAATAACATTGATAAGACAATACTTCAGCAGAAGATTCGTGTCCTCCAAGACATACTGAGACAAGAGCTGACAGGGGCATAAATTGTATCATCTTAAATCAGCTGTGCTGAGTCTGGTCCAAAACTCTAATGATTCATTGTGCTTAAAGGTTTTTACTGAAATGTCAAACCATTGCCATAGGCACTGCCATTGGCTTTGTCACAATTCTGTTTCCAGCATATTCTCTGGCTAGTCACTGTGTTCTGAGCACAGGATCATACCAGCAGACCCTTCTTGAAGAGGACTTGAGAGGAAGAAGTAAAAAATTATTTCTAATAACAAGTGAATGGTATTGTCCTTACAAATTACCTACTGCATCAAACCTGAGAAGCAGCTGTTTGATCACTACTTCACCCCATGCTTGCTTATGCCCAAGAATAATTTGAGTTCTCCTCCATGCACTCATCTGTTGACATGTGGCTATGCTTTCAATGGATGAATTCTAAAAAGGTGTTTTGGCTCACAAGCTACAGAATTTATTCTTTCCTCTTTCTGTTAAACTGAGCAACTCCTCACAGAGAATGCAGTCACCATGCATCTTATATTTACTTATACCTTCCTGAAAAATACATCAGTTACTGCTAATATGATATACTCTGTTCTTATTTGTTACCATGTCACTAGTGGTTTTGAAGAAGTAAAAGACCCCAAATCAGAAAAGGAAGAAAAAATAGTGAAGTTCAAAGGCAGGGAAACTACTTCTGAGGAGTTTCATAGAATGATAGAATAGTTTGGGTTGGGAAGATCATCTAGTTCCGATTCCCCTGCCATGGGCAGGGACACCTCCCACTGGATCAGGGGCTCTAAGCCCCATCCAACCTGGCCTTGAACACCTCCAGGGATGGGGCAGCCACAACTTCTCTAGGCAACCTGTGCTGGGGCCTCACCACGCTCGTAGTGAAGAAACTCCTCCTTATGTCTAGTTTAAATCTGCCCCTCTCCAGTTTATAACCCATTGACTCTAGTCCTGTCGCTACAATCCTTTGTAAACAGTCCCTCTCCAGCTTTCTTGTAGCCCCTTCAGGTACTGGAAGGTCGCTGTAAGGTCTCCTTGGAGCCTTCTCTTCTCCAGGCATAACACCTCCAACTCTCTCAGCCTGTCCTCATATAGGAGGCACTCCAGCCCTCGGATCATCTTTGTAGTCCTCATCTGGGCCTGTTGCCATGGCTCTATATCCTTCTTATGTTGAGGGTTCCAGAACTGGACACAGTACTCCAAATGAAGTCTCAGATGAGGTTTCTGAAAGAACTGAGTAAATACACAAAACCAGGATTCTACCAACGGTTTTTCCGTGAAAAGAATTTTAAAATACTTGCCATTTGGGGCAATACTGTCCATGCCAGTGGTAAATAATGCATTCTTTTTCCAATGACCTTCAACTCCTGCCAACTCAGTTCTGCCTACCCCTCTTCAACATGCTGTGAGATTCTTATGGATCAAGGTCTGGTGTATTGTGTGCCAGCTGCATAAACTACATATTATAATCCTAAAAAAAATCTGTCAGTACCTATTCTCATTTATCATTTTCTTTTCTCCTCAGATAGGTTGTTTGGATATGCCTCCCCAAATTTCCCCAGTATTTTAGCTAGTCTCTTAAATCTTCTTTCTGTTTCCTGCAGACTGATCTCTGACAAAGCTCTTTCCTTTGACAAAGCTATTCCAAGGATTACTAAACTGCAAATCACTATTGAAGAGAAAGGAAAATATTTCACGCATAAAACTCAAATGAGCTAAACATGATTTATCTTTAAAAGGCAAGAAAACAAGAGTCTTAAGAGAGACACAGAAAGCATTCAGCAAAAAGTGCAATCGTTCATTTAAAGCAAAAGTAAATCTTGATGCAGGTTACAGACATCGGATATCTGCAGTTGTTTTCCTAGACTGTATAGTTGATGTTATTCATTTCATGTCTAAACTTAAGTCCCAACTCTTTAAAGTGTAGACAGAACTGTAAAAATAGCTGGTGCTGAATGCAAATATTTTTATAAAGGCCTCTACAAAACCACAAACTAATGCAACTGCAAATTTTTTTTACGTTTTCTGTTTTTCTTCTAATGTATATCAGCCAATTTTCAGTCTTAAAAATCAGATTGCTTATTCAAAGGAAGACTGAATATATGTTATACTATTTCACTCTAAAGTAAGAGCTAGTTTTCCGAATCTTTTAATCTATCCGTAAACGGTGAAGTCTGCCATCAAGTAGCTACATATTAGTTGTGGGTGTTATAACCTGTCAATCATGAAAGATTATTTAAATTAGCAGCTTTCTTACAACGATTTTCTCCGAGATATCAAGGTATTTCCTTCTTAAAAAGGATACAATAACTTCAGATTCCCATATCAAAAAGCCACCAGAAATTCATAGAACTTGTAGATTTGTTCCCATGCATAATTTTGTGTCATTCATATATTCTACATAAAATCATCTTTATAGGAGTGATTTTCACCTTTGGCAATTAAAACTTCAGGACTACAGTTACATATTTTCCAGTAGAGAGAAAAAAAAATATAAACCACTCTGTAATCAGTTCTCTTCAACATGTGAGGTATAATCTGTGGCGAGGGCAAAATAAATTTCCCATTGGGTTAGATCCTTGGTCCGTCTAGTCCAGTTGGGAGAGTCTGCATGGCTTGCCATGATTTGCAGCCTTCAACATCCGCATCTCTTGGATGAGCGATATTAGTGCAGCCATCTCTGCCTGATCCCTTCCTTTGGTATATTTTTATGGACTTGTTATTTATGGATTTGTCTAATGTGTTTTTAAACAGGCTGATGCTGTCTGTCTCCACAACCTCCTGATGCAGTCAGTTCCAGAACTTCATTTCCACAGTGGAAAAAGTACTTTTCTCTGTATGTTCTGAAGAGATTTTCTTCTAGTTCCAATAAGTTTCAAAACCAAGAGTAGTTTGATAATAAAATGCTCCTTTGGTCTATCCAAAGCCCAGACCTCAGAGAGCACAGGACAAAACACTTCTCTCTTTCACTGCAGTTTTCCAGCACGTGATCATGCCTGAAAAATTCACCATACCATGTTAGCGAGCGTACAGCCTCTTCCAGTCTTTTCAGCACTACCACATCACAGCTTATGGAATTCACAGATCTTGTCTTTCAGTTCGACACTCCATTTACCTTCAGTCACAGGGCAAAAAGTCTCCCTGTTGAATAGTCTACTCTTACTCCACATGTGGACTTCAATAACAGTGGTACAGCCTGAACGCGCGGCAGACACCCCGCAAAGCCATACGTGGTGTGGATCAGAGGTTGGCACTTGGCCCTCGCTCAGATGCGAGCGAGGAGAATGGGATCCCATAGAAAGGAAGCACCACAAAAGCAAAGGAAAACAATTTCTGCAAGTAGACACTTCTCAGGAAATGTTAATGTTGTGACATGCTATTACTTAACCATTTAAAATTAATCTACGGGTGAACATTGTGAACACTTATTTAGATTAAATACCCTTCAGTTGTGGTTTCTTAATAACGCATAGCAAGTCCTATTACCTAGTACACATAAATGTATATAACAGTGTAATTAATGAAATTAGCTAAGAGGAAAAAAAAAGAAGGATTTGTTCAGCTTGTTTTTGCAAACTAAGTCCTTAGGCCTGTTTCAACTTTTTCTTTGAAGTGGAATTTAGACAGATGCCACTTGGAGGCACTCTTAGACTATTCACTTGAATTTTCTTATAAGCACTTCAAACAGGGAAACAGTAATTTTTTTTTTTATTTCTTTTTTTTCTCCTAATAATCATCTAGAAATGGGTAATTAACAATGGTTTGAGTATTTAAACTTTGACATTACTCGTATTTATTACCTTGTAATTTTGTCCAAGGTAAACAGTCCTCTATACTTTCAATAAAACTTATTTAATTCCCTTGTGCTATGGATGATAAAATGTTGTCTGTGATGCAATGCTGTTTCAAAGAAGTGGTTAGAAAGGATTGCAAACTACAAACTCACACAAATTATTCACTTTAAAACTGTGTGGGGTTTTATCTCTTCAGATTTGAAATTAAACACCCAGCTTATAATTATATTCTATATATGTTAAATTACATATAATTATCTTTGAGAAGCAGAGAAAAGTATTTCTGTTTTATAGGCACATATAATCTCTTGATCTTGATTGCATGTTAGATACAGAACTTTGGAATACATTTCATTGTATTTGGAGCACTATTTCTTACGCAGATGCAAAATTCAAATAATTATTCTCAGTCTAAGCAGAGACGACATTTTGCAAAGCATTTGTGCACCATAACAGTACTGTTAAATTTTAAATGTGATGTGTTCATCAACTTTCCATAGTTTGAGGAACAAAATGAAGCAGGTTAAAAGAAAGCTTGCCCAAAGCTTGCAAAGCAACATGTTACAGACCTGTGAAAGCCTAGAAAAGAAATAAACAAAAGCACTTGGACCACAGTCTTGTCTTTACTAAAGGTTATGTAAACAAAAATGACCTACCAAGCAGCAAAAAAGAAAATCATCATTCAGAGAGTCAGGTTGAGTCTTTTTCACTCTAACTCAGGGCTGCACCACCCATGCTCCTGAACCACGTCACACCTCTGCACGGGATCAACTGACCAAGACTGTAAGGGAATGAATCACGATCCAGTTGCCTGCTCATCCTGCTGAAGATGTGCCATTAACAGCAGTTTAGGACCTGTACAGACATGCTGCTAGTAAAACCCACCAGCATGACCTTACGACATCTCAGTATCAAGCCAACCACAATTTTACAATGTCCTCTCATTTCAAATGACTATTTCACACAGCTAAATTGTGCAGTTCAAAACACTTGAGCAGCACCTGTAATTCAGAGAGATGTACTTCATGTTCTTCTTTCCAAACAAAACCTTGCATATGCTCCAGATATATATGAGGAATTCCTCAGAGTGAAGGAGATTAGCACAAACTATACCTGAGCACAATGTAAGCCTAAATACTGAGTGGTGAGAGATAATGCCCGCCTAGGGAGCCATAAGGACAAAAGTGTACTTAAGGAGAGTGATGGGTTTCAGCAATGTCATAAAGAAGGCAGCAAATGGAAGACACCTCACTGGGAGGAAGAGAGGGAGCTGAAAGGTGGAGAAGAGCAGAGGTACGATGGAGATTAACCCTTTGGAATTCTGTCTCTGCTTGCACCCTTCTTTTTAGGGTCTATACGCTTGCCTCTGCAGCATGCACTGGTCAGGCTTTTCTGCTAGCGTGCAGTAATCATGCTTTTCTGCTAGCAGTGATATGTGAGCAGTCCCGCAGGACCACAGCAGCGTGCCAGATCCCATGTCTTGTCTCCAACAGTGTGCAAAAGCCAAAGCCTACCCCTGCCAATCCCACCGTCAACAGCTCAGTACCACCAGATGTACTTTCCATGGGAGGCTTTTCTTCAATGAAAGAATCTAGCTTCTACCTGAACATAAAATCTCTTTCCTGTGCCTTTTTATTTCCTCCTCTCTTCTAAAGACACTTAAGCTAAACATGTACAGCATATGGAAGTAATATTGACTGCAAAAAAAGCTGCAGAGAGAGAGAGTAAAAATTTCCCCGACATCCTGTGCCATGAGTTTCAGAGCTTACCCCCACACTTTATAGCTTGTTTGTTTTGAACCTGCCACCTCCTACTCATCCTTCTCTTTATCTTCAAATGCTTGAAGTATTTCTCCCTTTTTTTTGCCCTTTTTCCTTGTTATTCATTTACTGTTTCTTTCTCAGTTTATCCCTGTCCTTTCCTTTCTGATCTTCTCCCCTGCTTTTATTTTTCCTTCCAGTCTCTATATCTCTCTTTGTCATGTCAGGCATGTATTCTTAGCAAAAAAATATTGTATCCAAAATTAAGCATGAATCAGAAAGTCACATCCCCTAAGAGATGGGATTTCTTATAGGTCTTATTTTGTCTGGAGAAGTCTTCTGGCACTATTCATGATGCAGAACTGCACTGAGTAAATAACTACATATGTTTTTATCAGTGAAATGAGGTAGCCAGTTTGCCCTATCTTCCTCTACCCCCCACTCCCCTTTTCTGCTTAAGATTTTTTACACAAAAGAAGACCTAAACAGAACATCACCTAAGCCAAGCATTCATTACGTGGAAGTCAAATTTCCTGAGAACAAAGCAATAGAGGCAGCACAAAAGATCTGATGTTTTGTAGACTGACTACTCATACCTGATTATAAGATGTTATTCCACCACTCGCATCAGTTCAAGTTAAATATGTTTTTTGGAACAGCTCTGTGTTAAGGAGTTTGGAGTAAAAATCTCAGCGGTAGTTGGATCATGGGGCCATCAGGTCTTGGCATTAGGGACTTATAAATATCCTTTCTAGGCCTTGCCATTATTTCATGGTAGAGCAACAGGCTCCTCTGTGACTTCAGCATAGAAAGATACACATCCCACAAAAAAGAGGTCAGCTCCAACCAGTCAACCTTTCTGCTTGATGATGTTATCAGAGCACAGAAAAGGCTTTTCTTCACATTTAAAGTTTCCTTTTAGATAATACTTCATCCACCTTCAGGTCACCAAATGATTTATGCTTGTGATTTTACACCCAAACCAGTCCCTGATGCTAATTTGACAAGCCAACTGGTGAATCCTTAAAACGCTTTCCTGTTAAAGTGACTAGACAGAGTTGAAACTGTGCATTAGGGCGTCAATCACGGAAACCATCTGTTCTAACAGGGTTTTTTGTGCTTTCCAAATTCAAGCTTTCTGAATGAGATGCTGACTGTTTTATAAAATACTGACAAGAATCAGTATACAAGAAATAACCTATTCAGCATCTCTTAAAGACTGTAATTGACAGTAGTCAGTTAACAAGTAAAGATGTTTTGAATGATTAACATCAGGGCGGATGAGTTATAGAGTCTCCTCATTTATTCTGTATTAAATTAACCCTCCTAACACTTACAGATTGAGAATTGCTTTGCAAAACACTACATGCAAGCCTTAGGTACAAGGCGTTGTTTACCATGACTAGTCACAACTGCAACAAAATAAATCTGTGATCTGGGTGAGCTTTGTAACCTTTCTTCAAGACAATATCTTAAGGTAATTTTATTTTTGGTCATGAATGACTCGCTCTGTCACCATCATCTTTTAATTTATCACACTAATCTTTCAAAACTAGAGTGATTCAGAGTACATATGAGGAAAACCTTAGGGCAGCCAAAGAGGGGGACAGCCTGCCCTGATACATCATATTGTCCCCAGCCTCACAGGCTTGCAGGATCCAAGTGGATCAAGCCCTGATCAAATGAGTCAGACCTCAGAGCCGACCCTGCTGGGACAAGAGGTCTGATCAAAGACCTTCTGGGGCCCTTTCCCAGATAAATTACTCTGTGATCCTTGGATCCCAAAGTAGTCCACTTCTACCCAATATTCCACCATTACAATTTAGAGATTAAACTAGCATTGCCTTGTCTCAGATACCCCACTTTTCCCTGATCAAGTTTAAGGCAGAGTCATTGTATTGTTTCAATTTCCACCAATCTAACCACAACCTTGGTCCCCTGCTCCGTCCCCTTCAGCAGAGCGGTCAGAGACATGCAACACCAGACTTTTCCAGAGAGATAAAATATTGCTTTCCTAGAATTTCTTCCTTCCAGACACTCTACAGATATTCTGACTGAAAGCAGACTGTCATACGGGAAAAAATACAAGTATTTCTGATATAATTATTTCCAAACTTTAAGCACTTCAGTAGCTACATGACATCGTAATCCCAAACCCCTTACAGCAAATTGTAACGAGTCACTTCTTGGATATCCACAGGTATTTGAGGAGACAATGTCCTATTCTGAGGGCACAATTTATATAGAAAGAACCAGATAATACTGAGAATTCAAAAAAGAATATTGAAACATCAGGCCCCTGTTAAACTATGATAAAATTAGCCTTCAGCTCATTTTGAAAGTTGCAGGCATCAAATTCCTTCACAGTGTATTTCCTATAGACTTTTATCAAGCCTTTTAACATATGTATAACTCCTTGATAGATTCCTTTTTGATTCCAGGACTCTCTACAAACAATGCAGTGCTTACCTGTTGGTATGCACCTGCACAACACAATTCCTATGCAACACATTGCACGAAAAAGTGTACGAGGGCCAAAGTAATTGCAAGAGAAAGAAATGTCCACACAGAGTGGGAATAATCTCTCCGTGAAGATTCTCCTATTATGTATTTAAATAAAAAAGAAGAAAATGGGAAGTGAATATGACAGTGCAATTTATTTTTCTAACAATTAAAAAGAGGTCTGAGATATAGGGGTACATACATATATTTTACAGCACATCGTTCCTTTCTGCCAGCAGCCTGTGAAGCTCACGATGGTCTAGGTGTTCTCAGAAGGGCTGCTGAACAGACTGCAGCGATAGAATAGAGCTTTGCTCTGTGAAATCCTGCTGACAGCTAGGAGCTGAATGCTGCAGTTTCTTGTACCCTTAAGATAACACAATTGCTTGGATGCAGCAACATCTTACGCAGTTTATGAGTCAGTGATCAATCTCTGATTGACAATTCTAATTAGCAGATCTCTTATGTGCAACATTATGCCATTTTATAGCAACTTTCTGTTGCCTATTAAATCTCCGCAGCTATCTTAGATGAAATAGAGTACTTTATAGATCATTTGACACCCAATGCTGTCAATTATGTTTGTTTATACTGAAAGGTTTTATTGGTCTTGCAACATGCTGGGTTTGATATAAAAATTCATAACTATAATACCTAGTGATATCTTCTAAGACCTCAGCATTTCTTCTCTAAATAGGTCCTGGCATTTGAGGCTGGCATGGAAGGGCTACTGTGTCCTATTATGGCTGTTTCCAGAACACAGTGTATTTCAGGTATAAGGTTTTGTACGTTTACAGATGAATCTTTTTTCCCCTCCTCGGAAACAGAGGTGATTCATAATGGAACAGAGTAATCATAAGAAAAATGACATCTGTTTAAAAATATGGTGCTCTGTTACAGTCACAATGACATATCACATTTTGCTTGGTTGAAAACACGCTAGAAAATGGTGTTCATTTGAGATGTGTTATGAAATGTCTAAACAGATTTTTTATGGAATAGCATCTTTCCCCAGGACCCACCACAAACTAGACAATAATTACACAGTAGGGTCACACTTTAGCAACTCCATTAGAATTTGTAGACCCAAGTCCATCAGAAATACAGGGAATAAGCTTGCCTTTCGGTCATTGAGTTTCTCACCTGTATTGAATATGAGTTTGTTTCAGGGATTTCTTTTTTTTCTGCCTGAAATTTCTTTTAGAAAACTAGGCTTTCCATCATACAGAAGGTGATAAATTACTGAGAAAAAACAGTATCTTTTCTTGTCATGTGTGTGGATTGTACCAGGGATCTGTTTTCCCTGGTGTTCTTGGAGGAAAAGACAGTATATAAAATAAAGTTCTCCACCCCCCTCCCCAGAAATCCCAGAACAGTAATTTGAGCTTAAACGTTACCTTAAGCATACTTTAAATTAACCACTGAACACTTCCAAAACTAAATTTAAAGATGAGTGATCAGCACAAATTCTGTAACAACACCAAAAAAGAAAAAAAATGATTGTAAAGTACAGATAAGGAGGTCAATGATATATGCACTTGAAATACCAGGTATCAGCAGACAGAATGCAAAGCACAGCAGGGCAGTTACAACTCACTGTGATTTATCTTTTAAATGATAAAGCTTTTCTAATTTTATGAAGTATTTGTCACATCAAATGCTTCCTAGTTCCATAAAAAATTATTTGATTTCCACTCCTTAGGATTTTGATGTACATTATGGTGTTGCCTTCATAGAAGGATTAATGCTAGAAATATAAATAAACCACTCGATATTGAGGACTATTGATAGTGGTAAGTGGCACCCTGAAAGTCTAATTCTCTCACTTCACTGTAATTTTACAGTATCACACAAGGGTAGGAGCTGTAGAGGGTGGACATCTTCTATTTTATTCAGAAAAGAGAAGGCCTGAAGAGGCATTGATTTCAAATGTATTTTGCAAATTGCCTGTTAAAAAGATGCTATGCATCTTCTCTAACTTGAGAAAATATTTTTTTTCCCTTGGAAAATTAGTCAGGAGGCAATATATATGCATATATCTAATGCACAGGCACACATACATATAAAAATATTATTGGAGAGGAAATATTGTATTACATTGCATTAATAAAAGCAAGGATAAAAATCCCAATAGGAGCTTAGGCATAACTAGTCTCTCCTAGTCTTACTGACTGTGCAGGAGTTAAACCATCTGAGACACCCTTTGGCTTTCCCTGTCTTCCTGCCAGGTCACTCTCCTCTGTGCCCTGGGCACCTCCTGCTTTCTGGCTCAGAGATTTTTCCTTCAACTGCCAACCCTGATCACTGTTTGCACTGCCAGGTGCTCTGCATATCTTCTGCTAACAAGGCACTTCTTCTGCTCTGCTGAAAAACTTTGTCTTTTGGCAGGCTTCATTCCCTTCCATCTCTTCCTTTTCACCCTGATTCCCTTCTCCGACCAAAATGTACCTCCCATGAACCACTCTTTCTCCAATTCACATCCATAATGCTGCGTGGTCATATAGGGAAATTCCTGTGGGAGCCACCTACCACAGAAGCACAGAATGTCCTAAGTTGGAAGGGACCCAGAAGGATCATCAAGTTCAACTCCTGTCCCTGCACAGGACACCCCAGTATCCAGACCACATGTCTGAGGGCATTGCCCAAGTGCTCCTTGAACACTGCCAGGCTTGATGACACAACTGCTTCCCTGGGGAATTGTTCCAGTGCTCCACCACCCTCTGAGTAAAGAGCTTTTTCCTAGTATCTGACCTAACCCACCCCTGGCAGATCTTCCTGCCATTCTCCAGGTCAGTTCTCAAACACTGGAGAGGATCCCTCTCTGCTACCCATTTAGGGTGTTATATTTTATCTTTAAATTGAGACTTTCCATTAAAAAAACCAATTTATGTCAAACACTTTCACACAACTGTTAGAGAATGAGAGACCTTGTTCAAATTTAAACAGGATCCTCTCTCCTACGCATTAAAAAAAAAAACTAGCCAAATTTGCTTAGTGTGTTAAATAGCAATAATCAGAAGTGGCACAGAATGCTAATATCAAACACCATTTGTACTTGGAGAGAGGGAGGAATCAGCATCACCCATCCTGAAAACATTGTTAAATTTGGCGTCACTAACAGTGCCACAGACAAGGATAAATCTTCCCTCTCATCCGCATTCAAGTGCAGTTTGGATCTCTGCAGTATGTTCTGCACTTCTGCAATTCTCTACTGATTTTTGGTCGAGAGCAGCATAAAATATGCAACACGGACCTGTGGTGCAAACTGGAGGATGTAAGTTTATTCCTGCTTTGATGAAGGAAAAATACACTTCTCTCATCTATTCCCCTTGGACTGCATAGGTATTAAAACTGAGTTCTATGGTACGTCTCTGGAAAGGAAATTGTTGTTAGCCCAAATAGCTCAATGCAGCAATAAAATAAAACCAGTTTAAAAAAATAAAATCATTTTTAAAAAAAATCACAGTTCTAATAGTTGACTAGAATTGTGTGACATTCCCTGTGTAGTAGAAACGCCTCTTCGATTTTTAAGGTTTTGAACTCATGGAGTTAGAGTTTACATTTTAATTTTATGATAAAGCTCAGATCTCACCTAAGAATCAAATTTAATAAAAACGTATTGGAAAGATTTAGGTGTATTTTAAACAACATCTATAATTACTCATGCTGTATCTTGAGATCTCTAGCCAAAATGCAACTTAAATAACATTCATGCTGAAGGTCTTTTACCTTCTCATAACTACCCGTACTGTACAGATACATACACACACCATAAAATCAGCTTTTGTGGTACATCATAGTATTTTACAATTTCTGCTCTTCATTTTTCTTTCTATTTTGTTTGGGTAGCTACCCAAAATACAAGCATTTACATATAGTGAAAAGTTAAATATAAAACAATATTTTTGCATTTTTAACATTAATTTTATTTCAGATACTTTATGCCCCTTCATAACACTATTAATTTTAAGTTATAAGCTTAATTTATATTGAATTTTAGAGCTAGTTTTATTTAAAATACTTTCTGTAGAGTAGATGACGTCGTTTAAAATGTCCTATAAAACACATAGACAAACCACCTTCTGATATGTATGTCCTCTGCACCAGACTGATCTACTAACATGCCCTCAAAATTGGTTTACAAGTAAATTATTTCAAAATGCTCTTTTTATTTTTCTTTATCATTGTATAGATAGGAAGTAGATTAACCAAAACTTAATTTGGCCAAGATAATCTAGACTATCATCTAGGAATTCAGAGGTAAAGACTGGGATCAAATATGCATCTTCCAACTCTTCTAACACCGATGCCTTCTCAACAGACCATGTTATTTCCTATATCCTGCCTCTTAAAAAAATACTCAGAAGATAAATAGCAGACAGGTCAGACTGCAGCTCTTTTCTGCTACTTTCCCTAGTTGGAAATGCAAACAAGAATTGACCTGCACCACTTCTGATCTCAACCCAGTTATGACTGCATCTCCTCCAGAAACCAGGCCAAGGGAACTTGAGTCAATGACCACGGATAAAAGCATTTCCGATAAACTCTCAATTCATTAAATCAAATCAAGACTTTAAATTGATGAAGATTATAATAAATTATTCCTTAATCCTGCTGTATCAATCTATCATACATGGTACTACAACTCAATGAGCAGTAACACTAAAAGCTTTATGAAAGTCATCTCATCTTTGTTCAGAGCATCTTGGGGATGGGAGAAGAGTTAGTGAAGAATGTAGAGGAGCAGTAGGTCACAACTTCTGAGCAAGTGGGAGGGAGGACCTCACATTGGCATTTCAGTGCGAAGTAATACAAACCCATGTCAGCATCCACAGTGGCTTGCATGCCTTTAGCATTTACCACAAGTTTCTCCTATACCCTTTCCTACTCCTGGCCAGGCTTCCAAGCCTTCTGCTCATAGAGGACAGCCCAAAGGCATCTATATACACAGTAGGTAGACCAGCTAGCCCTGTAGTTGTAGGAGGAGGAGTATGACAAAGCCAAGTGAAGAATATCAGTTTCACATTATGGGATAGAAGTTGACAGTGATAGATGGAACCAATCCAGTCCAGTTGCTTTGAGGAGTGTAAGGAACAGGATCTTTCCTCAAATTTAGGGAATATTTACAATTACTAGCTATCCCTGTACTATTGTTATTAGCAAGATTGTGAAGCACAGAGCCCAATTAGGCTACTGCAGACATGCTGATAATTTCGAACTCTGCTAGTTTATGATTGTTATAATAATTTAGGAAATTGCAATATTGTTAACTCTTTTATAAGCATGCTAGCAATTTTTTTAAGCAATTAAAAATCAAAGTTACAGCTGTTTTCAAAGCTCTTGGTATTAAAGAAGAAAGCGGTAACTACATAAAATTTATTTATTTATTATTAAATATAAACAGCCTCATCAAAGAAATACACCTTGAAAGCATTCAGATATAAGCTGCATTCACTTAATCACCCAGAACCTGGCTATTTTATTATTGTTATACATTTCTACCTGATGTATTTTTCAGTGGTACTTCTGCGTTCATGACCTTGCCTCAAAATTGATAGGAAAAATGTTGTGTTGGTTTTGATCCATTAGACTGGATCTTCATCATCTGAAATTGTTTGTATACTTCACTACCATGAAAGAAAGAGTGATAATGCTGCCAAAGTGCTTGGAGTGGAACAGTATGAGGGACTACATGGATAGCCTTGTTGAAGCCTCAGGTTGCTTAATCTTTTTGCTTGTTTTGGTTGGAAATGCTAATGTGTGCTCATCAAGATGGTTGTTGCCCAGGGCCCTCGCACCCTATTGACCTTCAGTAACCCAAGGGAAATTCCCAATGATTTGTATTTACAGTTTTACATTAGGACAATGACATCATTACAAATGCCCTCCCCCTTCCTTTCATGCTGAGCATTAGGTGCTTAAAAAGACCAAACGACTTTTCCTATGATCCTGCAGTTCCTGGGGACTTTGGTGGAATGGGTTCTTGGAAGATTTTTACATTATAATCTATGCTTCACAGGTCATCTGAGCTCTCTATCTATCTATCTATCTATCATATCTGCTGCGAGCTGCAATATCCAAGAGATCTAAACCCAAAACTAAACCAAAAAATGTTTGACTTGGAGTTGCGTTTCACTGCAGACATTTTCTATGCACCACAGCACGCTCACAAAAGACAAATCTGATGGGAATACTGCATGAAAGGGGGTTGTTGTAAGTTTTTGAGTCCAGTATTGAAGACTCAAGACTTCAGATAAAAACTGGAAGTTTTGAAGTTCTCCTTGTAGTAGTGTTTTATACTTACACCTCCATCCAAGCAACACAGAACATTTTATATTTCTTACAGAAAAAAAAATTGTGACATCTCTATGAGACAGAGGTGTACAGTCATTTTACAGGTGAGGAAACTTAAGCATAAGGAAAAGTACAGAAATATCAAATTGCCATTTACTTTAAATATCTAAAATGGACCCTTCGGCATCTAAATGATGGCTTAATTAATCACATTCAGAAATCCGCATCTGAACGCAATTCAAAACCAGTTATTGTCAAATATGAAATACATAAAATACTAAAAATAACCTAGCTAATGCCTTTGGTTAATTAAAAGGCTTATAAATAGAAAACACCTATATAGTAAATTTTCAAACAGCAACCCTAGGGGGAAAGCAAGAGTCTAAACATTACTAGCAGTTCTTGTACCACGGGACCTAGTATTACTGTAAACAGAAGCAATTATTTTTGGCTTAGAAGTGTGGTTGAGATGTTTATTTATCACCTTGGTAAACAAATGAAAATATAATAGGACAGTTAGCAACCACTAGTGTCAAAAGTTGTTCCATCTAAATAGAAGAATAAAATCTCTCCTAGCTAAATCTTTTGTAATTTTCTGCAGCAGGACGTTCTTTAAGAAGTTTTTCTGTGTGAAGTACTATCATGTTTTCTCCAAACTGTGCACCCAGGGCACAAATTTTGTTTTAATATTTTGTGCCTTTAGAGTTTGGTCCTGCCACCTTCACTCACCTGCCACATCTCAAATATCTTTTTTCCCCTCATGTGCATAGGAGATGTCCCAGACAATAAAGAAACCATTCAAATCATTTTACATCTCCAGCACCCGCTCTTCAACACACATGTTGGATCTGCTATGGCTTGCACTGCTTTTATCCCCAGCAATAAATTTTAATCAGCTACTTTGTACCCAGTTGTACTCTTGTCTGAAACCATCCAAAGTGCTGTTGTTGCTAAGGAAACCACCTCCCTGTTATCCTTGTTCTAGACTCCACTGCCTCCTTCCTTCTATCTCCCCTCCCTTTCCCTCTCCCCATTTTCCTTAGCTCCAAGGAGCAACTCCAGCAGTGTATTACAAGCCCTGAGCCATTTACACCCCTCTCCCTTGGAGTGCAAACTCACTCAAAACACATAAGTCACTGCAACTAGAATTTGTGATATTTAAAGTATGACTGCCCTTGCAAAGGCCCATTATGTTTAATTAGTCCCCGTGCAGCAAAAGACAAGCTGATCCCAATGGGCTGCAAGTGTGAGGAGGAGCTCTAACCCACTGTGAAAAAGCCAAAACCTCAGATTTAGGCTCTTCTAGCAGGAACTGAAAGAAGAAATATATGGAGGAGAGCAGAGACAGGCTGCATATGCAAGTACTTGATTATTGGGCACTGGAACAGGCTGCCCAGGGAGGTGGTTGAGTCACCTTCCCTGGAGGGGTTTAAAGGATGGGCGGACGAGGTGCTGAGGGGCATGGTTTAGTGTTTGATAGGAATGGTTGGACTCAACGATCAGGTGGCTCTCTTCCAACCTGGTTATTCTATGATTATATTTTTTTTTCCTAAGCATTAAAAGTTTCAGCCTCCTTCATTCTCCTCTACAGAGCATCCCCCTCCTTGCCAGTCCCACTGCAGGAAGGGTTGTTTACCACTTTCAGAGAAAAAATCCCTTAAGCCATTTGACTGTGGAATTGATTTCTGACCCTTTGCTTCCTTCCAGTCTCCTAATGTTTAAATTATGCAGCCAACAAGCAGACCACAAGAGCAGCTCACATTTAAGATTATGTTCTCAAAGCAGTGGGCAGTGCATGCAGAGCACAGCTCCATCACCATGAGAACATGAAAAAAAGAGTGAGGAATTCAGCTTTTGCCATGTCCCTCCTGTATGTTTAGACCCAGAAGGTAAAAACATAAGTCAAGCCATTAACTGGAAAAGGCACAAGGGAAGCAAAGGAAGGAAAGTCAGCCAACAAAATTAGAGTGATTTCCTCAATACAGTTGATAAAACAGCATTTGAATAAGACTTCAAGGTTGGGTTGTTTTTTTTTTTTAGAGGGAAAAGGGAATACATTCAACATAAACAACTCTAATGAAAGGGCTCCTTTAACCATCCATTGCACTTGTCAGTAATGGTAATTTTGACACATTTCAGCTTTTTCTACACTCCTTACACTTCCCCACCCCTTGCTTTTGCTTTTTACAGCATTCACCTTTGAAGAGTGGGATGTGGAAGAGACAAAAGGCAAAACACAGAAGCAAAGAGCAAGTAACCTCCTATATGATGAAGGCTTCTCTCTGCTTTTGCTTTTCCAAACTAAGCCTCATTGCCATTAGTATAGAGTGTAAGGATCCTGCTGGGTCTGTTGCGGTTGTTCTATTGACTTTCTCTGGATGAATAAGTTCCTGTCAAGAGCACCACTAAATATCCACTTTAGAAAAGCACTTTTAGCCATAAAGAGCACATTTTCCTTTCCTTCCTAGAGTCAGAGCCAGCACCGCAAAGCAAAACGAAAATGTGATCTTTGGAGACATACATAAATAAATACTTAATAAGCATTAATTAGAAGCTTTTTTCACCTGTATTTTGTGTTGGGAGTGAAGCATCCCTCAACAGAATCTGCTGGTGCTCCTATACTTGCTACTACCACTTCACAAGTAATAATTACACCAAACATTTGTACTGCACCAAGCTCCAAATGCTTGAATAATATGAATCTACATTCTTTAGCTGTAGATTTTTTTTTTCTAGTCAAAAGACACTAAGATCCTTATTCAGAATCAACTGTGTTACAGCTTCTAATGTTTCTTTGTGGTCAGGAGCCAAAGCAGGGATAGACTCATCACACAAAACATCCACAAATTTCCAGAATGTTTATTTAAGGCTTTAGTTAAGTATCTGAAAGCAATCATTGAGAGGAATGAAGCAATGGCTCATGTGCATTCAGCATCAGTGCTGTAAGATGAAGGTTAAAGCAAAAACCCCACTGAAACAGGGCAGAAGAGAAGAAAAATAAAAGGTCGCTATTTGTCTTCACATTTCTGGAAACAGCAAAGCAAATGCTGAGAATATAAGCCACTAGGTCCGCATTTGCCAGCAAAGAGAATAGTCAATTTCTTTGAGGTGTTTATGTCTATGTCTATACTGTTTTTAATGAAAGCCTACTGCCTTTGCTGACATGGACAATGCATTACAGTTATTGTGCAGTAAGAAGCCTAAAAGAATTTCTTAAATTAGTTTTCACATAATAAATTTAAAAAGATTCTTGACTCCTTTTGTCAGAATTCAGTCCTTTTTTTTTTTTTTTAGACACAAGCCATGAAAAATGTCTGTTTCCTTACTTTTCTGAGGTGATGTTCAGAGTTGGGGTTCCTACACCAATGCAGAACACACTGAAACATTCACGCATATATTTCTAGATATTTACCAAGGTTTTATTCTGGTAAACATTATCATCAATAACCTACATGTTATACAAAGTTCAGAGGCAGATAGAAGAGAAGCATTAACGTGCTAATCTGAAAAATAAAATAAATGCAGAAAGCTGGAGTTATTTTACAAAATTCTGGAGGTGCGTGCCAACAGTGTGTCCTATAGGAAGTGCTGGCTATGAAGAAGACTAGTAGAAAAACAACACAGCTACTTATGGCTGTGACTCAACATCACGACTATCTTCTGACACATAGTCTACTGCTATCATGTACTCAAAAACGTCCTTAACATCAAGTGTCACAACCTGTATTTTCATTTCTAAATGCCTTCAGGTTTGCTTAACCTGAGGCTTGTGAATGCCTACTTCACCTCATCTTTACCTGGGTAGAGGGGAACATCCTTATAGCTGCCTAAAGATTTTCATCTGAGATGTAGAGTTCACTGCTTGAACATATGAATAAGCAGTTAGGAGTCAGAAGCTGTCAGAAAACCATGCGGCTATTCACTGGAACAAACAAGAGGAGAAACGTCTTAATAACACAGCTGTCTTGACATTTCCCAGCATAACCAGATCTGGCTATGGTGTGCAAGAAATCAATTCACAGAGAAGCCACAAATATCAGCTAATGCCTCGATTCATAAACTTTTATCCGTGGTGGTATGAAAGTCCTATTAAAGTAAATAGGTCTATCCTCTCATATACTCAGGTTGCAGGACCAGAGCAGTAAGAAGCCAAGCAGCCTGTTTGGTTTGAAAGCTCCCTGGAGGTAAGGGCAGGGCTGTCAGTTGGAAACCAGCCCTAAACTTCTTCCTTCACACGGATTCACATTGTCCTCATTTTACCTACCTTGAACAGTCCAGACTAATGAAACTGTTTAATAACTTAGTTTTGGTCAGGAGTGCGTAAACAGTGATCACTACGGGACAGGCTCCAAAAACATTCCAAAGTGACTTTTTTGTTTTACAGTAATTATTATTCACATTTCGGAAATAAGAGTTCTTGGTTCCACTTACTTGACAAAAGCTTTTATTGAGTATTGTGAATAAGAAGCTTTTATAGGGCTAGGTAGATCACTGGAGTATTTTTGTTTTAAGGACCACAGTTCACTCTTTTAGATCTGTTATTTTTGACAAGAGGGAAGAAAGGTTAGAGTAGTGTACAGCATAAATAATTTTCAAGTAATGACTTCAGACTTCAGGGTCAAGTCTTTTATGGGTTTATTATTAATCCCTTGACTTCAACTGACTTATGGTTTCATTTGGGGAATTTTTTTTTTAAAGAACATGGTTGGTTTTTTTTCTTTGTGTGAAAAAAACAGTTTTAACTCTTTTCTGAGGTTTTCACTGATGGATGTCTTCAAAATGATTTTTCTGAGAGCATGGTATGCTTCTAATGAAGAGGGGGAATTGAGGGCTATTTAGCTGGTGGCAGGGTGTTAGCAGTAATCAGGGCAACACTGGGAATCATTCTTACAGGTATTACAATGGAAATAGAAATAGTTAGGGCAACAGACACCTACTTAGTAGGAAAATACATTTACTGTAATTGTGCTTGCAATAATTAATATTTCAGAAACTGTGAAAGTAAATTCACAGTAAAGAGTCAGAATTTTCCAGAGAAGCAGGTGAGTCACCATTCCTGGAGGTATTTTAAAGATGTGCAGGTGCGGCACTCAGGGACATGGTTTAGGGGTGAACTTGGCAGTGTTAGGTTAAGGGCTGGACTGTGATCTTAAGTCTTTTCCAACCTAAATGATTTTATAACAATCATACAGAACCAAAAATTCTTTTACTGAGAGGGTGGTGAGGCACTGGAATAGGTCGCCCATAGAAGTTTTGTAAGCCCCACACCTTCAAGGCCAGATTGGATGAGGCTTTGAGCTACCTGATCCAGTGGAAGATGTCCCTGGCCAGAGCAGAGGGGGTAGTACTGGATTGTCCCTAAGATCTCTTCCAACCCAAACCACTGAGGCTGAGGGGAGACTTTATTGCTCTTTACAACTACCTGAAAGGAGGTTGTGGAGAGGAAGGAGCTGGGCTCTTCTCTCAAGTGACAGGGGACAGGACAAGAGGGAATGGCCTCAAGCTCCACCAGGGGAGGTTCAGGCTCGACATCAGAAAAAGATTTTTCATGGAAAGGGTCATTGGGCACTGGCAGAGGCTGCCCAGGGAGATGTCGAGTCACTATCTCTGGAGATATTTAAAAGACAGGTGGATGAGGTGCTGAGGGGCCTGGTTTAGTGGTTGATAGGAATGGTTGGACTCAATGATCCTGTGGGTCTTTTCCAACCTCATAACTCTGTAATTAAAATACTACACTTTAAGACATAAAGCCTATAGAAAATAGTTTGTTACAAAGAAGTCTAATTTCCTATGAGGTGTCCTTTACTTGCAGCCCTATTTAGTTAAGGGCAACGGTGTCTGAAAACAGCAGCAAAGACCTGGTTGACAGTCAGAGCCAAATCCCACAGCCTTGCAAGAGCAGGAACCCATCTAAAAGGAAAACACCACCAGTGCTAAAGCAAAACCTGCTGCTCTGCAAGGAGCAGCTCAGTAGGAGAAAGGCAAAGATTCTCCTTCCACTAGGAAGCTAGTCCTGAGCAGCTGTGTGCACAGAGCTCCAGCTCTTCTAATGTCCCTTCCCATGCTACCCTACTTATGGACACATATAAGTAATTCCTATTTACGTGAAAAGCATTAATACCTGTTTTACATACATAATGGAGGAATTTTTATTTTTAATAAGCAGAAAAGTTAAGCCATCTATACCCTGAAATTATCCTTTATAAATTTTGGGAAACACACTTGTAACTGCTGAAACAGCCACACGATTGACTGAACTGTCCTGGACGTCTCCTGGCTTTTTTTCTTGCAATTTGGATGGAACTGGCTGAACAAAACCCCCTACACCCTGTAGGTAGACTTCGCAGCTGATTAGTCAGCCACACACTTAAGTCTATTAATATATAGCTCTATTGCCATGGCAGCAGGTTAAAGTTAGAAGTAACTAGATTTGAATAATTTAAATATGCTAAAAATATCAACTTCTAGGCTTAAGTGGCTCTATTTGTCACTACACTGTGTCATCCATAATGACAATTGCCACCTATGTTAGAAAGTTGTCTTAGAAAACGCAGTCACTGGATATGCATGCAGTTCTCCTGTCTACATACGCAGACTTCAAAATCCATGTCATAGTTCCAGCTGCAGACACCAAATAAATCTGAGCATAATTTCCTAAGTTTATCTTTTCCTACATGCCTACAACTACAAAGACCACACAAAAAAATTAATAAGATCAGATTTTGAACCATGATTTTTTCAGTGCAAACATGAAAAAACTTACAAAAGGTGCAGACAATACCAAAGTATATTGTCCTATCAACTCAAGATAGTGACCACACTTGAAAAAAAAAAATAAAACCCACAAAAATTAACACTGGGTTTCAGAAAGATAGTAGAAAATGTACTTCCCTCACATCTGTTTGCCAAAAAGCAAACCCAATGTAAGCTATTTTTTTTCCTGTTCATAAGAACTTCTAAGTGCTTCAGAGCATCCCAATTAATGCAGTGCCAATCCCAATCTATAGAAATCACTTGCCTAAGGAAAATAGTTCCAGTGCAAACAGGACTGCCCATTTAACAGCAAAGGGAAGCAGACACGGCTCAGTTACCACAAAATTCAAAAAGGATTTCTATCTGTATCTGCATTTAGCACAGACGGTATTCAAGATCATCTCGGCTTGTCGTATTCATTTCTTAATTAAAAATAAAAACTAACAGGCAATATTAAATATCTCCGCATTTCAGCTTTCAATATGCAAATTATAGATACAAGCCTACTAGCAGCAGCCTACTGAAAGATGTGGCTGTACGCCATGCAGGTGCAAGAAAAAAAGATAATTTTAACATCAAATGATTACAACTACAAATTTACCTATCAGTAACCCAGTAGGGAAGCTGGTCTAATGGACACTGCATTGGAGATTTTGAAAGAGAAGTTGAGAAAGGAATGTATTACATAACACGAAAGAATATACTGTTAGTTCTGTCATTTAGTACACTTTTGGAATGGACAATCTTTTTCACCTTCCGGGGATAAAAGCACTGCTTTTTTTTTCTTATTTCTGTGCCAGACCTGTAGCATTTAAAACATTCTCACTTGCAATTTATAAGTGACTTCCCCTCACCATCCATCTGGTCCAACTCTTCCCTGCTGGTCAGATGTCAGACTATGGATATATGTAACTGAAATTGTAAGGACAAATCCAACTCCTGTACAGTGATTTTTTTTTTCCCCCCTATATACCATTAAAATTGACTACATGCTACTTGGACCACACCGTCTCTCAGTCCACACACAGGAAGGTGGCCTTGTACGAGATGGGGAAGAGCTTTTTGTGCACATGTGGGGAAACGGCTTTTACCTGCAGCACCTGCTCTTTGAAGACTCCAAAGATGGTAACAGCTCAATAACCAGAGGAAGACATATGACCCAGTCACCACTTCTAGCTCCGTGATCATTCCTAAAAAGACAGAGAGCCCTGCAGCCTGCAACATGCTACCTCAAAGGAGGTTCTCCTCCTTTCTACATCTTGTGCAGCTGAGTGCAAAAGGGGAAGCAAATGTTGTGTTGATTTAGGTTTTCTGAAGGGAGAGAAAGGAATGAGGCAATATTACAGCTTTGATGGAGCAGAGCTGCTGGGACACACCCTCAGACAAAGGCCAGCATGGAGGCAGATGTCTCTACACATCTCTCCCAGATCCACAGGGGCAGAGCAACCCTATTTTTGGTGGGGTGACAGACAGAAATGAATGGCCTGTGATGAAGTGGCTTCTGCCTGGCTGCCCCTGGTGCAATTGTGGTCTTGGCAGGCTAAATTCGCTTCTTGGCCATGACAAAAGCAGGGTAGCTCATTCCTAGAGAGAGCATAAAAAGTACTGAATTTTTCTAAAATGAGGTTGCTGCATACAACAAGCACAGGAGGCAAACTGGCACTCAGGGCTGTTGCAAGGAGCTTTTGGGAGAAGTGTATTTTGTTAAAGTGAAGAGCCAGCTAAGCTTACAGAACAAGATGATGCTGAAAGCTGTGTGAAATGCAGATACAGGGAGCCAGAAATATTTTAAGTTTCAGTTGTTGTTGCAACAGTGGATTTCCAGCACTGTTTGATTTGCTGTCCCCACTAGACTGCCACTCTAAATTTCTGTTAGATTATGCTGTGCTGGAAGATCCTTCTTCTGGGATCATTAGCCATCTCTCAAATTTAGTTTTCTAATAAAGATCTGAAAGTTATAATTTAGTGGCACAGCTGCAGTTATTGAAATAGCTCTGACTTCATTGGCTGAGGGCTCTGATGCAGGGAAGGAAAGGGGGAGGAACAGCTGCAGATTAGAAGTGGTTGGGAATGAGTGTAGGAAAGGCATAGGAAGGACAAGAAGGCTCACATCAGCAGAAGTAGCCAGGAGAAGAGAAGGTGATGTGTGTTAGAGACTTTATTTCATTGTGTCTCTATTTCATACTTTAATGAATTAAGAAATCTTGTTCATGCCAGCCCAAGATTGACCATTCACCTTCTTTTTCCATCTCATTCTGTTTGACCTGTTCTGGTCCTCCCAAGAACGTGCTGGGTCTTACCTACATATAAACAACAACCTGAGGAGCTTGTAAAACAAGCAAAACCAAGGCATCTACTCACTGCATAGAGCAATTACATAGCTTAGTATCACATTGAACTGGCTGTCATTCTTGTTCAACTCAGAAGATAGCTTTTTATATTTTGTACATGCTGACCCACATTAAGTACCTGGGTCAATTGTGTTTCTTAGGCAGTCAGCTTAAATACCTGAAATAAGGCTTCTTAATTTATACCAATGGATAGGTATGATCAAACTGCAGATGGACTTGCCTGTCAAGCAATCTTGAATAACACCTTTAGAACTATCAGCTTTCGCACTTAGAATTGGTACCTCTAGATCTTTTGGCTTTGTTTGTTCACAGAAGCAAGAAAATGAAGGAATAAGAGTTGTTGGCTGAAAACCTGAAGGCAGAAGATGTAAAGGCTTGAAATAATTATGTTCATAATTTCAAAGAAACAGAAAAAGGAAAGTGAATATTAAAAATCCTAGCAAATTTGGAGGAACAGTGAAGACCCATAGAGTTAAAAAAACACTAAAAGGAAGCATAGCACAACTGGCAGTTACAGACAGCTTATTAAGGGCATAATATCAAATAATCGTGATGCAGGAAAAAAAATATGGAAGAAATAGAGACTCAAGACCTCTTTAACAATCCAGAAAATCAAAAGGAATTTGTACTAACAAGTGGAAATGTAATTCCACTTCCATGCTGAAAGTGGAAATATAATTAAGGACAAGTGTAAAAGAACAGCGCAAGTCTGTAGGCATAGAATTGAAAAGGCAGAGGCACAAAGCAAGTTATAACCAGCTATTAATGTAAATGAAAACAAAAAAAATCTATAAATGCATCATCCATAACAGAAGAAAAAGAATCATTAAGTTTACTTATATTAGGCAAACAAATAATGGAAAATGCAGAAAAGCTCAAGTACCCAAAGCCTGCATTTCTTCAGTTTTTGCTAAGATTAATTACAGCCAGATACTTGAACAATTAATTTTAACCAGGAAATAAAACTGTAGGACAGGAATATGAAAAGGATAGGTTGAAAAATATTCAAGTTAAACACAGTCAAATTTTAGGGATAAATGAAATGTGCTTTCAAAGCACTCAAGGAATTACCTCAAGCCATCTAAGAACCATTAGCAATTATCTTTGAGAACTCTGAGGACAGGGGAATCCCAGGGGACAAGGAAAGGGCAAACAGAGCACCAACTCTTAAAAAAGAGGACAGAAGGAACACCCAAAGATTCAAAAAAATCAGCCAACCAAGCTTTTATACTTGGAAATGTATTAGAACAGTGCTTAAAGTGATGAGACAAAAATGTGACTGTAGACTATATGAATTCCTTGAGAACAAATTAACTCAGTCACCAAAAAGAGGTATTCCTGACACTGATGAGCACGTGGAAAGTTACAGGCATGATCCAGCAAGGTTTTTGACAGCAAGATTAGCTCTTCTAACTCTCACAATTAACGTCAGGAAATATGGCCTAAGTGACATTATTGAGATGTATAGAGAGCTGTTTAAAAAATAGCACTTAAAGCTGTTACCTTTGATTATCCAATAAAATTGGAAGATGCTTTCAAGAGCAGTCTTTCCTGGACTTCGTTGTTTTGTATTTTCATCTGGAGTGTTGGAATTGACTGCAATTCCTCACAGGTCTAGGAGATAAGGCATTCTTTAGCAAGAGATGCATGTTTTCACAAATATAGCTGGTTTTGCGGTCTGAAAGTAGTAAACAAATTACAGAGTAGAATTTTGCTAGAACTGGAGGACTGGGAACAGTTATTTTGCATTGAAGACATTACTCTAAAGACAGTCTTGCATTAAAAGCTGTAGGTAGCTGAGTCTAAGATTATCTCCTACTTCTGAAAGCAACACAGTAGCAGAGCAAAGCATTCAGGTGACAGTGCTGAATACAGATATAAGGAGATGAGGATTTATCAGCTGAGATAAGGGGCTTTGGTTTCCTTATTAGTTACAGTCACTGCAGTTGAGCAACTGCATAACTTCCTCATCTTGCGGGGGGACAAAGCTAGGTACAAATCACTGGGAATGCTGCATTTATCATTAGCTCCGATTCACTTCCAATCTAAGTTGTATATATACCTGATTCAGAGGAAAAAAAAAATAATAGTCATAAAGAAACAGCCTTCTGCAGCAGTTTGATCGAAACCTTATTTCAGACTTGAGAATGCAAGAAGCTTATAGCACCCACCAAAATTGAACAATCAGTGCAACACTACCCATACATGAAAATCTTTTCTTGACAATCAGCCAACCGCAAGGACAAGTCAGCCTGTCTGAGAAGCAGGCAATGTTATCTAGTTGGTGTGCTTGTCTACTACAGCAATATCACTGCTGGTATTCAAAGCGCATCTTACTGAATACTCCAGAAATCAAGAAGTGTTTTATCCTTTTTGTTAGACTTACTTCACTCTCTCCTGCACAAACAGATAAGCAGCATGCTCTTCTTTATGAAATCAAGGTCCCTCTTCAAAATCTTAAACAAGTTTGAAAGAAAATAATGAGTAGTTGTAGACCAAGCACTCACAGGAAGTGAAAAAAATTACATCAGACAAGCTCTACAAGTGTCATTCCTTGTGTGGTGGGTTGACACTGGCTGAACACCAGGTGCCCACCAAAGCCACCCTGTCACACCCCTCCTCAGCCAGACAGGGGAGAGAAATGATGATGAAAGGCTTGTGGGTTGAGATGAGGACAGGGAGATCTCTCAGCAATTACCATCACAGCTAAAAGATTCAGATGGGGAAATCAGTTTAATTTCTTACCAATGAGTAAGATAATAAGAAACAAAATGAAATCTTATCACACGTCCCCCACCTTCTTCCCAGACTTAACTTCACTCTTCCCTTGCTCCAGCCTGGGGGGCCTTCCCATGGGAGACAGCTCTTCACAAACCTCCAACGTGAGTCCTCCTCACAGGATATGGTTCTTCACAAACTACTCCAGCATGGGTTCCTTCCACAAGGTGCAGTCCTTCAGAAACAGACTGCTCCAGCATGGGGCCCCCATGAGGTCACAAGTCCTGCCAGCTAACCTGCTCTAGCACATTCTCCTCTCTTTCCACGGTCCCATAGGTCCAGCCAGAAGGCTAGTCCAGTATGGGCATCCTACATGGTCACAGCTTCCTATCCAACCTGGGCTCCTCCACGTGCTGCAGGTAGAGATCTGCTCCACCACAGACCTGCATGGGCTACAGGTGGACAGCATGCCTCACTGTGGTCTTCGTTATAGGCTGCAAAGAAATCTCTGCTCTGGCACCTGAAACGCCTCCTCCCCCTCCTTCTGCATTGACCTTTATGTCTGCAGAGTTGTTTCTCTCCCCAGCTGATGTTTGGCAGCAGCTTTTTCCCTCCTTCTTAAATACCTTACTACAGAGGCACTACCACCATTGCTGATGGGATCAGCCTTGGCCACCAGTGAGTCCACCTTGGAGCCAGATAACATTGGCTTTATAGGACATGTAGGAACCTTCTAGCAGCTACCCTCAGAAATCACCCTTTAGACCTCACACTACTAAGACCTCACCACACTAACCAAATACATCTGGGGAAAAAAAAACCTTTATGGTACTTCCCTTTTGTAAAAAGAAATAAAAGCCATTGATGAACCTTGAATGGCTCAGGTGATCTATAGAAAATTTTCCCAGAGCCTGACTACATTTCTTCTGCCTTTCAAGGGGCTCTCAGATATTTTTATGCATAATATTCTTCTGGGTCAAGCCACATTAATTCAAGGAATCCATGCCTTGACAATAGAAGTGAAGATGAATCTAAGCAGGATACAGTAAATTTAAATTGTTGATATGATAGTTGAATATTAATCAAAACAAAAAGATGCTGAGGTCTTGCTTTGCCTCTAAGCCCAAGGACCAATGGTGAAGCAACATCGACACTTCCACCCAGCTTAGTGTCATCCACAAACTTGCTAAGGGTGCACTCGATGCCTTCATCCAGGTCATTGATAAAGACATTGAACAGGGCTGGACCCAGCACTGAGCCCTGGGGAACCCCACTTGTCACTGGCCTCCAGCTGGATTTCACACCATTTCCCACCACTCTCTGGGCCCTCCAGCCAACCAGTTTTCCACCCAGGAGAGTGTGCGCCTGTCCAGCCCAGAGGCTGACAGTTTCCTAAGCAGAATGCTGGGAGAAACTGTGTCAAAGGCTTTACTGAAGTCCAGGAAGATACATCCACAGCCTTTCCCTCATCCAGCAGGCGAGTGACTTTGTCATAGAAGGCGATCAGGTCAGTCTGGTAAGACCTGCCTTTTGTGAACCCGTGTTGACTGGGCCTGATCACCCGGTTCTCTTGCATGTGCTTCATGATAGCACTCAAGATCACCTGCTCCATGACTTTCCCTGGCACTGAGGTCAGACTGACAGGCCTGGAGTTTCCTGGATCCTCCCTCTGACCCTTCTGTACATGGGCACAACATCAGCCAGCCTCCAGTCTAGTGGAAATTCCCTCCCCAGTCTTCCAGGACAGTTGGAAGATGATGGAAAGGGGTTTGGCAAGCACATCCACCAGCTCCTTCAATACTCTTGGATGGATCCCATCCAGCCCCATATACTTGGGGGTGTCTAGCTGGGCAAGCAAGTTTCTAATTGCCTCCTCTTGGATCATGGGAGCTTTGTTTTGCCCCTTTAACTCCTGGGGATGTACACACAGGGAACAACTTTCCTTACTGTTAAAGACTGAGGCAAAGAAGGCATTAAGTACCTCAGCCTTGTCCTCATCCTTTGTCACAGTTGTTCCATTTGCATCCAATAGGGACTGAATATTCTCCCTGGTCCTCCTTTTATTGCTAATGTATTTACAGGAAGATTTTTTGTTATCTTTCACCGACTTGGCCAATCTGAGCTCTAGTTGGGCTTTAGCCCTTCTGATTTTTTTCATAGCAAGTCAATGGGAGAAGGATCACATGGTTTCTGGAGAAAGAACAGCAAGGAAAAATTGGGTTTGCGCTGCTCTGAAAGCATTTTCTGCAAGTTCTTTTCATGTGGAATTAAGCTTAGCCCTTACAAGTTTGGCTGAATGAGGAGGATACATATTATGACTGCTCTTGCTTTAGAAAGATTGGTGAGTTGATGATGATATATAGTATGACTGCTCTTGTTTTAAAAAAGATTGGTGGGTTGAGAGGTTAAGCTTTAACAAGCTGCCTTTTCTAAAAACTCATTGGACCTCTGACTTCACAGAAAAACAATTAAGTTATTTCCCTAAAACGCTCCATTTTTATGTCATCAGCTTTACTCTCTGCACCACTGATTTAGTTGCTACAGGATCTTTCAACCCTAATGAGACCAGGCTTCCAATGTAAAACATTAGCAGAGTTCTCCCCGACTTCTTCCCAGAAATTACAACTCTAATACAAAGCAGCAAGATGGGTCACCATCCCTTTTTGACCAAGTAATAGTGTTTCAAAGCCACGTCCCCCAGGCATTGTGCATACAGACACGCACACAGATCCTGCTGTGCACTGAGACTTGAAACTACAATACAGCATTAAAAGGTATATTTTTCCTTCAAAGACCATTTATAATTCCCACCAACACTTATGGGAGCTGTGCAAACCCATTAAGAAAGAGATGAATATACTTCCCTCCTGAGCATAGCCTTGAATTACAAACCAAGAGCAGTTAGAGGTCTAACACCTAAAAGAAAACCTTGAAAAATCTGGATTTCTAATGGAGATGCATCTGTTTCTCTCACTCCAGCAGCGCTACAGTACAGTGTGCTACTCCAATCCCTGCCTCAATCTTTATTTAGACTAAACACCCTAGAGTAAAAGTTATGAAATGTTAATTAAATATAAATATCATTTCCAAATCAGCCGTATCTTTATTCCCCTCCCCACGTGGATCTGTTTACAGGCTCAAAAATATATCTACATTATGGCGGTATTTTTCTGTAGAAAAAACGTGTAGGTATTTATTTAAGGATCAGAGATCTTCAGCAGGTTTCCCAGCTACTTTGGTATTTGTCATTACTCAAAAGTGTTTTCTTGCTTTCTATTATAAGCAATAATCATAAAGAAACATACTTTGGAAAACAGGAAAATAAAAGTCAGCTAACAATTACTTCTTCCCCCCACCCACCTGCCCAGGAGGCATACAGGAGCTCTCACTAGTAGCTTTTCAAAGCTCCTCAAAGCTGTTCTCAAAGGCACTTTGTGGCAGCCTCTCTCACCTGCAAAACTACAGATTTCCCATCAAGGCCAGGTTTTGATCCTCCTCAAATAGATTTTTAGAGTCCAATGATGTCAAATATACACGGAAGCACAAATGCAGGCACTCCATGGGATTTGCAATTTGTCTTTCACAGGTAATAAAGGAAGAAACACATTGAAGTTGCATGATATAGGAGAATATGATTGCATTGGAGATCATATGCATGCAAAATTAGTTTATCAAAACCTGTTCCTGATGTGGCCTGAAGGGTGTAATGAACCAATTCCTACCTCAGCCACCTCCTACACAATTTCATTGCATGGCTTGGAACAAGGTTAGATTGTAGCAAACTCAGAATTAAATGCAATTTGTCCTACTTCAGGAAAAATTCTTTCCTGGACTACCTTAGAGAAACCCTAGTTCTTTTCCACCTGTGCTACTTGTTCACATTTTCTATCTCTGTATCTTATTTCTTTACTTTTAAAAGAGTAATAATCTGCAATTTGAGTGCTGCCAGGTAAATTTTCCTTAAAACCAGCCATATATACATAACTCTGTAAGAATTTCCAAAATGCTAAAGACAACTGGTGCCAATCTCCTATTGTCCATCATTTAAGCTAATCAGTTTACAACCAGAAAACTTTCCTTCCTCTCCTATTCTGCACTAACAACTAACCCGAAGAAATCCCCAGCACACAGTAGCTTCTTTATCTTCAACACTTCACTGGCATTTACATATCACTTCTGAAATGACCCATTGAACAAAAAGCATGTTCTCTTACAGGTAGAAGATCATTTCAAACACACCAAGTGGTGATGGTTCTCATGCAGTAACCAGGGAGGTTTGTGTCAGCCAAATGAACCTAAGGAGCTGTTTGTTGTGCAGCTGCCATGAGGATGGCTAGTGGATCTTTCTGCCCTTCCAAAATACAGATTCTTTTGGTTTATTTGAGATGTCCAGACAGAGTGTGCCCAAAAATCCTCCACTTGTTCTTTGCTATACAGAAAACAAGCCCTTGGCCCATGCTCGCTGCCACTGAGAAGCATCTGACCCACTCATTGCCTGCTTTAAAACTGATTTTTTACATCTTGGCAAATTTAAAAGCCCCAAAAGTGCAGGATTTATTACACAAGAAAAACAGGATTTATTACACGTTCAGACTACACCACAGAATCATTAGACATGCTGTGCATGACTCCATGCACATCCGAGCACATACTTCTGTTCAGAAACTCAGGAAAAAAACCACAACAACCTCACCTTATAGCAAATACAACACAAGTCGACTCCTGTCAGCACCACTGACCTGCCTGAGTTTCTGCATCCCCCACCAGTCTGAGGCACCTGCCTCAATCTTGCCACCAATGGATTCAATCACAGCAGCGCTGGTTCGTGAGAGTTTTATATTTCATCCTAATTTAGCCCATTGTACTCAGCTGCTGAAGGAAGAAGTGTTATCACAGGTGACTAGACACAGCAAGTTGAATATAGACAGGTGTTCTTTTCCACTAAAGAAAAAAACTTCCAACAAAACCAAAAAAAATGCCATGCCTGGGGTTTCAAGCTTTCTCATCAAAATTCAACACAACACCAACACCTTTGTTTGGAACAATCACCACGTGGGAAAGTGAGCCTTAGTGAAGAAAGGAGTGAAGCAAAGTGTATTAAACACTGTACTTATTCACACTCCCTTTTTCCTCAAATTTACTTGCCTTTCACCACTGCCTCCCAACTCATTCAAGAGAAGCTCTTGCCTTATGGCTCTTGCAAAGAAGTTTAAGCCACATCTGTGTACGGCTCTGCCTGTCAGGGCACACAAGCCTCATGTTGTATTTGCTGGCTTGCAGCATCACATCAAATGGGGTTTTTTTAGAGGATGGGGGGAAAAAGTAAAGGTGCTGGTACCTCAGGAAATCATTCACAATTATTGAAATGAAGAATTTACTGAGACAAATCCTAGTAGCAATAGCAGCCAACTAGCCTGTTCACAACTCTGCTTGGCTTGATAAGCCAGAAAAGTCTGTACATAAAAGGGCAGGACTTATCTTTCTGGTCAGATCTCTTTTACAATGTAGAAGTTATCCCAAACATGTAAACAATATATAAAGCAGTAGGAAATGGAAACATTATTTATATTATCCAATGCAGAGGGTGTGACAGTCAAGCTTATGATGAACAAATTTCAATGCTGTTGCTCAGAGACTACAAAATAAGAAAACATAGAAACATGTTCAGATTCTGGAAGCTGGAAGGCAGGAAATGAACAATAAAGTGTGGATGTTGCCTTACCAAAGAGCCATAAGTTCAGTGTTTTTCGTTTATTGCAGGTAGCAGAGATCAGCAATGTCATCCAAAATACAACCTTACATATAATATTGGTCTGACAGACAGTAAAGGTATTTATATTAATTAAATTAGTTACCTCAGTGAAAGCCAGTTAATAAACTGCAACCACTAGTGACTTTTGGCAATTACTGCTTGCCAAGGAAACAAGTATTTTTCACCAAGGAACACAAAGAAAGGGAAACTGAAGCAATTTGGAAAGCTATCAGCAGCTAAAAAGAAAACGGCCCCTAAAACCCTCTTCATTAGGAGGAACAGAGGAAGAAAAGAGCCAACAGTGGGAAACACCCACTGGTCATTGCAGGAAAGTGAGCAAAATGTTTAAATTTGTGCACAGGTGCTGAAGAATGAGCAACAACATCCTCTGAAGGAGCTACCACTTTGGTAATATCTGTTATGGCCAACAAAGGTAACAGGATAGATGCTGCATCTAAGAATGCTTTCCTTCTGAATAAATTTATTAATACCTCAACAAGTTCAAGTGGTACTGAAATGCATAACAAATTGGGTATAATTAACTTGGCTAATTGTTTGGCAAGCATATACTCACTGTTATTGTTAAGCTTGGATACAAGAGTAGCAAGCAGCTTTATTTGAGGGAATTTAGGGGTGAAGCATGCAATGGATGTTGGTAAAACATCTTCCCCAAACAACTTTGAAAATCCACATCTATGCAAGAAGTCCATTTGAGTCCCTTGAAAAGCAAGTCTAGGAATTAAAGTGTCACGAAATCTAGTATTTATATAGAAAAACAAAACCTGAAATAGGGTCAGGGGAATGAGGAGAGTATGTCCACACAGCACAGCTTCAAACTTGGTGTTTAGGGCTTCAGAGAAACAGGGACCTCGCACCTTTTTAGAAACAAATAGGACTGCAGAGAAGATTACTTGTTTTTGCAGCTTCAGATATGCTCTGCCTAATAGCTGTCAGTGCAGGTGAAAGTGCCTTCTGGGGATGAGAAATCACTTCTGTGGAAGTGCTTTTCCTCCTGTTCCTGCCACCACCATGCAAGACACATTTGGCCCCCTGAATGCTGGCTTTGGGCAACACAACCCGATGTGAACACTTTCCACATTCACTTTTTCACCTCAACTCAGCAAATTGTGACTAATGACTCCAGTATAACACTGCAGGTCTTAAGCCATGAACAAAATGAGAAACCCCTCACTTTACTTGCCTAGCCAATGTATTTCAGCATCCTGCATAATCAGTGCCTAACCTGGCTGTTGCCCAGGACCCCTCTCAGAAAGGCTGCACATTGCTGAAATCTCATCTGCAACCACCAGTTAAAATGGGAAGTTTCAAACTAAGGAAGAGTCACTGTAGGTTTTACTAATTTTTTTTTTTAAAGCATATTTACCTCTTACCATTAAACAGGTAATACCTTGGCAAAAATAGACTCAAATTACAGCCAATGTTGGTTTTAAGCTTTTAAGAACATTACAAAAGCCAAGGAGGAGAAACATATAGCAAAAGGAGAAAAGGTAAAAACTCATTTTTACATCCTCCCTCACATATGGAAGGAAAAATATGCACCATTATTGGTGCACAGGCACACATATACACTTAGTTACATTTCTTACAGATCTCAAAGCCCCACTGGAGCAGATCATCACATTTTCTAAAAGACAATACATAAGTCCTATATAGCTTGGAAGGTGAAATTTTCCTATTACATTTTATGGCTAGTACCATGAATTGAGTATTATCCACTACTTTCACTGAAATAATACCTGCCAGATTTTGTTATTGACTTTCCATTGGAGCCTCCATACTAAGCCATCAGAAAACTTTTTTTTTGTACTGCACAAATTAAAGGGTCATCATCCACCACATGATATTGGGACAAAAAAGTGTAATTTTGCACTCTAACATGACTTTATTTTTTACTTATCGATAAACAGGAATCCCAAAATTACTATTGCTGATGATTTCCTGAGACAAATATGTACTGCAATTCAGTCACATATGAGCTTGGATACCTCATCTTAGAAGTTCTTCAATTGCATTTCTTCAGGTCTTGCTTTGCTATGACGTTAACACACCACCCATGAAAAAACTTCAGCCTTTCATGCCATTTCACACACATGTAGATTGTTGTGCCTGTTAAAGCTTGTGTATTCTCTCATTCAGAAGTTACAAGATATAAACATTCCCTGTGGCTAAGTGCTTGTAATTAAATACAGTGTTGTAGCTAATTAAAAAGTGTTTTGATGATAGCTGCATAATGCTTAATAACTTTCATAGCTGAACAGCTGTGCAGAAGATACTAAATTTATTAACATTTTCAGGAGAGTTACTTTAATATCATTTTTACAAGACTGCAGGCATTAAGGACCAGGAGGGCTATGTATAAGCTTGAGTGACTTTTGGGCTAGTCACAGGGGCTAGGTGCCACCTAAGCTACTCGTAGGCACACGTGAACAATTCTCTGAACTACTGTCTTCTGTAAGTGCAGGTACCACTGTTCATGGTAAACTCATGTTTGGCATTTCTGGATTCCACTCCTGAGCCAAGAACTAAGAGGCAGAGGATACAGCGTGTCCAGTGATCATTTTCTTACTCAAACCAATTCACATCTCAGATTTAGCTACTTTCTTTTGTACAAAGTTACCACCAGCCAACAGTTACTGGGATTCCACAGCTGACAGAAATCTCAAATGGTCTCATAATAAAAATCACTCTTTTTCCATGCCTCAACACACAATCAGTTCTCGCAGCCCGCAGAAGTAAAAAAGAGAGCACTGTGAGGGACAGATTGCAAACAAATATTTCAACTTCATATGCACATGGAAAAAAGGGGACAAAGCAAAATCAATAGTAATATGCTTACTAATATGTGTCTTAGCCACAGGCTGCAGCATGGAATGCAATATACATAAGGCAAACGTTTTCAACACAACACAGTTCAATAAAATGATAGATATTCTAAAAATAAAGTATCCCTAAAGAAAGAGAAAACATAATATCTGCCTTAAAAAAAGAGAAAATCCTTGTAGTCTCAGTGATCAGTATGCAATGAAATATGCCTTCAAGGCTAACTTTGTATCAAAAAGGCCTTTTTGAACAAAAGTAAAGTTTCTCAGATATTGCAGTCCTGCAGATAAGCCAGGCACCCCAGAGCTGATCACTAGAAGGTGGTGATCAGTTGTGGAGATGTAGTGCTAGAGGGGGGCTACATTCAGGGCTGTGTTAGAAAACTTAGTAACTCCTGTGGCCACATAAGTCACAGGGAGGAGAGAGAAGATCTTAACCAGGACCTATAGGTTTATATTGAGGAGCCTCAAAACATTGTATTGTGGTCCAGTTAAATGCAGGTGCTAACAGTTTGGTCTAACTGTTCCTTTTTTCATCTTGTCAGTTATTTGCTTTAATCCTATCACCACAGTGACTTCCACAAACCAAATACAGTTTGGAGAACCCAAGTAAAAACCTAAAAGAACACATCCATGATTTCTTGAAAGTCTTAAGTCATTAATAAAAATGAGAAGTTGTTTAGTAAAACAATAGTTCTCCATCAAAAAAAAAAAGAGAAAGCCAATTCTTCATATGACTATTTTGCAAGAATAAGTACTTTTCTGGCTGCAAGATTTTCATTGCAAAAGAACATATTTCTGGATGGCAAGTTTCCTGAACCTTGAATGACTGACTACAATTTTTCTTTATGTTGATTTAAGTGCTAAAAGGGTTTCCTGACTGACACTAATTGATGGTTCCTCCTGGGGCTTAATTGGCACAAGTTTGTCTCTCTAAACCTGTGCTGTTAATCAGCTCTTTAGCCACTTTGAAAAATGTTTGCAGCTGAAGTGTCTGTGGGTGTTGCAGACAGACAACTGACTCCAAGTGAGGGTACTTTTGAGCACTGTACTTGTGGTACTTCATTAAAATGATATTTTCTTAATCTCTTTCTGAAGTAGAAAGATAGTGTCTTAGATCCATTTGCTGCTGGAATTATTTTTGTTGTTTTGTAAGCATTTCACTTAGATGTTGTTTCCTTTTATCTATTGCAAATCAGTAAGCTTAGATAACTAGATGTTAAATACTGTTGAAAACACATTGAATTCACTAAGACATCGAGTCATCCCATTCCTCAAGGAAAGAGTCAGTTTGATTACTATGTGCAGAATTTTGCTGTAGTGATATAATGTTTAAAAAATACAAGAAAAAAAGTGTTACATTACAGTGACTGCACAATATTTCAGTACAAAACCAGCATTAAATATTTTGAGCCATTTTTGTCTATGCCAAGAAATAAAAAAGGGCCATTTGAAGGGTTTGTTTGCTTAAATCTTCCTGACTTTAAGAAAGTTACATTTCTCCCAACATCTCAGAAACATTTCTTCTAAGGACGTTTGTATCTGTAATCCCCTGACAACACCACCACTCTTATGCTTCATCCTGAATTACCACAGTCCTGTGCCAGTGTCTGTAGAGACAATATCCAACAGTAATGAGCATGAAATATATAAACTTAAAAATGTACATTGATGTGTTCATTTATTTGTCAACTGTTAAACTACAGCAGTACTGAACTACCCCAGCAACTCTGCCCATTGATCAAAGATATTTCTATTTTGACTTAGAAAGTACCTTTAAAAAAAAGTTTAGTATCCAAATTGGGCTACACCCACAGCCTTTTCTCCTATACAAGCTAGAAATGATATTTCCAGCTCCTCATTTTTATTACATATTTTACTCACATGAATTTTCTGATTTCCCAAGAAATCCTGTGTATGCACAGTATAATCCATTACCCATTAGTAAGAGGATTATAGTTACAAGCATTCAAGATAGGCAATATGAATTCCTATCATGAATGTAAAAAAAAAGTGACTACATAGCAATTGTAGACTAGCAGCATCAAAACTGGTTAAAAACAGTTTTAAGGAATAGAAAAGGGGATTTATGAAGCATAACCAATTATTTTACTACCTGCTGCAGAAGGTAGGGATGCTTGATAGAAATAGGAACTGCTAAACGATGGCATGAAAAGTGACACGCAGAGGCAAGGACCACACAACATGTTAGAAGGACTCTTCCTTTGCCAAGTTCAATCTTGAAAAGATGTTTGGGAAGATGAAGCAAAATACTTATAAATAACCTTAAAGTTATGCAGAACTAATCCACAAGATATTTTGAGGATGTGATTTTCTCTTGCGTTAAGGCCGTGGTCCCATGTCTCTGGCCTAAAGTAAACCACCACTCTCCTGCAGGCCTGACATAAGCATTCCTACTCTACTGATCCACATTCATAGTGCTGATTTAAAGAGCCTTTTACTTACCCATCACACTGACCACACTGCTCCTCTCTACACATCTCTATTCACTACCCTCCATAAAAGCATCAGCCAGGTTGTTTATCTACTTTCAGTGCCCTTAGCAAAATAACATCTGCTATAATACACCCTCTTGCCATATCAAGTCACCCTCCATGCACTCCTCAACATTGGCTTTCATCACTCATGTTTTTCAAACAAGAGCCTTTGTGCCGTCTTTTACACTTGGGAAGAGCACTTCAGAAATACCTGTGAAGGTACTTCATTATTCCCCTTCAAAACTCTTCATAATTCATGTGTTATGAAGCACTTTGGAACAGTAATTAGATTTTTGAGGAGGTTTTGCCCTGTGTTTCTACAATGCTAGCTGTAAGGTCATAGAACCTATAGGCAAGTTGATAATAGTAATATTTGGTAGGTTCATAAAAATACTAAACTACCTCCAATTTTATAATAGCTACCTGAGTGGGGAACACACAGCAGTAAGCATGGCTAAATCCATTTTTATGAACATGTATATAAATTATTGGGATAAACTCATCAAAAGCACAGCAGGTTAACTGGTATACCAAGCGAAAAAATCTGATGATGTCCTCAAAAGAGGAATACAAGCATGGCCTTTAAATTGTTAAATTATCTGGATAGAGAAAATTATGTACATAAAAATAAGCATAGGATGTACACTGAATAATTTATTTCAGTTCAAGTTTGTTTCCTTATAAAAGAAAAAAATCAAAGCTTGTGGGTTTCTTTGAATTTACTAGCCACAATGGGCTGACCCAATTTAAATGAGGACATCGCAAGTCTCCAGAACTACTTACTGTATCATTCATTTCACATTTTTCTTTTTTAGTAGCTGGTTTGTTTAGCTGGTCACATGTCAAAAGGTGCCATATGTTTTCAGGATATTTTATTCAAGTTACACCAAGGTAAAGAAGGATAGAAAAATATTAGGATGGGCTTATGAAAACTTTCAATCATAAATCATTCCCCAATGCATAAATCATACAATTGTTCAGATACCAGCACTCAATGTATGATGATGTACATATGGTAGGCAAGAAGCTATTAAAGCCATTTCTTATTTCTTCTGTTCTGCTATACTTATCTAATTGACATTCTGCCCAGTGTTGTTTTACTCTTTTCTTGCAGGAAAGACAATATGTAGAACACTTAGATTTGGTTCACTGTTGTATCAACTCAATTTTGATAACCGTGAACAACAAACTACTAAAAATATTAAATATTGACCATTCTTAGGTACAACAGCATCTATAAAGCAAATTCCAGACTGGATAGTGAAAGAGTCATTCACTTGCTCTAGCAAGTTATAATCACGTAGAGAAAGATGCTATGATAAAGTTCTCCTAGAAATAAGACAAATATCGCGTCCAAGTTATCCATGCTTCTTGGTACAATCCACCAACATATTTTACTACTAATATAAACAAGAATTTTTCCCTCCAAAGCATTCTCTGATCTGCTCTGTTCCTACTACTATCTGAGATGCCAAATACCAAAATAAAGCTAGCCAATATACACTATAATTTACAGTCATTAAACACATCGATAGGCTCCAGCATAAGCATCTGTCGAGTGGCTCAGCAGATGACTGATCCAGGCTTAGAGTTGCTCTTCAACTCTGTTACCTGAGCTGAAGCAGGCACATGAAAATCATTTCATCTGGAGTTTTGTAGCAAACAAATGCCTGCAGCAGCTGAGAACACGTTATAGCTCTACAGTCAACCCTGACAAATTCCTCAAAATGCTTTTTCTAAGTAGATTATGAATAATTTATGGCTCTAGAAGAGTGGCTGTGTGGCATATTTGCCAGCAATTAGCTCAGGAATTAAAGAAAGTTTTCTGAAGCCCCTTGGGAAGCTCAAAGCTCAAGCATTTTCCCTACCACACAGATGAGTGTAAATTCCTACACACCAGTCACAGGGAAATGCTTCTTCCACATTTATGACACCAGCTCCAGATGGATCCTCACATTTAGGAGGATCTCTCAGCAGTCCTATAGCTACACGTTGACTTTCTTCCTCAATATCAGAACGTCTGAACACTCCAAGATTTATTTGTTTCTACCCTAACGTGGCTTGGATAGAGGAAGACAGGCTTCCTCACAAAGTCCAGGCAAAAATAGAGGTTTGGAAGGGCAAATGTGGAATACAGCAAGTCTCACTTAATATGGTTACTCTCAGGTTAAAAATAAAAGATTTTTCTGTTCCAAAAGTAGTGGTCAATCTTTAACTCTTATTTAATCTAGGTAGACAGAAGCCTGCTTTTAATTCACATCCATATCCCACAGATTGTTTTCACAGGCAAAAACTTGGATTTTGAGTGTATCGCCCTCAGCCAGATTTTGCTGTTTACGTGGGGAAACTAACCTTTTGTGGGGGCATCAGTCGTACTAAATAGTGCCTCTTATCTGTTTTGGCCTCTCTCTGGCTTCATCTTCATTTACACACAGGTAAGGGAACATGCAATATTTCAATAAATGTTGTGGAGTACCTGGTTGAAAATAATGCCCTTAAATTTAAAAATCCACAGAGAAAAGAAACAGAAAGGTAATGTTAAGGGCTCTGAACTAAGCTCTCCATAAACAATTACTGTGAAGTGTTGTGGGACAAAAGAGCATCCTTGCTAAACTCAGCTTCCAGACTGTCTCACCACATTATTATACTGCAGTTTATAAAATATAAGAACTAACAATTAACCCCTTGTATTTTTACCTTTTTCTTACACTTTTGAAAGTGGCAGATGCAATCAGTTGACTTTTCTGATAGCATTAGGAATTGTCTGTACAAAATGCTGCAAAGAAATACTCACATACTTTATGGATTTCTTATTTTCTTTTTTTTCTTTAAGAAACAGAAGAATAATCCAATGCACTAACACAAGAGACTAAACAGATCAAACAGACCAGATTTAACAGATGTTAAGTTCTAACTCAGAGGTGATTCTGCTTCCAGAAAGAGCAGCTCATGAATCTTTCAAGTTTACACCAACAAGGATAGTTAGAATAATTAAGTCTAGGAAAAAAAACAAACACAGAAAAGAATGGATTTCTGACCTTGGCTGTGCATGCTAGTCCAACTCTTCCCACCATACACAATCAGTGCTGTCCTGTGAAAAGATAAATCAGTCAAAAATCAATTCCACAAAACCTAGGTGATTTTTCTTTGTATCATAGAATACATATAAGGGAACAGATTAGAAAACGGGAGGGGTGGGGGAGGCACAATGAATTCTTGACCCTTTCAGTGGATGCATCATCTGAGGTTAAGCCCAGCTTCCCAGGAATCCATATTCTGGTGAAAACTGCTACAACCATTCTGCAAAGTGGACACAAATTAAGAGACTTCTTTAGTTGCCAGCCAGTTGAAAACCCAGACAGGAATCTTGCAAGTTCACATGATATTTTAAAACCAGCACTGAATAATACATATTTGGACACTCAGCAAAATTTACCTTCTGTCAGCAACCATCCCTGCTGCTGCATTGACTGGAATCTCACAAATTAAAACACCCCTTTCTTACACTGCTGGAAAATAGATTAACATGTTGATGAAAATTTCTTGGGTTTACAATTCCTCTATCAAGAAAAGAGCCTGCACGGCCTTTTAATGCGTGGATTGAAAACAAGAGAAGAAACAGAGAAACTACTTCACAAATCAAACCTGGCTCACAATTGCCATGGGAGGAGACCTTGAATGCTGTGTTTAAGCCTTGAGTTGGTTACTTCTCACATCAAAGGCGTTCACACTGGGGAGAACTACTTTAACATCAAGTTGCTGCTGGGAATCTTTGTAATACCATGCTGTGTCTGCAGTGCCTCCAATAAGGTATAAAAAGAGTAATGCATCGCCATGCTACACAATGACCCAAAGACCTCAGAACTGCAACAAATGAGGGCAAAAGCACCAGAACGTTAGAAATTAGGAAGAAAGGAGGGGGGAAAAAAGCAATTCTACTTTAAGCATGTCAAGACAATAAAACAAAACTGTAGAAATTGAAAAATACGTCAATGTGGAATTAAGAAATGCAAAAATTTATTATTAGGTACATCTAGACTGGATGAAGAAAGGTAGGATATAAGTGGCTGGTTTTAGCCACTCTAAGATGCTCTATATCTGGAAAGAAGTGGGAGAGTTAGACGACCTGAAATTAATCAACTAACTTTTAGTCACAAGTAGCCATTCCAATGATGCTACAAGAGAGAGACATACGACCTGACTCTCAATCAAAGCTGGAGAAGTTATTCCTTGGGCTGAGGAAGATTACACGTACTCTTCCTGAGTCTACCAAGCCTATTTTCCCATTTACTTAGTTTATGCTCTATCGGCATGAGTATTTACAGAGAGATTTTCATGGCACTAAGCCATAAACGCTGAAGGCAAGAGTTTGTCTGGTCATAAAAAAACATGCCATAACTAAGTAAGTGTCAAGGTTACAGTTTGACTGAATGCCAATAACCGACACTGAATTGTGATAGAGGCAGAATCATATAAAGGAAGTTCTCCTCACTCTTAAATTAAATTATTTCACCTTAGTCTCATTCAAGGCTTTGTTCTTTATAAAAAGGAAAGAAAAAAAATCAGCGTTCTGACAAGTGATGAGGAAAACATGAACATGTTGGACTGAGGAAAAAGGGGCTTGTAATTCCATCTCTGCCCCATAAATCTCTATTATCAGGAGCAGCCTCTCTTCTCCCTTGTGTTTTTAGAGAGTTAAATCCCCCTCACACACATCCCAGACCATGCAGTCTGCCTGCAACTGTAAAAAAAGTATACGACAAAACTTCAAGCTCCAAGTCTGTAAATACGGTATTTGGCAATGCAAGTTATCCTACATCATTAGATTTAAAATGAAAAAAAAAATCAAGACTAACATCCTTGGGAAAGCAGAAAAATAGTGACACCTATCCTAAAAAGGCACTAAACCTCTCAAAAAACCATTCTCGCTGGTATTTTTAACTTCACAGCATAAAGATTCCATACTTTTAGCACATTTTTCTTTAATGTGATCAGACATTGGTTCTGCCAGTAACAGCAACAGTGAAATATTCCTTTCTTAAAAACAGGAAAAGCTTCTAATATTTCTGTCTTTTTCTTTCAGTGTGCCCTTGGAAAACATCGCTTGGTAACTATGCTTGCGCTGTTTCATATTTTCTATGTTGCTTGGCCTCCTTTGTCTGAGCCAGATGTCTACATGAAGGGAACAGATCTTCAAAAACAGTTAATACCTCATAGCTTCATTTGATGAGGGTAGAGCATCTCTGAAAATCTGGCCTCCTCAGTCTAGTGGTTTAACTATTATTGCCTTTAGAAAGAAACTACAACAAAAATACTGTGTGCAGTCACACAGAGTGCATTAGCACCTACAGAAGATCCACCAGTGTGACCAGGGGCATCCTCAACACTCTCCATTTCTTCACCCCTGCCCCAGTTGGAGTGTCACAGTTTACAAGAACCAGGCAGAGAACTTGGAAGAAATCCTGTCTCAAACACTCTAAGATGCAGCAGTTTTTTCTAAGTGAGGGATCTGTAAGTAAATAAATCAGCAAGAATGAAAACCATAAATATTCACATTTGGGTTTGCAAGTTCTTGCCCATACAGTAAAAAATAAATTTGGTATTATTTGAAGGATAAAAACACCTTTTTTTTAAAAAAAAACAGGCTCTTAAAGGGTTTAAGCATTTGTCCAGCACCACAGGGAAATCATGAATTAGCTTTTCTCAGACTCTATGTACTTCTGAGCACTGGAAAATTAAGAAGCATGTACCATATACCCACTTCCACAGTTTCTTTATCACTGTGAACCAAGTCCAAGTTAAACTAGCCAGCCTGCAAGTGGCTGTAGACTTCTGTTCACATTAAGAAAGACATAAGCATTTATTTTGGAGGAATTTACTCTAAAATATACAGATCAACTCAGCAATTCTTAAACTTGCATACTTTATAAAACAATTAATTCATTCAAACTGCCCTTATTACATTCATCCAGCTAAACAAAGTTTTTAGAAGAAAGCTGCAGCCACACACAGTTTCATTGCTAAATAAAACATAACAGAATATGCAGGTGTACATTTTGAAAGCTTTTTAAGTATCTTTAAAGGTCACATCAGGATCAAGGGAAGGCAACACAAAGCACCAGTGAAGTAGTATCTGCAGAAGTTTGCTTGGGGGAATTCATCATCGCTTGGCAAACTAAGCACTTTCCTCAAGAAAGTCTTTGTCCTTTGTACTTTTTGATTTAAACATACTTAGTAGATACAGCTTCTTCGTAAGTCTCTTTCTTAAAAGCACCGCTGGCAAAAAGTAGAGGATAAAGGCAGAGCAGAGCCAAGTAACCAAGGATCTACATGCAGGTGATGCCTGCGCGTAACAGCCCAGCTGCACCAAGAGGATCCAAGGACAGAACAAAGATGAACACAACTTCAACTGCAATGACTTTGGGCAGCCACAATTTAGAGGAGGGTCAGCTTTATAGCAAGAGGGGAAAAAAAAGAAAAAAAAAAAAAAAAAAAAAAGGCAAAACAAAACAGGAGAGCTCGGTTGCCAGTTTTCCTAAGCTAGAACAAAATCCATGGAGCTTTTCTAAGATAGTCTGACCATCCTCAATCCAGCCACACTCATGTGCCTACCTGCCTGGTGGCCCCAGAGCTGCTCTCACCCCTCCACACAGCAACCTCCCCCACCTCTCCTCTCTTGTTCTTAAATAGTCTTCCTTGCAATTAGACCTGTAATGCCTCACACTTGTGCTACAGGGCAGCCTGGCTCACCCTCACCCTTTAAAGGCCCATAACATTAATATATGCTATGCTACAAAAAGATGGTGCCTATCTCAAGCTGCCATGGCTTGCACACTGAGTACAGGCTGGAAAGAAGAGACAGATCAGATGAAAGCCTTAATTATTTTCCATCATGAAAATCAAGTAATGAATTGAGCCTCGGACTTCTTCCTAGGAATAAAGCTTATGGGAAAATCATAGAATCGTAGAACCATTAGGCTGGAAAAGACCTTAGAGTCTTTTCTACCTCCAACTGTACCTGTCTACTACTAAAAAAGAAAATAAACTAAAAGATACTAAATACTGGAAATGTCTTGACTGTGTTACATAAGTTGTGTTAATGCATCTAGGTGAGCTTTCTAATTTGGACATTTATGGAGCCGGGGGTGGGGTACGCAGACTTGAGTACCTCATTGGTAGAGGAGACCTAGTTACCAGAGAGCAGTAACTAGATTTATGCCTGTGGCCACATTGTGGTGTCCACCCAATGCACTGAGAATTCACCAAGACCACACAGTTCCTGGTGGTTTGCCATGCAGCATCTGAACCTGTGTAGTTTTGAAAACAGATTCCAGACAGTGAAGGAAACTCCAGCACTGCAGTCAGTGCATTAGAGGAATTTGGGCTCCTAGTAGTGGAGGATCCCAGGGCTGTCCCCTCATGGGGATCTGGAGGACCTCAGGGCTGTCCTTTCATGGGGATCTGGAGGAGTAGCATGTCACCTTTGTGCACATCAGGGGTAATTTTGAAGTCAGCTGCAAGTCACCGATGCTATTTACATTTTCAAATTCTAACAAGAATCCTGAGAGGCCCGGAGACATTTGGTGTGCTCTTGGAGATGAGATGGGAGTTTGCTTTCTGCCAGCTGTCAACTGCGAAAGCATCTGTAAAGGTCATAGTCACAGGAAGTCCCCTCTCCTTACTGCTGCCTCTAGTGACAGACACCAAACCTCTGCAGAGTGGGTGGGTGCCCCACCAACCGACTCATTGGGTCCTTTTCTGGACCTTGGCTCTGCAGAGCAGAACTACATAGATCAGGTGGGATAAAGAGCAGAGGCAAGAGCAGAAAGGGGAAGGTTTTATGTGGCTTAGCTGAGTGTGAATACCAGAGTGAATACCTAAATATCAATATAAACTATTTCCTTCCAAGAATGTATTTCTTGGCCACTGGCTGATCAGTTAATCCTCTTTTTCATTCTCCTCCCTTCAGTAAAACTCCCGAGTTACTACAGGTGATATCCAGGGACACAATATTCATGGTTCCACTGTAGTATGTTTTACTGCTCCCAATAAAACTTGCACAAAGTTTACAGACTGAACTTGAATTGTGCCTTTACTGGAAGCAGATTGAACCCTTTGGTTATGCATTTTTATCCCATAAGATGAAGATTATCCTCCAAACTATCTGAATGATAAATGAACATCTTGCATCATTTCTCTTCCCTCTCCTTTTCATAATTTCTCTCTTATTTTTCTTTCCTGATGTCCCAAGTCTTGCTTTTTATATATCTTTCAAAGTTCAGCATATGCATATACCTCAGTACAGGCCTATCTTGAATTGCTAATATCATCCACTATTCGTGCTTTCCATCATGCTGGAGTGAAGGCGGTAAAAGAACAGAATGCGTTTTTCTAAGATGTCATGTAACATGAGATATGCAAATTGTCTCTGATCGGAGAAGGAGATATTATTTTTCTCGTCAAATACATATGCTTTATGTACACTGCTTGTTAGAACAATGATCAACAAACATTTGATTTTTAAAGGCTAGAATATTCCAAAAATGAGTTTAGCATGCGAAAGAAAAATCGTACTACGCAGTGTGTTCTTTTATCAGGACTAAAGATGAGTTAAAAGACGGGTCTGAGGAAAAGCAAGGAATGGAGACTGCCAAGTTTGTCTGTACAATAGTGGGTTTGTCCTTTTTTATCTTGACCTGTGTAGTAGGATAGGGTGGGAGGGAAAATGGACAGCAATGGTGCCAGCCTCAGTGCCAGCGCTAAAAGGAGGGAGGGACTGTTGTCAGCATGCGGTGGCTCTGTGCAAGCTCTGTGATATCCATAGGATTTAGCCAATCTGTTCCTGCAGATGTCAGTTTTATGCATGATTTACCTGGCTTGATGCAGCTCCTGCTCCTGCGCCAGCGCTGCCAACTCGCAGGCTGGAAAGCCACGGCGCCCGCAGCTGCCACCACGCTGCCAGGGCTGCAGAGAACATCTACTCAGCCCTCTGCTGCCCCAGAAAAGGGACGATAAGGCCTCTGCGACTTTGATATGCTTTGTTTTAGGGTGTTCCCTGGGCTTTTCTATTTAGCTCTGAATATTTGTGGAAGACTTTTTGTCTTATATTCTTTTTCTTGTGGGTTGTTTTTTTTTTAATTTTTTCCTCCAGAAGGGCTTCTATAAAAGATTACAAGTAAACAAAAGAAAACAGACACAAAAAACCCGCTTTTTGAGCCAGACACTGAGACAGCACATACACTTGTCTTCCTTCCGTGAAGTATCAGCTATTAAAGATGTAATATTTCCACTATATCTCAGTTGTAGTATAACAAGCCTGACTCTGAGTGTGTGTATGCAGCTGACCTTCCGTGAACATTTTCAATACACTTCAAAATATCATATTATTTACCAGTTGTGGGAAAGTGTTCTTTAGTAAGTAGTACAAAGCAATCACAGTGGCTTTGGAGAATCTAAGGATTTCCTAAGGAGCTACTAGTGTCTGTAAGATGCCCTTGGGGCTTCTGTTTTGCACTGCAGTTGTGCAGTGTTTTATGTCTGTCATAAAATGCATACAAAGGGAAAAGGAAAGAAGTAATCTTCTACAGCTGGAAACCAAATTACAGGACTCTCTCATAATAAGAAAAGATTTTCCCCAAAGTGACACAGTGGGACATTAAGGCTTTGAATTTGATCCTACCTAAATGAACAGAAAAAAATTCCATTGACTTTAGTGGTAGAGGATCAAACTCCATAGAAGCTGTTTTAAAATGTTACGTAGGTGATTTATGAGTGTGCTTTTATACACATTCATTAAGGTTTATCCCTCCCCCACCTCTGGAAATACTATAGAAATATTATCAAATTCTGTGATTACAGCAGTGTGGTGATACGGCAAAGAAATCTCTATGAACAGCATTTCATTTGAGATATTTCCTCAGATAAACTTGATATTAACATGGATTCACAAATAAGAATTCGTTATCTCTACTGTTGGTAATTGTACACAGTAAAGCATCTATAACATTAATGTAATCAGCAAATAAAATACTCCACCTCAACATCAACAGTGTGTTGGTACATTTAGGGTCCAAACATTATAGGAAATTTGAGTTCCAAATGGCTTCCTACCTAATCTACCTTGCAGCAGTATTTCCAGAAAAGAAAGAACCAAAATAGCAGGAAAGCAGAGTTTCTGAGAAGGACTCTCTGACATCTTAAATTCTTGAATTCTATTTGGAGAAAAAAAAAAAAAGTATGAATCTGTAAATTTAAAGCTACCTGCACCCTGCTGCATTGGGATGACTCACATTTAGGAAGTTCGGCTCCTGTGGCCAGTTTGACAGAAGTCAATATTTCCTATTTTGCCACTCCATAGGTACCACGTAGAACACTTACAGTTGCGCTGAACTTGAGAGGAAATAGAAATTTTACAATAATTTTTCTAAGCATTGATATGAGTATAGCTTAATGTAACACGATGATAGGGTGTTTGTAATCCACCTAATTTTACCTTTTTTATTTGCACTAAACTGTGAAGTTGCTTGCAAGCCACCTGCCGCCGGATTCTACCTCAAAGTATATTAGAGGGAAGGAATTGCAGCATATGAGATCCAGTATTTCAGTCATTCCAGTCAACCTGGTGTCCTGAAAGGACTTGGATTTGGCTTGATGCTTCTTTAGCAATAGGATAGTTAATGAATTGCCAAACTAAGGTTCAGCTCCTTGGATTCTTTTGGAAAGCCACAACTGTTTCATTGTAAGGTCTGATCCAGTGACTGCTTGTGTCTATCTTCCCATTCACTATAATATCATTTAGAAAATGTTTAATAAAGAGTCGGAAAGTTATACAAGAGTGGTCATACATCACTAACTGCTGAAAGAAGAAATGAGCTAAAACTGAGATAATGGTTTGCCTTGAGAGATTCTTACAGAATAAGGTCATCTTAAAATAAAAACTGTCAAGAATAGGCCTTCTAATTTTGTGATGGTTTCTCAAGTCAGCAGAGTAGCTTTGCTTTTCCCACAGAAAGAACTTTTAGTTTACAAATGTAGGGTATAAAATTGCAATATGGGATACACCAGGTAGCTTCAGGACAATAGCCAATGAGGTTAACTAACCTCTGAAAGAGAAGAAAACCAAAAAGAGCCTCTTATAAAGTAGCCTCTTATAAACTAGCCTCTTAAGCATCCAAAGAGGATAATGATTTTGTAATTCACTTACTTAACAAAACCCGTGCTAAAACTTACAGTCCCATAGGCTCAGAAGTGTTGCTTTCATGCAGGCAAGCAAGTCCAGACTGCCTAAACCTGAGCTGATCCCTTTCAAATCATAAACATTTCAGTAAAACCCAGTAAGGTCCCTAATGAAAGTAGCTGTAGTGGCTGTTTGACTGCTGGCAATTGTGTTATCACTCACCTTTGCTTTCTGTCTTGTCTTTATACAGCTGTGTGCACATCACTGCCAGCCTGGTGCTGAGCTCTCAGGTTTTTCTCTCTCCTACACACCAGTATTTTATCTCAGTACTTTGATTCACCATTTGTGAAACCCTGTGTTATTTTAAAAAGAAACTAACAGCTGTGGCTGCACACAAGCTAATGTACTGTGATGTTTTGCTGCTGTCAGGTGGGAGGTCTTGTCTCCTCTGCCTTTCCCATCCCTGTGGTCCCTCATATCTCCTACCAGCTCTGCTCTTGCTGGGCTTGTCTGTGAGCCCAGTCATCTGTATCACTTAGGAGGAACATATCTTTTTGTTGGATGCATTTTCCACTAGCTTATGTACTTGAATTAACTCCTGGAAGGCTCGGATGGGCAGCAAAGCACTAAAAAATACACAGTTGGAGCATGTAAGAGGGAGCAGAGGACAGGAATTGTGGAGTCTCCCCTTTCCAGTGGCAACGAGCTCTTATGTCAGCTCACCATCTTATGGAAAGGCACCCACGGGCATCTAATTGGTGCTGTAGGGCCTTCCAGTCTACTCATCTCTAAAGCACTGTTTTGTGAGGGTCAAAAACAGCCAGCACAGAGAGCAGGCTGAAATTGCTACGTTTAGACTAAAGCTGCCAAGAGGCAGAAGCAGCACATCCCGAGCGCAGCCGCTCAGGGCTGCGTTCAGCAAGAGTCCCCTGTTTAGTATCATTAATGTCACACTCTTCTGCTGGATTCCTTGGGGAACACAGCAAAATCTCACACTATTATTTTCATTAAAACCACAGAATGAGGCTAGAATGACACATCTTCCTGAAGCGAGCAGTGGCTATGGCACTTCCATAAAATGCAGAAGACACATCCAATTCTTGATGCCATTTGATCATTTTACTCACCTGCATGGCCGTGTGTAGCCTGGCCTCCACTTGGTTATTACAGCTCCATGTCCTAGCTTAGTCCTGACCATGAATCTCTGCTTCAGGGGAAGGATCATACAGTTTACATGAAACACCACTGGTCTTTGAGTCAAGGACAACGCTCCAAGGTCCATTGTTCCTTAGTATCCAAACCACAAGCCTACAAAAGCTTCTTCTGTGATTTTTTTAAATCCATCTTCCAGTTTACTCTGAAATACTTTATGCAGAGTAAAGCAGCTTGAGAAAGAGAGACGAGAGGTGCCTTCAGCCTGCACAGTCTGTAGGCTTGTACAGGATGTTAAAGAGGAAAGTTTAGGACTTGCCAGGCAAAGTTGGGAATTCAGCATGTTGCTTTCACCTCAGGCAAGTGCTCTCCATCATAAGCAATGAATAATAAGGGATGTATAACCACCTACTCTGAAAGAAAACCGAGGCTGTAGTCACATTTTACGTGAAGCTCAGTCTTCCACAGAGTAAGGGCTTAAGGGAACTTACAGCTCAGCTAAGACCAAGGAACTTTCAACAACCAGTCCTGGTGTAAAAGGAGAAAGGGAAAAAGCTGCAGGAATTGTACATTGCTATATGGTGTTTTGGGGCAAATATCTTGCTGAAATGGCTGCGGCAATTTCTGGAAATCTAATGCATTCGGGTCCTTTTTTAACAACTCCAGGCTTGATTGCTTCATATGTTTTCTGTTCAGTAATGTGAAGCTGTAAATCACTGTTTAAGCCCCTGAAAATGAAGTGATCATTAAGTAATTAAGAGCATAGTACTCTCAGTCATATCTGATCCTCAGAGACATTGGAAGAGTAACTTTCTTACACCACATAATATCTCTTTATCTCTATGGAGATTGCAGCAAAGGAGTTGACCTTTCTTTTAAGCAGATCTTAGATTCAGAATTCCAGCAATGCAAATTGGGAATACTATGTTCACAAGAAGCTTGATGGCTTGGAATCCAAACTGCTTGTATCTAGTTGTTCTTTTTTTTAGAACAAAGTCCTTCAGTGTATGTTTGCTGATTTGGACAACGGATCTTACCTAGAAATGTTAAAAAAGCAGTCTTTTGAATACATATGGCACAGAAGTAGGAAGAGTAATCTATCAGTCAATAAGATTGGCTTGGACTAAGCAATAAGTTAAGCTTTCTGAAAAAGCATTATTTCAGTTTGAGATCTGATTTCTCATCAGAGAGGATCAGGGGCTGTTTTCAAACAAGTGTTCCAATCTATGTTAGATACTGTAAGACCTGAGTATTAAAAAAAAAAAAAAAAATAGCCTGAGAACAGAATTTAAAACTTAAACAGAATCAAAACTAAGAGATTAGATATCTAAGTTCCTAAGAGTAATCTAGAAAACCTTTGCATTGTGTGAGGCATTACTAGGAGCTAGCTATTAGGAAATGCTAAACACATAACTGCATTGGAAGTCTCAGTCCTCTCTGGAGATTAAATGCCAGGCTGAATCAGGTTGGAAAAAAAGGCACTCCCATTCCCTCCAGGCTCCACATTCTGCAGTATATTCCCAAGGGTGTAAATCAAAAGTTTAAGAAGTTTAACTTTGCAAAATCTCAACTTCAGTGGAAAAGCCTTGCACGCATACCATGACTCAATTCCCTGCTTTTGGTAAGCAGATAAAACATGCATTTTTCACCTCAGAGAACATTACAGAAAGGCTGTACTTGCACAGTGGTGGTCTCACTGCCCAGCAAAGGATGCAGGGATTCAGGAGTCAGAAAGAATTACCAAGATGGGATAGAAAACTCAAGCTGTAGCTGAGTAGTAGTCTGTCTGTCAAGGAAATTTGGGTTCAAGTCCATGAATAAAAGGTAGTTTGTGCATTGTACTTCATTATGGTAATTGTATGCAGAAAGATAATAATGCTGGGGGTTAACAGGCTGGATTCATTGTCTCTGCTGAGCCTCTCAGCCTCTGAACATCCCTTCAGGTCATGCGTCACTTTGCTAACTATGGAAACCTGGATTTGGACCGAGAGTGCTTTGACTCAGATCATCCTAAAGGTTCATTTCTAGGTTGGAGTTTCAGACATAAGGCATATTTAAGACACAAATTTCATCTTCTAGAATGTCTTCTATAGCTAAGGATGCATTCCCATTCCTTGGCCAGTGGACCCCACATTGGGGCCAAAAGATGACTGGTGCTCAGTAGGTCATAGCAGGACCAGTTGAAAGGGTCATTTGTGGATGGTTCATCTGGGGTCAAAATTAGTGCTGCAGTCCTTTTCCTGATAAGCCAGATTTATTCCCTAATACATGCAACCTTTAATACTGCATTTCAGTCCACAAGGGATAAAAAAAGGGGTGACAGTTTTTGACCTGGAAATTATATGAAAGTACAGTGAGGTTTTTTTTCTTATTGTTTTTGGCTTTTAGTTTAGAATGTCTTATTTAAATATATGGTGGTTTCTATCTTTTTTGAAATGGAAGAATTTCAGAACTCATCTGTGCATCTTTGAAGATCTATCAGAAAAAAAAAGATTTAGCTACAAGCTTGCTTGTTTTTGGCTGTCCTTCAAAATTTTTAATAAGGTTCAATTTCATGCATTCATGCAATTTTATTTATTTCTTATTGAGTGACAGGCTAGAGATAGAAACATCTCTGAAGAACTGATATTTTCATTGGATGTGAGTGTAGGTCATTTTTTTCTCTGACTTTCTCAGGTAGGTAACTTGTCTTGTTAGGCAAGTAAAAAAAAACCCACCTGTATTTAACAAGGTGAAGTACTTCATCAGGAACAATTCTCTTGGCTTTTTGGAATTGGCATAGAAGTTTTTTATGCAATGTGTTGCTTCATTTAATTTCTGGCATGATAACCTCTCTCCCTTTGTGGATTTTTAGCTGCTTGAGAAGAAGAAAGATGATGAATCTGATCTGTGTGAGAAAATCTTTCTCAATGAAGCAAATTGACTATTTCATCTAATTCCAACTAGAACAAATGAACACCACAGAGTTGATCAGTAAAAACAACCCCCCCAAAAAAGTCTTTTAAAAAGTATTTAAGTCTTGTGTTAGCAGCTTCACTCCCAAAGTAGGGAGGAGATACTTAGAAAACTTTCAATTAAATTGAACCTTTAAGCATATAATTTGACTGTGGGCATACAGATGTTAAAGTCCTCCTCATTTATGGTGGAAGTAATTAAATAATTTTTCTTAAAGCACGGCTCCACTAACAGCACAGAAGAACTTTAAAAGCTACCTGTGAGCTTGTGTTATATTCCCCTTTAGTTTCTTCTTGAACCTCTTGCTACTTCTCATCCTTTCCACTACAGTTTCGATCCAATGTTTTTCTCTGCATCTCAGGCTTGCAGATCTGGAGTAGAAATTTGCATTTCTCACATACCTTAGTGGGTCTGCAGCCTTAATACATGTATAAAACTTCTTTAAGCTAAAAGATACTTTGCTTTTCATCTTTGTCATTGACACAGAAGCTCTTTGAACAAATGGACAAGCCCTCCCAAATATCCAGTTATCTAAAAAAATATTAAATCAAGCTTTGGACAAACTTTGGTATAAGTGGCTTAACTGGTTGAAATGTTTACCCCTTGTCCACATAGGCACAGAAAATTCTGTACAAAATTGCAAATATGTAAAATAAGGAGGCAGTATTAATGCTGGTTTTGTCCATTAGGATGTACAACATAGAACAGCAAGTTTTTCTTTTTATCCCCTTTCATTTAGCAGCAAGACTGCTGCAGCTTATTATGCCTCATTATGTGTTTAGCAAAATCAGCAAACAAGTTCAGCAACTGAATAACTAAAGAGGATCACACATGTATGAAACTGTACAGGAGGAGTCAGAAGTACAGAAATATAATCTGAAAATCCCAGTAGGAAAAAGCAGTTCTTAGTAAAGTTCACCTGTGACCCTTGATCGCACAGACACGGGGACCATCTGAGTGAGGGAACTGCTATTCAGTAGGGTAATTGAGTAATTATGGTAAGAATTGCCTAGCTTTTATGCATGTTCTGCTAAACAAATCTGAGTATCAGCAGATGTGTCTCTTGTGAAGCTAAGAGGGCTGCATCAGCACAGGATTGGGAGAAAGGCACCTCAGTAGCCCCAGTGGTTCTCTTCTGCTTCAATATACTTCTTGAAGATGCTTAAAAAATCTGCTGAAAAGAAGGAGTGAGTGGATAAGAAGAGGACTTCTAAGAGCAGAATCTCTCCACTCTTCACAGTGGAAGTGATCTGAGGTCTCTATTCTCTGTCCCACTGGTGATGCAAGTGCTGCCCATCCACCCATACTTATATCCTGTGAGTGCCTGTAGAGGATTTTTCAAACAATCTCCTATACAAAGAACAATTTCTCTGTTTTTGCATTTTCAGCTGTTTCATAGATAATTTTCAACATCAAAATTTCACTCTTTCAATGACAATATTTAGACATATTTTCTGTGGTAAATACTTTCCAGAAAAACACCAACAAGGACAGGCAAGAAATAATAAATATGAGTAGGTTCAATTTTGCTCTAAACTGATCTTTGTTCTGTGCTGAAGAAGCATAGCCAAAATCAAATGCCAAATAAATTTCTTCCTTCCTCAGCACCATTTTCTGTACAACTGGAATATCAGTCTGTAACTGATGATTACAGTCATTTTTCTACTCTTAGGAAATCTTCCAATGTAAATATTAAAAATGCTCGAACAGTGCCAATCTGTAAACTTGATGGAAAAACTTACTGACTAAGCTGACTCTGCTCCTTAATGGCACCCCCAAGTACTTGCCATCAAAATCAAACATGCCCACACATCAGAGGTTAAGGTCACTTTTGGAGTGTTCTGTCTCCCTCTGCTCTGCACTGATAAACTGTGCAGTGCTGCAGGTGTCATGTTGCAGTTTGGTAGGTGCTTCTTTAGATGCTTCTAGAGCTTCTGCTGCTGGGACCTTTCTGAACTGCGAAGAGCTTGCAGCCTACCTCTCCCCCTTTCCTCAAAAAGCATGATATTAGAGCTCTCACTATTATAAGCCTCAGCATTAAATGAAATCTGAGTGCCCAGACCCCACGTATCTCTATTCTTTGGAGGAAGAGATCAGCCAGGGGGCCATGTGGCTTTTCCATGAGATTAGTATAAGCACCTGAAACTACAGACTGGGGCACTACTGGAGCAGCCATTCCACCACAGACTCTTGCCACACCTTGTCTGTTTTGTCAGGTATTTTATTCACATGTACAGCATGATTGCTGAAGAGTCCTGCTAGTGAACACATGCCCCATCCTTCTCCCTGGGATTCCCACCAGCAGCAGGAGCACAAGTCATGTGCAGAACAGTTGCCACTTGAGGAGCCCACGCTGCGTTCTCTCAGTCGGTGCTAATGCGTGCACTCAGTATGATGTCTAGCACCTTCTTTGCCAAGGGAAGCAGTTCTAAATCACTTCTGCACCAGGGTTTGGTGGAGGAAAGCCCTCAGACAGCAATATGTGCTCCAGTGGCTGCTGTGCAGGTGGGCTTTCACAGAGCCTCTGGCATGGAAATAACCATTCAACCCACCTATTTCCTTGTCGTCTGCAGAGGTCACACTCCTTCCTCAACTCCACTGTGCTCTGCCTTGCTGGAGATGTCCAAGGGTGGTGTGTCTGGTGTGGCATGAGCAGGCAATCAGTGGTGTTACTCAGGCAGTAACACAAAAAGGGGAGCAGGTTGTCAGCATTCAACAGCTGGATCTGGCAGTAGCGTTCAGGCACTTGGGCTTTTTCAGTGCATTTCTTGAGAGCTTGTGAGGCTGGCAAATATGGGTCTGGTAAGCCTTAGATCTCCCGTGATAGTTTCTGGAAGGCTTGAGGCACTTCATAGTTCAGGAGAACTCACAATGTACATCTACTGGCACATCCTCATGTCAGTCCCAGAGGTGCTCTCTTTGGCTGAAAAGTGTGAATAATCTATGCTGATGCGATGGATGCCCTCACAAGTCAGGATAGGTACTGCATCTTAACGGTGTTAAAAATCTCTGTTGTGTAGGATCTGCAGATCCTTAATACTACCTTATTTATCTTAGGGAAATCAGTAAGTTAATGTGCTTTTAAAATGTAAAGCGCAGTTTCCAATAAGAACCCATAATGAATCTGTAGAGACTCCAATCAAATTGATTATTGCATCATTGTCAGATTATTATATTAAAAAAGTGCAGCTCTTCCCTTCCAGTTTCTAGGTGGTAAAAGCTCCTCAAGTTTTCAAAAAGCAGGAAAGAATTTCCCTTAATCTATCTTCATTTTCAATGTCTCTTTAACCTACAATGTTACGCTGAGCGTAAGGTGGATGACTTTTTTTCTTTTATTGGTAATACTTTCTAAATTCTGTAGGACTGCTGTCTCATCTCACATAGCACAGCAGATGGGAGAGAGAACAGAGTGGGGCAGAATCCAGTAACATCCTTTGGATGGTTGGATTGGCAGATTGCAGGAAACTATGTTGATGGTACCTGCCAAGTCACCAATCAGTCTGAATCAATTAATTATCAAACTGGCACACAACTCCAAGCAGGAAGCTCCGTGTCTCATTCCGGTTGGTCTTCTTTGTTTTTCTATTTTTATCAATCCAATGACATATTTATTAAAAAAAAATAGCTTCAGTGTTTTGTATGAAGGTTCATCTTTTTGTTTACTGACAGCTTGAGCATCCATACTTCTCGTAACGCTGTAGATAATGCATCAAAGTCAGTACAGTCTGATTTTGCTAGTGTTTAATGTTTTCTGGATAACAAATTGTTTACAGAAAGTGAAAATATTATTCAAGGGAAGATATGTTTAAGATATCAGAAGTTGATACGTCAGTGACAATACTGGAAAAGAAAATATGCTTTATTTCTTCATTAGCAACATCCTCTAGCTACTACATTGGCATGTCTCTTTTTCCAACAGTAATATTGCTGTTGGCTTCCCATAAATGACCTTGTTTATGTCTCATATTTATTCATAGCACCAAGCTATGATACAGTACACAAATGTGATATACAGATGAATAACAGCATTTAAATTAAATATGGTCTGTAGCAGAGGCAGCTCTTTCCTTGGGGATAGTCAGGTCCATCCCCACTAAACTTATGTCTGTTGGTAAACTCTTTCTGAGCCTTATTTCCTCCAAAACAGAGGATTTGTTAGTCCCACAGTAGCACTGGGGCAGTGGGTTCAAACAGCAGGAGATGCCCTGCACAGCCTTCATGGATATCCCCATTTTGGGGTAAAATCTAGTGGTTTTTGTAAGTGGGTTGAGAGCTGCAGCGTGATATCTATGCATAGAACTGCTCTTCAATGGACTCGCTTGACAAAAAGGTTCATTTTTCACAAGCGTAACTTTCTTTAAGATGGGTTTTTGTCAGTGTGTGGAAGACACGATGCGCCTGTAGATGTGGCGCTCTGGCCTGTAGGAAGCAGGTGTTCCCTTCCAGTACCACGCTGCCATCAACGGTCTCACGACATATGTCATCATGCATGGAAAGGTAGTTCGAGCTGGAGCAAAAATGCATATGTAACTAGATAAGTCTGTAGCGAATGAAGAAGAGCAGTGAATGTTTCAGGAAAGAAATTAATGTCAAACACTGCACCCTGTGCAGCATCCTAGAGATTCTTGTAGCCTAAAATGGTCCCACAGGTTCAACACTGAGTGGCAAGGGTCGGTTACATCCCTCAAGTGATGAAGGTCTCTCGGTCTCGCCAGGCGTAGACTTCCACTATTAATAACAGATCTTTACATTACATTTGACCTGGTGTCTCTATTTCTCTCAAAGTAACCGGTCCACACAACATGCCTATTGTGTCAGTGTTATGGCTATGAAGGAATGTAAATATCAGAAGCCTCAACATCCAATGATAATGATGAGCATGTTATCTCCTCATGTAAAATTAATGCATAAAAAAAAATCCTGAACACTTTCGAATCAGTTGAGTGCGTTCAAATCCAATGTGGTACTTTGGGACATGGTTTAGTAGGCATGGTGGTGTTGGACTGACTTGATGATCTTAGAGGTCTTTTCCAACCTTAATGATTCTATGAAACTGGCATCACAGTGGCACTAACCTAGTAGCAGAAGCCTTGCCAGATGATGGCTGAGTGGGGATGTTGAATAGCCTGTGGTCTGTCATATACATGATCTCAGCCTTTTCCTAAACTGCAAAAATTACTTCCATTCATGTCAGAATGGAACTGTATTGCTGCAATACTCACCCAGGACATAGGAAGCCCAAGAACTAGGGAGATCAAATGGCCAAAAAGCAAGAATAAGAACTGACATGATTTTCAGAAATACAAATCCTCTGCAGACAAAAGGATAAATGCACAAGCACTCATCTGTCGTGGAAGAGATATCACTGCATACACAACTGGAAAATTTGAGTGCACAAATTTTCCCAGACCCAAACACTCACATGCCCAAATATAGAATTGCATGTGAAATCTTAGTAATTTTTAATGTGTTTTAATCCAGCCCTTAGGGCTTATTTGGATACTTGCCAGTCTCTTCCCACATTGGTGCACTATTCAATAATAACTTCAACCTATTAAAAAGTTGCTTTATGTTGGCTGAAGGACAGAGTTTGAATTGCTGTACAAAGAATTTTTCCACTGATGAACCTAGTGTATGGTGATCTCTGTATCTACACTTGTCCAATTAATTGTGTTTTTAAAGTTGAAAAAAAAAAGCTTATATGAGGATAGCTCCTGTTATATCTCAGTGTGATTCTGATTACATTATACTACAGAAGTAGCACTGGCCTTCCTTCAAGTCTAGGTGAGAAGCTAATTGGTTTCAAACTGTTTTAAATATGCTGAAGTTCGAGTTGTCAATTATTTTTCTGGAACAATAATAATTTCTCAGACTGAACTCTGCTTTGTTAAAGAGCCTTAAAAGCTAAAATAATTAAATAAGTGACATAATTATTTTCCTTGTTTTCCTCTGCTTTCACATTTAGAATCCTCTGGTTTCTGACCTCTGGTTCCTGTTAATACTGGTCAGCTTTCGTTCTGAGTTTAAAGACTGTGCTGTGTTCTTTTCTTTAAAATTAGTATTGTGTTAATGTATTTTACATTGCTTAAAGTTACTTCAGGAATTAGTGCTGAAGGAAACGTGGAAATATCATTTAATAAGTTTTCTATTCATGCTTACTTTTAATGTCTTTTTACTGATCTAATCAATAATTTCAAAGCAGCATTGCACCATCTTTGCAGCCATCTCTCATCTAACCAATTACAAATTCTTTTTAATGGATATTGAAGGCTAATGTGCTGTTATAAAATTTAACTGTAGAGATGCAACAGTGCTGAATGCACACAGAATTGCCTTCACAGTTTCAGTTGAGAGTTACACAAAGTTATTATCCAGTTTCCAAAAAGAGAAATGCTTCTACAAATGTGGCATTAGATGTGTGTTTGTTATGGCACAGCATTCAAAATACATGTCTGTTTACTCATGGATACGGCAGTCTTTTAGTATTCTCTGGGTAATATATTGTTGTCACAGAACATTTATCACTTTTGATACATAATTATCTGTAAAACAGGGATTAGAATTTTGTTGGGTAAGGCCCAGCTGTATGTGAAATCAGAACAAGGGTCATTACCTTTAATGACTTTTTATCTCTTTGGTTGCTGAAACAATTACCAATTGGAAAGAAGGAGGACCGGGAGTGAGAATGGGCATATTGCAAGGTGTTGGTGACATCTGTTTGTCTGGATCAGCATGCACGAGAAAAAGAAACATCAAGAGATACAACCAAAATTAGCAGGTAACCCCCCTCAAAGGCACATTGCAAAACCCATTGCAGAGAATGAAGTATGTGCCTGAGAGGGATGGGATGCTGATGGAGCAGAGTGACTGGATTTCCTGATGGAAAGAGGATTTCCTTGGCTGCATATGACCAGAGCCTTTTTTTCCAGTTTTAGTGCTCTGTTTTCAGAAGTGATTTAAAGTTTAACCAATGGAAATCAATAGGTTTGATATTGAAGCCTAGGGAAATTCACTCTTGTTTTGGAGGGTATTTTCATGAAAAGCCAGTATGCATTTTACGAGTATTAGGAATACAGGATTCACCTTTCCAGATCAGAGTACCCACAAGATCTGTCTATCAACAGTGCTCCATATTGATGTCTGATGCTGCTCACATACTTCTTAGATATGTCTATAACAACTGCTCACCCTGACCCTGAGCAGCCAGACAACCTCTCCTGATGTGCAGGGATTCCTGATCCTCATATATTTCTATTCTCTCAGTGTAACTGCTGACATTTTATTGGGGTATTTTTGTTTTATTTCAAATATTCTTTTTCTAATACTCTTTGAATCTTGCTAAGCTTCCCTGTTATTATCTCTTAGGCTGAGCTGGTTGTCACTGCAGCTCGGTATGTTTACCTAAAAGCATGCATTAAATAAAGACGCTTATAAAGCCAGGTGTACTTCTCTGAAAACCTGGAGCACAGACATCTGATCCTGCTCCCATTGACGTTAGGGGAACAGCTGATGGTGATGTACGTGGGACGAAGAGGAGACCCTGCAGGTGCAGATTTTCACGGCTTTATACTAGGTGCCATGAAGTCGTGATCAAAACCATGTAGTTTGAGGTGTGCACAGCGCTTGTGAGCGAGATCTGAATGCCTGCTGGAGCCTCTCCGAGATAGCAGGTTGGCACATGGTGGGCTCAGATGAAGAGACTATTTGCAATAGCTCTGAATATCCTTTAACAAACTACTTGCTTCTCCTATCCGCTTGCGTTTGGCGTGTTATGCTCGTCTTTCCACTTACCTGCTAGATGAAGCAAATTGAAACAGTAAAGGGACCTCCTGCTCTTCTCGCAGAAAGATGCTCTCTGGAACATGCAAAGGGAAAAGGGAACTTTGTGATCTTGTCCTCTCGTGACTTTATTCACATAGACAGACTCCTGCAGAGTGTCATGAAGCCAGGATAAATGTTACGAAAATGGACTCGATGACCGCTGTAGATTTCTTTCAAATGAAAATATTCTATTTGATTCTATTTGATTCTATTAAATATTATTCACCACACACTCCCAAAAGAACGATCTGACAGGAGGTACCTGCTAACATCAGGTGTGCTGCACTTCAGGGCTGAGGAGAAAATTGGATGCAATAGCTTTTTTTCTGTTCAGTTGAAAGTGTACTTAGAGACTTCATAGATCAGGCTGCAAGACTCAGGAAACAATGCTTTCTCCAGATGAAGAGTATAAGCCACAGTAGCAGGCTCTGCTTGTTCATTCTGCCAACGTGTCCCAATCACAATGAGGAGAGGCGACATGTTGAGAAGGACAAGTAATTCTCTTTTTATACCAATTCATTTTTTGGCTCCTTCACTAAGATTAATTCCTCTCCTTTGTATTTAACCGTAACTTTGAGGAGTACAACAAAAACAGCTTTATGAATATCACTAAACAAATCTCCAGTCAGATTGCCAGCCACTGTGGTGCGTTTGCAGGAGAGACATCTGTTCAATGGCAACTCAACCAAGACACCATCAGAGCAGCCGTCTCCATCCCATGTGCTGACTTCAAGCTGGTAACCTCCAAAGACTTAACGAAAAGTTGAGATTCTCTCAGTTCTGTTACCAGTGCTCTGAAATTTCCAGTCTGTTTCTAAAAAACACTCTTTATTTCACACTTGGCATAATAAACATTCCAGAATGTAGTGCAAAGTTTTAGAAGAAAATAGCCTCCCTTCCTTCCGTGGAGTCTAGGCATAGATTTTTATCCAAGGCCTTATTTTCATTATCCAAAAGATATTCAGACAGGTTCCAACCCCTGTCATAGTCACAGCCTGAATAAAATTTAAATTTAAATTTGTCTGATTAAAATAAAATCCCAGTTAAGTATCTCCAGAAACTGGAACTTAGGGTTGAAGTATAAATCTCTTGGATCAGAACACAAACCCTCTTCTAAGTCCAAAACCACAATGGACCTATTCCTTAGTTGAGGCACGGTTGCATTCAAACGAGAAAAGCTAATTTTGTAAAACTTTGGCTTTTGATGGCAGGATTCTTAGATCTAATTTCTACGGTTTGAGGTTGAGCAGCTATGAAACATATGTTGCTTAATGCAGAATGGAGTATCTGACCCTCCACTCCAGCACTTCTCCGCCTCCTGCTTCGTAGCATCCTTTTCTGAGCCCTTGGGTCTCAGTTTATGCACAAAGTGCCAGCTTTTCCCTCCTTTCCATGCCAATCTCAATCTCCTGTCTGTTCTAAATATGGTTTTGGCAATGGTTTAAGCATTTGGTTGAAGTGCGTGTCTGTTTTAACCGGTACAATTTTTCTGCGCAATTCCTTTACAGGAGCATACCAGACTGATTTGAAAGTGCCTGATGCAGTAATGGCTTATTTGTCTTTCCAATGCACTTAAAAAGCACAGTTACACTGGAATAACTGGTTATATATCACTACAGATAAAGTGGTGGAACCTTCTGGTGCTCGCAATGCTTTTTACCAGTTCATAGTGCCACACCTTCCCATGATAACTCAATCTCTGCTTTTGTCATGCTTAGCATCTCTCAGCGCACACACCTTGGTCTCAGGTCGTGGTGGATAGAGCCCACTCTAATCCTCTGTTAGAATATATAGGTGTTTTTAAAGGAAAATTAAATCGATAGTCCAACTTTGAACCTCCAGCATGCTCCAAAGCTGGTTGAGCATATTCTTCTATCTCCAGTTTCTAACACACCTGTGTTTGTCCCTGTTGCACAAGTAGTTCTTGGCTAGACATAACTGTCAACTTTGCTGGAGACACAGTGTAAATATTTTGCACTTGTACATCAATGTACTTTCTGAAGGAAATTGTGCTGCATACCAGTCTGTGCTGGGTTAACAGAAAAAGCAAGTTTTCTCATCTCTTTGGAGCAGCTCAGTCTGTAGTGTGGTGCATGATTTAGCAGCATTTGTGATGGTTCCCTGATTAATTCTTAAACAGGTCTCCTAGCAACAGACGAAGGAAGACCACAAGTACTTTGCCATAGGAGAAACATCTTTTTATTTTTGCACGGTGTCAAGTATTAGGATTCTTACTTTCCCATTTATGAGTGTGCACAGAGGTCTCTGGCATACACTCACTTCTCCACATATATATTCCTGAGATAAGGCACTGGGTTAGGGAAGCTTCTGTAGACACAACAGAAATAAGAAGGGTAAGTAATTTCCTGAAATTCTAGCAACTGGATTTGAAATTCACAGTAATTACTTGGTTAAAATATTTCTTAAAGGATGCCAGGTTCAATTTGAGAGATTTTTAGGATACATTCCGTACTCTTCTAGGCAATTCACAGATAAAAAGAGTGAGAAAGGCAAGGCAAGACTCTACTTTTTAGTATTTCCACACAGAGAACAACTGTATTTGCAATTAATTTCCACTGTTACAGAAACTACATGTAAATATATGTTCAAGCTCCTCCTGCCTGATATGATAAGAAAATTTGATATTAGAATGTGACCCTTATATGTTTTTATATGTGAAGCTGAAATAAGACAAAAATTGAATAAATGCAGCATTCCCACTATTTCTTTCCACCTTCCAGTCTATAAAGACTATTTCTTTAAAAATAAGGCACAGAGCCTACTGAAGAAAGTGTCATTAGCAAAACAGCAGCATGTTTCCACTGAAACACAAAGTATCAGTAGAACTCATCTGTGATTTGAATCAAAATTGTACCAAAAAGACTGCAGCACTTGTCCATCCTTCTGGAAAAATAAAAGTGGATCCTCAATGGCAGATTTGTCTTTGCACTCAAGGTAAACTCTCATTGGGTGTTCTGGGAGGAAAAAGCTGCTATTTTCCTAAGGGCAGTAAGACAACTAGTTAACCCGGGGAAAAGACAGTTGGATATTCAGATATGTAAGCTGTTAAATCCTTAATTAAAGGACAGTACAAAGGAATCTCAGCAGATAGACACAGAAGGTATTTGTTTTCTTCCCAGGTCTAATAAAATTTTTGTTTTGGTGGATTTATTAATTGACTTCAGGATTAGATGCTTTCCTTAGATGTGTCTTCGTGATCTGGAAGTAAAATTAAGACCAGATTGCAGATACCAACGAAGAAAAGGAGTTAAAGTACTAAACAGTTGATAAAAAAAGGATAAATACTTAGTAGAGGGGCTAGAACTCTTGAGGAAGTGAAATCTAACAAAACAGATTTGTTTTCCTATGAATTATACCTGGGGAAGCAAGATTTTATTTGAAACTAATCCTAAATTTAGAATGAATATTCCATGTGTACGGATTATTGCTTGTGTATAGATTTGCAAGACAGAGCTCTCGGCATACATTCCTCGGTCATTACCTTTCAACAATGTCTGGGAAGCTAAATATTTGGTCTGCTGTCATTTCTGGTGACCGCATGGTGAGTATTTGCATGAGCAGGAAGCTGGGATGGGCAGATGGACCGAGAGGTGCATTTGGGTTCCCCTGTGCCAGGGAACGAGGAAGGGACCTTGATGCCTGCAATGCTTTGACATGCACGCAGGGATGTTTCTCCATCCTGCACTCAGAGCTCAGCACTGCTTTCAGCTCAGCTTGTTCTTTGCTTAGATGCCTCCTAAGGCAGATGCATTCAAAAGTATGAAGACTCAGCATCCCTATTTCCAATTCTTCGCTCTCTGCTCCTCTGCACCGCAAGCAAGAAGTTCTCCACACTAAGAAACAGCTTGACAATTTAAAGAAGCGTATAAGGCTCTCAATCATTAATATGAAGCCTTAAAAGTATGTTTAATTTTGTTGTCTTTGGAAACCTGCAGACTGAAATTCCGGCTGCTCAAAATATGTCATCATTAACTGCAACTGCAGGGCTTTGAGAGGAAATCGTAGATGCTGCACTGATTTATACACCTGCCTAACTTCCGTGGTGCAAAGCTGTCTCTGCTTTTATCATTGGTTCATTGTTGGTGCATCCCACCTTAATTGTTAGATTTTTATTCTCAAGTTTTGGCTAGTTCAAAATGAAGGACCAGTGTCTGAAGAAGAACACTATCAGCACAACCCAGATATAATTTTCTTGTCTCGTGCCAGTAGGACACCTCTCCAAAGAAACACTGGGGGCAGCTTTTACAGCCAAGCCCACCAAACAGAATTAACAACCCACTTCTCTCAAGAAAGGCAAATCAGAAGATAGAGAGTAGCATGCCTTCTGCATCCTTTCAGCAGATGGCATCAATTAATCCATCTTCTAAGTAAAAATATTAACATTTTATAAGAATGAGAGAACATTCACTTATTTTATCCCCCTTCCTACAGGCATACACTTAAAAAATATTTCCTAGCTTATCTTAATTCATATCTCTTATTTCATAATTACCATTTTCCTGCATTTTCTGCCCCTGTCATAGCGTAGTTGTGGTTTTTGAAATTTAATCAAATCATAATTAAATTCTGAGGGTAACACCTCTGGTTATCTCTTCACAATTAAACTTTACTTTTTTCTTCAGAAATATTTGAAAGGAAAAGGCAATTGCTTGTAAGAATGCAAGCATTCCATTTGTGTGTGTGTTTGATGACTGAAGTGACTTTGGCAGAGAATTCAGAGGAGTTAATGCATTCAGATACTGGCATTTTGGAATTTTCATTTGGGATTATTTAGCTACTTTCAAGAAGTCTCAAATACATGTCTAACACAAAACCCAAGAGGTTTGTGTTCTTCTATCTTAAACATTGTTTTTACTGAGTAAGGTAGGTAATACAAATTGTTCTCTTTTTCACCTTCCCTCACAGGCAGACTAAGTTATGCTACTGTTTAATGTAACTCAGAATTATTTCCTAAACATGTTCAAGGTGGATCTATCAATATTTGCATAACAAGGCACTGGATTGCCCCTGAAAACCTAGGGCAAAATCCAAATCTCACTTTGCTGAAGAGGAGTGAGATAGAGAGATATTAATGCAGAGAGAGCCATTCCCAGGTACCACTCTGCTAAGGAAACGATCTTTCTTTGCTTGAGGCAAGGGCTACTTGGCATCTGAGATTCACAAAGGGAAAAAAGACCCACACCATAACCTTCTCAATATTTCAGAGTTTACATTGACAAAATTGTTCTTAATATTTTATTGGACTCACTGGACGGCTTGAGGGCATTTTCCTCAAAATAAATAATGGTCAAGATCTAAAATAATAGCTTTTTACTCTACGATTATTTACAGTTCCATGATTAAGTCATGAAACTGCAGAATATGTAAAGAGGTGATTATAGCTTTGTCAGTGTCAAGCAAGGTGTCTGATGAGAGTTAGCTGGGCAAGTACATCCCCAGCTGTGACAGATGTGGTAGGGAAGAGATAGAACATAGCTTTGGTCTATCAGAGATGGAATGCAAGATTTGAAAAGTGCTGTCAGAGGGCAAATGATTATGATGATAGAGAAAGTGATGCCGGTTTCTCCAAAGCTGAACTTACAGTAGGACAAAGAGGAGGAACAATAAATAACAATCAGTGTATGTGTGTTACAGGCAGAATTTTGTGTTTGTTCTTAGGTATGTAGAACAATTCTGGATGTAAAATGGGCTGTTAAGCACTGCACATCAATATGTCTTACCTTATTAGATTACAAGCTTTTACAGTGCTCTCTGAGAACCTGACAACAGTTCAGAGTCCCTCTCCTTAAACAAACCTTGACAACTATGCAACATTTTACATTTAATTATTTTAGCTGAAACTGTTCCTTGTGCAAAGGTTGTTTTCAAATTAATTAATCTGCTTCCTCCATATGTCACAATTCTCTTTTGTATCCTTCATGTTCTTTCAGACATGAACAAAACTCATCCAACTTCCATATGTCTATATATTTGATGTTGTTCTGCAGTCATACCTGACTTTTTTTATTTAAACTTTAATTTCAAAGTTATTTTTAAAAATAATAAAATGTTCTTTAGAATGTTATCTAGTCATAATATACTTTTTCTATCATCTGAGAACATTTATCCTTGATATGAACACTAATCTCACTCGTGTAACAACTACCTAAGGAAACTACAGGGCATTTGGCCTTTTAATGCAAACCAAGAGCTGGAGTAACTTAAGCCCATAGATAATCAGCAGGAACTCTGCAGATCACTGTCTAGTTGTCCACAGACCGTAATACTAACTGCTAATATTTTAGAGCAGTTAGCCCCTAATCTAATTAGTTTCCTCAGGGAAAAAAAAATAGAGAGCACTATCTCCTTGGGTTTATAATGTCTACTTTTTAATCCCATAATTAGCATTGCAGTGGCTTATCCTGGTAGCATGAGATATTCAAAGTTATCAGCTTTGCTACCTAAATTAGAACTCTCAGCCTCTCCCAGTTCAAACTATCTCAAAATAATTATAATAATAATTATTATATTTTGTTAAAGAAAAAAAAGACAGGAATCTCATTGCTGTCTTGTGTCCTCGTACTTCTGACAGAAAGAGCACCTCGTTATTTTACAGAGGTTCTTAGAGGCTGGCAGAGGACAATTCACTGGCATCTGCACATTTCTCTGTGCAAAATCCCAGCAGAAGTGCTCTGGGTCTTGGTAACCTCTGGGCCTCTAGGTCAAGGAAATGCTGCTGTGACCCAGGGAACAGGGAATGCTTGAACAACTGCTGATCCCAGCTCCAATAGTCTCAGCCATTCCCATTCTGGAAAGGTTTGGAGGGCATTGAATCAGCAAAATCTTCACTTACATCAGTCACAAGCATTAGAAAACTATGAATAATTTCTCCCCAACTCTTTCTAATCATGAGTTTTGCTATCAGAAAGCTGAAAGAAAATTGATTTTTTTTTCCTCCAGCTTAAATTTGTTCCTTATTAGGATTAAAAAATATAACAATTCATTGCCTAAATATTGACATCTGATCTAGATGGATGGATTTTTTTTTTAGTTGAAATTAAAGGCAAACAAAAAAAAGGCTGGTAACATTACCAGTTAACAGTGGTGATTAGTGTCATTTGTCTGCCACAAGAAAGCCAAGAAATCTTCAATCTTCTGCTCATCTTGTGCCTTCTGTGTCATCAATTGCTTTATTTTTAGACCAACCACTCTTGAGTGCAAAGCTGCATTTTGCTTCATCTAGATATGTTAATATAATGGTGAAAGTCTGGGATCAGCTGGAGACTGAAAGACAATAGAAGTTGCTGACATAAATAGAAGAGAGTTCTTGTTATCCCAACTTTCTTGGGGGTCAATAAATGAAGCTTGAATTTTTCTGGATCCTGCTTAATCTTCAGATTTTGCCAAAAGAGTGGAACTCCAACTTTAGAGGATGCACTGGAGTATGATAGGAGCAGAAAATGTATTAAAAGTAACATTCCAGGTCCTGAGTTCAGTTAAACTGTTAGGAATCCACTTAACAGAAAATTATTAGTTTGGTAGATTATAACAACATAGTAAGTGCTATATAAAAAAGAAAAAATATAACCATCATCTGCTCCTGGTGGTTTTTTTCTTTTCTTCTTTATTTTTGGGGGTTTTTTTCCATGTTAAGGACAGATAACAAAAAGTACATGGTTTTCACTTCAGATTTTACAGTGTAATTCTGAGTACACCTTAAACCGTGAAGGATGAGGCATGCAATACTCAGAATTATCCATGCAGAAGAAATAAGGATGTGGTACCAGCATAGCTTGGTTCACAGCTCTTCTTTACAAACAGCAGCAGAGTGAAAAGACAAGGTGATGGTTTATTACTGGCAAGAGCTCCCAGTCTGGGGGGGCTTGACACTGGATTCAAAATGTGACAATTTAAACATATTAAGTTTCAGAGGTCTAAAACCACAATTCTGAATATCTTATTGAAAAAATACTACACATTTTCTCCCACAAAAGTGGAGCCATTTAGTATTAAGGCAATTTAAAAATCAAAGTGAACTCTTCTCTCACTCCAAGTCAGTGAGACTTGGCAGGTCCTTTACAGATGAGAAGAGTTAAGCCCTGGTGCAGACTGTAAAGTTCTGGCTTGTAGACATAGAAACTACAGAAGGGAAAAAAAAATCTATGTCCAAGGGGAAAATTATGCCCCTGAAAATCAGAAGGGAAATTCCTGTGGGAATTTTTATCTCTAGATCACAGGCTTCAGAGCAATGCAGTCTGCTTATGTAAGAAAAACCTCTTTAGAGGAGGGATAAGAAAAAAAAGATAACAAGCATATGGGAGTCTTTGCTCTAAGAAGTCAACAAAAAATAAGTATTCATTACTAGAGAGGAAACATTTGCACAGTTCAGCAAATAGCCAATGAGCAACAGAGGAAAAGGCAACAAGTGCAGGAAATGTTGAGTGTGTTCCCAAGAAATGAGTTTAATAATCTTAAACTGACATATGAGTGAATGGGTTTGTTACTCAGTCTGGATCATCAATGTGAATGAGACAAATAATTTGATAAACAGGAATAAACCAGTCTAAACTTTGCAAGAGCGCCTCGTTGTTCAAATCTGGGGAGTTATTCAAGTGACTAAACAGGCAGATTAATCAAAGCAGATTTTTCAAAACCACCTAAATATTTCCATCTACTCTTGGCCCCAACTCAAGTTTTCAAAAAGACCTAAGGTCAGATTTGTGGAGTCGTTCAACAATCTAAAATATATACATAAATACTAATGGGACTTCCATAATTGCTTAACTAATTCAATTGCTGATTCTGTTAAAAATTTCAATTAATATATTCCACTGGGCTTTGAAAAGAAATTGTAAATGCTGAGAATACATTCATTAAACATTCAGCTTCATTGTATCGTGTTTAAGAATAACAATGTTAAATGCTCTTTGCTGTCATCAGTCGTATCCTTTCACCACCTAAATCCAAGAAGCCTGAAGTTATTTTCTTTGCTCTCTGTTGTTCACTATGACTTTATCAAACATGCAAAGGCAATTTCACTATTTTTTTCTCCTAGTCTAAAATTTTAGGTTTATCTTCAGATGCATCAACATGAGTTTGACACTTGCTAAGTAAAATTAATTGCAACCACATTTACTGTGATCAAATTAAAATTAATTAAGAATTAAACTGGAGATTTTATTTTTCCTGTTTTAGGGAGAGTTAAGCAGAGAATTTTCCTGTTGTTTTCTGGCTGTAATTTTTTTTCTGTTCACCTTTAAACCCAAAGAACTAGACTGGAATTCTGCATAAAATTCTGCTTTTTCTTTTCTCGATTACCAGTTAAAAAACACTATTCATTTTAAAAGCCCAATGGGAGAATTATTATCTTCTATTTCTTAAAAGGGGTATCATCTTGAAAACACACAGGGAAAATTATCCATAAAAAATGTAACATCGTCACCATTTGAACATTAATATACATGCTTGACCACTAAGCTGATCTGTATAAGATGTGCTTTACGCTCTGAACATTGTGCACAATCAGAATAAGAAAATTAGTTTAAAACTATTCAAGAATTTCTGAACTACAGATTAAGTTCCATCATCCTCTACAGAAAAGGAAAGGAATTGTCTTCCACTTGCTGCCAATACAATCCAGGAAAGGAATGCAATGCTCTGTCTTTCTTCTTTATGTTCCTAGAAATGGCATGCAATTTTAATTTGTTTCTTGGTGAAGATCTTGAGGTATTTTTCCTCTATTACCTCTAACTGTTTATTTTGGGCCCACTCGCAAGACAGGAAGAATAAAAATTGTGTAAAAAAAACCTTAAAAATACGTCAACTTTTAATCTGCAGATCATATCTAGCCAGACTGCTGTTACCTAGTCCTTGATATACTACATTAAATTACACTTCTGATGCTTCTCTCTAATGTTGAGTTAAAGGTCCATCTCCATCCCTCCTCCTTTCAAGCAGATTTTTCAGGCTGAACTCTTAAGCCAGAATAAAACAATATTATTTTCCCCTTTTATTTTTGGAAGTTAATCAGTTTCTGAAATACTTTCACTTAATACAACACGGCAATGCAGTAAGATGTATTCTTGATCTCATGAATTTCTCCAAAGCACTACATTTCTGTTTATTGTCAAGGACCACATATCTATGACAAACCTTTCAAAATGAGTGAAAAGGTTAAAAACATCTTCTCCCAGTTTGTGTTCAAACATTTCACACATTCTCAAACATCCACCTAGCCAACTGATTTTCTGAGGTCATGTTTTTCATTCTTACTCTGGTGCTGTGGTTGCTATGCCTTTAGACTTTGTGATACCATATGAGAAAATCCTAAATAGCAGTGTATTGTGAGTGTTGACTTAGTAACTAACAAATGAGAGTTTTACTGAACCACACAAAAGATCCGTGTTTCCTTGCGTTTAAAAAATTCCTGAAAGACCTGTAATTTAAATAGCAGGAACTAAGAAGTTCTGTGCTCTAAGTAGGGAAGAGATAAAGGGTTATAAGGCAGAGGAAGGGAAAAGATAAAGAGCACTGCTACAAGGTCCATTTTTGATACTATCAATCCCTTTTAGCCATCCCTTTTAGCTAAAAGGTTTGTTTATGCCATCCTGGGTTTTTATTCCAAATGTCAAGGTGACAAGAATGATATGAAAATCATTGATTAGAAAGCAATTGTCCAGGAGCAAAGTCCTCTGAGGTCGAGGAGAGAGTTGCTTTAAGAAGTCTTGGACAGTGGGAACATGATAGTTCTTTCATACTCCACACTACAAACCAGCTGACTGCAACAATACTGCTAAAACTCAGGATCTTCCTAAGCTCCTAGTTGCATTAATCTGCAATTGCTGCCTATACCATCCCAGCCACACTAGTTCCTGGCAGTTCCCTTTGATGAAGGAAAGGAAAAATTAACTTTATTTGTGTCTTGGTAGACAATGTCAAGGAGATAGCCTTGATTTCAAGTCAATGGAGGCGGGTAATCTCACTTTCATGGTACGCAGTGCTATTGCTCCTTAGAGCAGACTGACTGGGTCTAAACTGTAGAGCATTTGCTTTGCATTCCCATAGCATTCCCATATATTCCCGTTGCATATGTCTCCTAGAGCTAAGCAGGAATCACAAGAGTAAACTAGAATGCACGTAACATGGAGTGTTCAATAAGCAGAGTTTTGGAGCGAAGCCGGAAACAAGCCAAAAGGTCACCATAGGCTAGGCTCCTTTTTGGAGAAAGGCAAATAAATACTGGCATAAGCCTTCCCTGTTGCCCAAAACACCTCTACACGCTGGACCAGTGTAAAACTGGTTCTGGTATATGGAATAATTATTTATGCAAGGAAGTGGGCATTTGGTTCTTGATATGAAAATCCAATATTTTATGCTACTTCAAAATGAAAAATTAAGAAAACCTTCTAAAATTGGTAGGATCCATTGGAGAAAGCATTAAAAATTGTATATTAGCTATATGACTTATTTTAAATCCATGTAAAAACACCAACTGAATCTTTACATTGTTGTCTCAGTACTAGAATTTGCAGCAGCCCTGCTGGTAAAGTTCTACTCATTTGGGAACACCAAATTCTGCTGATACTACTTCTCTTTCAGAGGTACTGCTTGGAAACATTTTGTTACAAATGGCTTTCACTGAGCTTCAAAAGGAGTTCATGTATTACAGGAGGATTTAGCATCTATAATCTTTTGACCACTGCAGGGGGTGATTAAAGTAACCAAAGAGGTTGCATTCATATGGCAAATTTAGCCAAAGCATGCCCATACAAGAGCAGCTAGCAGGTTCTACTATGTCCAAATCAGTACTGGAGCTCACTCTGTGTGGGTCCGCACAATTCAAGAAATAACCCAAGCTCCAGAAGAGATCATAGGAGCAAAGCAGCATGCATGGGCAATCAAGAGCCCAGGGCTTTGCAGTGATTTAGGTAGCAAACAGCTTCTGAGCTCTGGCTTGAGTGAAAATGAAGACATTGGACTGGATAATCAGGAGTGGGTAATCCAGCTGTTCCTTATGTTCTCGCATAGAGGGAGTAACGGCAGCTCTGAGAGCCATCTCGATTTAGGCTGTGCCCTGGACTCCTAACAGTTCTAGCTGCAATGCAATTGATTCACCATGTAAGTGATACTAGCCCATCTCAGTGCAAAGGTGATCCGAGCAGTTTAAACCATTCTTCAGCAGTCATTTAAACTAAACTGGATTGAAATAGGAACAGCTATTTACAGTTGTACTACCTACAGGTGAGAACAGCTTTAAAAAGCTGTCCTTGACACCTCTTAGCTTTTAGTTATTCTTATCACCCTGTTTCTTTATGCCTCTGTCACTCAATCCACCGTCCAAGCTTCATCTTGCTCAGAAACTGCTCAGGTCAATTCTCTGGTTTTCAAGAAAAACACGTGATAGCTAAAAAACAGTGTCTGACATTGGAAGCAGGAGACTTGGCAGCAAAGGAGAAGCAGGATCTCGAAAGAGTGATAGGAGAACTGGACATAACTGTAGCTGCTCTTCTTCCTCCAGCTCCTCTATATGGGCAGGTGAGGTCTAAGCCTGATTTAAGGTTGAAAAACTCCATTTCTTTTGTCGAAGACAGGCAGAATAGCTCATGGAGATGAATAGCAGCTGCAAATGGCCTGGTGTTATGGTGAAAATTATTAGCATCTCTCCTAGTAACTATTATAAGAATTAGACTGGTACTTCTCCTTCTAACTTTTGTCTACTCACTCCTTTTTGTATGAATTAAGAATCATGTAATCATCTTTTCTTTAAGAAACTTTCACAACTCTGTGGATTGGTCTGAAGTAGGCAATATTTTGCATATATTATGTCCCAAATTTAGATTTAGAGGTCTGTCTTAAATCTGTCTATAATCCCTTATATCCTTAATCAGGTTTTCATGAATGAATCATAAATTCTTTCAAAATATTTCACTGCAAATCACACACAATCCCTTGTTATCACTGTGGCAGATTATAGAAGGGCTTAGTCTCCTGGTCCCTGCAACGATGCAGTCACATGAGCCAAGCTCCTGCCTGCAGGTCATTCTGGGTGTTCTCAGTCTTGCTGGTCACACTCCATGCACATACACACTTCATCACCTTGATGACCTACTCAGATATACCCTGCAAGAAAATAATATGCAACAAAAATATCCCCAAAGTACTCAAATGCTCAAGAAACTGGAGTGGCATTGGTGAAGGCAATACTCAGATATCCTTTTTAATCAAGTGTTCCTCTTCAGCTTTCAAATCCTGAATAGGGGAAAGGTGTAGAAGCGGCACAAAAGACACAAATCAACATGGGTATGTAATTAAAAAACCAGCAGCATAATTAAAATGATAACAGAAACAGAAAAGTAACCAATCTTCAAAGGTGATTTGAAAAAGCACCAAGGTGAAATGGGATTTTTGCCATTAGCTTAACTAGGTCTGGGTTTTCTTTACAAATTTAATGCCTTCCTAGTTGTCCCACCTAATTTTTGCACTTATTAGGAGCTACACAGGTGAAAATCAAGCAGATCATCTTCATTGTGTCACACTTTCAAAAATTGTGATAGGAAGTTATCCCATAGAAAAATAATATTTTAGTTTTAGAATATAACATTTCTTTGATAGCTCAGTGCACTATTTCAGCATTTCCTTATAGAGGAAATAATACGTATATTGCGCAATGATATAGAATGGTATTATAAAACACATTTCATAAAGTTCAGTTGCACATAATGCCAATGTCTATGTGTACACACAGTGCGAGTTTTTTTTCAGAAAAAAAAAATTGGAAATTTGCAGTATCTGTTACGCTGATCAGTCTAGAACACCTTTAAAAGGTTTCTTCTAAAAGATGTCTCTATACAACAAAAAGCAGTTAACAGCAGTTTCTTGCTGAAGACCTCAAGCTATCTTCCTATAAAAGACTGATACCGCACAGTCCTGTATATCTATTTCTGCTCTGATTTATAAAAATCCAGTTGCACTGCTGCAGAAGTAGATGTTCAGTCAGTTTTCTGCAGAAGGGCTCTGCTATGCATCTTGTCTTTGTTTTCACAACAATCCACCACTGCTTAATAACAATCCATAATCTTCCAAAAATAATAAGCCTAGATGGTCTGGAAAAACAGAAAATGGAAATCCTGTCACGTTCTATCCAGAGGGAATTGATGCATTTTGTTCTGCTCTATTCCCTAAAGGGTGCAGAAGATGTACAGGTGCTAGGCTAGAAATTGTTATAATTACAAAACTTGTGTTCAGTTCCTGGGAGAGCTTTGAAATTTTCAACATACAGTAGAAACTCAAGCTTTGAAGAGAAAAATAAAATCCATATGCCTGAAGAACAATAGAGTACAGGATGATTTCCTGAATTATTTACTGCAGCAACCGAATCATTAAGAAATACAGCATGGCCAACAAAACTCAGAAGCAGTACTGTAAATCTAAACAATATCAAAACCAAAATCATTGGCCCAAAAAGATTTTATGTATTTTTTTATATGTATATACACACACAGAGAACTTTTGTTTTATACTTTCTACATCTATGGGGTTATATAGGAATCTGTTCAGACTAGCATCACTCTTTTCACTCTATCTCTTTTGCCTGTGCATTGCAGCTATTTGTTTTCTGTGAGGAGAAAAGTCTCTGTTACAACTAACACAGGAAAATGAGTCGAGCTCTGTATGTTCCTGTCCAGGTCTCTTAGTGACAATGGCAAAAATAAAAGCTTTTCAGGTTGTTTTTACAGTTATGTTGTGCTGTTGGGTACCACACCGTTCTCTTAAGTCCAAGAAACCATGGGTAAATCTGGTTTCTCAGGTAGGTCCAAAACTGGCATCTTTATGAGGCTCCTAGCCTTTCATTAATACTGCCGGGACACTCACATGTTCCTTTTAAATCAACATATATAATTTATGGATATCTTCTGGAGACTAGAACATTTTATGTAGATCTCTCCCAATTATTCGGCAATCTGCATTGTTCAGATTTCATCCCTTCTTTATACAATTTGAAATTCATATGGATATTGAAATGCACTGTAAGATGATTTCAAATTTCTCCTGGGACTTTGGCAAAAGTGGAGTTTCCTTGTGTTTAGCATTTTAACTCTTGCTTGTATTTACCAGCAGCCACTTTGTTACAGGGGAATACAGCAGCCATCTCAGCAATGAATGTGGAGAAACTCAGCGTATTTGGCACCTGGCACAGCACCAGATGACTAATACAGTGATAGCAGCTTTAAATCAGGTCCTGTGAAGTACATCCTTTCCCTTTTAATCACTGAGTGGTTTTCTGCTAGACACTGTCACATCTCTTATTTAACCTCTTACATCTGGGAGGTTGTGCTTAGGTAGGAAGAGTGAGGCAGGGGAAAGAACAGGCGAGTGATGTGAAGGAAGAAGAATGAGGACAGAAGGCTCAAGGCAATGGCTCAGAATGATTAGGATTACGTGTGTCTGTTAGAGCAAGTCCAAAGAAGGCCACAAAGATGTTCTGAGCACTGGAGCACCTCCCAGATGAGGACAGGCTGAGAGAGTTGGGATTGTTTAGCCTGGAGAAGAGAAGGATCTGGGGTGACCTTGGAGCAGCTTCAAGTACTGAAAGGGTACATATAGGAAAGCTGGGGAGGGACTCTTGATCGGGGAGGGTAGTGATAGAATCATAGAATCACCAGTTTGGAAAAGATCTCTTGGATCATCGAGTCCAACCTTTCTACCCACCTCCCTGGGCAGCTTGTTCCAGTCCCCTATGACCCTTTCTGTGAAATATTTCTTTCTGATATCTAGTCTGACCCTCCCCTGGTGCAGCTTGAGGCCATTGCCCCTTGTCCTGTCCCCTGTCATTTGTGAGAAGAGGCCAGCTCCATCTTCTCCACAGTCTCCTTTCAGTTAGTTGTATAGGATGAGGGTGAATAGTTTTAAGCTTGAAAGAGGGGAGATTTAGATTAGATATTAGGAAGGAATGTTTTCCTATGAGGGTGTTGAGGCACTGGCTCAGGTTGCCCAGAGAAGTCGTGGCTGCCCCATCCCTGGAGTTTTTCACGGCAGGTTGGATGGGGTTTTGAGCAATCTGATCCAGTGGGAGGTGTCCCTGCCCATGGCGGAGAGGAGGGCTGGAACTGGTTGATCTTTAATTTGACTTCCAATCCAAACCATTCTACGATTCTATGATTAAATGAGCCCAGGGCAGCCATCATGATGCTCTCTGAGAAGATATGAACTCATGCACTGGTACCCCAAAACAGAATGAAGCAGGAACTGCGATTTTTCTTTTTTTTTTCATTTTTATTTCTAGTCTGTTTGTAGATCATTATGTACTACTCCTTATTTAGCATGGTTTATAAATAACAGACCAGTACCAATCATTACTAATATTTGATAAATACTCTGTTTTACTAGCAAAACTTCAGTCTCATTGGAAACCTGAAAATTATTACACAATGGATTTTTGACAGTCTCACTGGAGCCCACTCTGATAAAATTTATGGGGAAATTGTTCCCTGTATTTCTGTTCTCATTGCATGGCTTTTCAGACAATAGGCTCACTATTGCTAAATAGAAAAGCATTACTGCTTTTCCTCTGTACAAGAGCAACTTTGTTCTTTGCTGTTTTACACATTAAAAAAGTCAAACATTAACAAATAAAGGAATTATCATTAAACTATTGCTGTCACTTCTGAGGGACCTTACAGGGTAGGAAATTCTGCAACTGAGAAGGAAAAAGTCTTTGCTTTTCTGGTCACCCTAAAGACAGCATCATGTTCAAATGGACTTCACAAGCTCAGCTCCATCAGCAGTCACAGAAGCAATGCAATATAGCAGTTATTTTTGTGTATGTTTTGAGTTGGTATAGCTATTTCTGTTATGGAAATATACCCTTCAAGTCTTGAAGATTTGTATTCTCTGATACAGAATACCATTAATTTAATAGCATTGTCTGCATCCTGAGGTGAGAAACAAAGCAGGAATCTATCTTTTAGACTTTTAAATACAAAATGTATGAAATAGGAAACTGAAAATCACTGTAAGTAGCTTTATTCTGTGAGCTTTGTAGATTTTTTAAAGTATGTGGTATATTGTGTTATCATGGCTGATCACAGAAGCATTTAAACGAAGAGTATTTCAGCTTTAAAAACAACTGAAAAATAACCCTCAGAAAGCATGCTGGCACTTACGTTTCACACAATTCAGCTCCAAGCAAGAGTTTTTTTCTCTACTTTGAAGGAAACATCTGTGGCAACCTTTCCAAATTTTTCAAAAAAGGAAAAAGGTGTACTAGGACTGTACTGCATTGTGTTTCATCTGGCATAGCTCTTCGATCTCTTCAATAATTTCTAGTGCCATAAAATATCTTCATGTAACATAGCAACAGCTTCAACAGCTGTGCAGACTTAGAATCATCAAATATATTGTAGTTTGGTTTAAATCATTTGGATCCCTTCCCTACTCCTTGCATTGTTTAATATGTAGGCATGGTATTTACAAATAGCCATCTCCCCTCCCACAGCAAAAGACAATAATAATAAAACAATATGAATGGAATCTACATCTGATGCTTGAAATCCCTAGGAGGCATCTGGGATGTCTTGGAAAGGAAAAGGCTCCTGTGTTAACAGAATTTCTTTCTGGATACTTCATAACAACATGTTAGTGATCAAAATAACCAGATAGCAACCAATAAATTGGAAATGCTAGAACAATGAAGATCTATTTCTCACAGAATGTGCTTTGAGGTAAAATATATGTGGGTGCATATAGCCTGAACATTAAAACTTTATCCTGAAAGGAAACTTCTTTCTCACTCTCTCTCTATGTTATGCTCCAAAACCATGACTGCAAGTGGGTTTTTTTCCTGGTAAAAACTCTACAATCAGAGCAGACGAAAGGGATAGCTACATAGTGGAACGGGCCTCTCAGTGGGATGATGCATTAAATATCTGTTGATCACACTGGGATAAGATCAAGACTTCCGGAACATTAAATGAAGACCATGCTTGTCTGAAAACATTGGGGAATGTTATTAAATCCTGAAAATCGCTCCTGTAGCTGAGCTTACTGACACACATTTCAGTGACTGTTGAGATGCTCAGGACACAAGCTGCTGGTTACCTGGTGGCCAATTAGCTAATTCTGAACATCCACTTTTTGGAAAGATATAATTTTTCTTCTCATCCTAGCAAATAATGGTGACCTCAAAGATGGATATGAACATTATACGGGTTACATACTAAAAATTCACTGGTGGTGCCTGACTTCATCTTTAGCAAACAGTACATTGTAAGACTAGGAGAAAGCATAATCTAAATAATCTTGTTTAAAAACAAACATATGCATTAGGGGAAAACTTGCCCTTAATGAAGTCCATTAGATCTTGTAAATTATCTCATTATACCCAGGATTTCATGCAAACAGTAGCTAGAAATATTAACACTGATAGTAACAGTTGCCACAGCTGGAGGTCATGAGAACTTAAGGGCATTTTTCAGCCCTCTTCCCTGAGCACCACTTTTGCAAGGAATAATTATGCAGAGTGAAAGCTGATAGATTGCTCTGATATCAGTGAAGCCTTCATGTCTTTTCACCAGATGTAAAGTGTAATCAGAATTTTACAGAAGTACTTCTGAATGTCATTTTTACGGTTTTCTTGGCAGCTTTTTAGAATCCATTTCCTGTCATACATGGTCGTGCAAAGAGGCAGAACTGTAAAAATGCTGCATTTATTTTCCTTTTTTTTCCTAAGCAGGAGAAAGCTAATGACAAGGAATAAAAGGATGAGATCAATATCAGATGTGTAAAACTGTGGGAACTTTGGTAGCCCTGTAAGCTGGCTGTGTTTTTTTCCATAGTCTGACTGTGCCAGTATGCCTATTATCTCAACTTTTGTTTTGCAATTAAAACATCTTTAGTCAGAAGTATCACTGTATCGCTATGCTTACGGACTGAAAATTTCAGATCATCGAGATCCCTTGCCAAATGCCTTGTGCACGCTGCGCCGAGCACCTGGAACGTGTGGTTTGCAGCAGCTTCCTCTACTGCGAAGAGGAAATATTTGGACTGCATTTCAGGACTGACAATGGCAAAGCAAACCTAATAAGGGAGTGTGGTGGCTTGCTGCTGTGCCAATGGCAACAGCAGACCAGAGCAGGGGAAGAGCTTAGCAGAAGATTGCTCAATTATTTTTATAGACAATTTACCTACCTGGCCAAACCATGGAGAAGTCTGTGGCCAGTCACCATCCTACTTTCATCACTGGACCTTTAATTAAAGTCTATCACTCCTCATTGCCGCTCTTGCACAGTTAATTTAGGGTTGGTAGATCAACTCTATGGACTGTTGTCATGGACATTTGAGAGTCCGCAGTTCTAGGTCATAATAAGATTGGCAGCTAGCAGCAGTATTGAGAATCTTGCACCTGTAAAGCTGTCAAACTGTAGATAACGTACGTACTCATTGTCTTACAAAACAGATAAAGAAAAGTTTATCAACAGGAAAGGGTTGTCCTGCCTGACTGTCCCAGATTGAAAGGAAAGATCCATGTGGGCAAGATCTTTATCAGTTTCAGGCCTTTTTTTCTGAAATCAGCAAGAGTATTTTTGCTTCTCAGACTTCTTTACGACTGTTATTCTGCAAGTGTCAGCTTAGTCTTTGCTCCTCTTCTCTGTTTTGCTTCTTGGTGAGCGTTTGTACATTGTGAAAAAAGGCTCGTTCCCTTTAGATTGGACAAATGCAACAACTGGAGGTTGTTTCAGGAGATCTGAACGCATAGTAAGGGGGCAAAATTTGAAAGATCTTCTCATTCTTAGTGTTCTACAATAAGTTACAAAGTAGCCCACATTTCTGGAAGATCAAGAGAGAAAGTGTTTCCCAGGGAACAAAAAGTGCAGGCAGCTGATGTGACACATCATGACCAGCTAGAAAAGTTGCCTCTGAAAAACATCTTTGTGAAATAAAGCCAGGAAACTTATGTTTTTCAGTTTGATGGCATGACTTCTGTAGCAAGGAGTATTTGAAACTATGGGGTTTTTGTCTTGTTAGGAGTTAAATCAATGGGACGAAGACTGACTGCAGGGGCTGCTCCCCCATGATGTTTTTTACATAAGAACAAAAACGTTGTCGCATTATGCATTACATGATTAAAAGCAAGAACGATGCAACTCAAGAAGAACTGATCTACTGCACAGTAACTTACATATTTATAGGGTAGAAACAGTCCAAACAGGTGGCCTTTGGTGTGGTTTATTAGCCCAGTAAAAGATTGCAAAGTTAGAGACTAAATGATGCTTTGTAGCTTTTGCTCAATCATCTGCATGATATAGTTGTGCTGTGATATTATGCTTGAGCTTGGAAACAAATGTGGTCTAAACCAGCTGTCTGCTTGTGCATCCCATACATAATGCAAGCTCCATGAGCTGTTTTTCATTACTACTCACTTCCATCTAAGTCTGGTAAATTGGCCTATCTGTTCCTTCTCTCATTATTATGGTCCCAGTTTAAGATGGATTTGTTGTTCCCTGAACCATCTTATTTACCTTTCTGTTTTTTCTCTCAAACACTTGGCAGCTTTCCACAGATAAGGTTGCTATTGAACACTCAGTATTTCAATGCCAATCTATTCAGAAAGAAATGTAATTAATTATTATTCAAATATTAGTATCCATGCCAACAGCGATAACGTTGCTTTTATGACAAATTAGAATGCATTTTCTAAACCTCTCAAATTTTCGTCGGGGTGGTGAGATTTTCCAGCACAGCCTGCTTTTGTACCAGACTGTTGCACTGGTGGTGTGTGGCTGACAGGTAAACAGAGAATATGAGTATGAACAAGAGAAGTTAATAATTCCGCATAAATTACTACAAGTTTTATTTAACTTGGGAATGTTATAATCCCTGAGGCAAAGAAGATAAGACATGGGGGTCTAGTGCCAGCTGACAATCAAGACATGCAATGCCGTTGCCAGAGGTATAAGAAGGTTTATGTCTGTTCCTGTAAATTCAAGCAGGTCTTGAGTAGAATATAAGTATCTCTTATGTTTGCTACCTGCACAGCAGTGATTTTCATCGAGATTTGATGTAGTTCTTATGTATTTAAAAAAGAGCTTCTAAACCAGCAAAAAGGTGGGTTCTCTCCAGAAATACAGCAAAACCAACTTCTCTAGGTATCTCCAATTCTTCTCCTCACAGCTTTGTTTGACACAGACCATCATAACCCCCTCCCACACATCCAGAAAGAAGAAAGTTTTGTTTTAAAGGAACCTTTTAACTTTTCTCTGCCATCCCCAAGATACTTAAATAACACAGTCGAGTCATCCAACCTTGAAGACAACTTATCCAGTCTTGATTTTCCCAGGGCCACACGCCAATATGAAAAGAAATACTGTCTCAAAGTCAATACATTTATGTATGCACTCAGGAAATTTAAGCCAGTGTCATATAGAACTACTTGGTTTCAGATTTAGCTAAGTACAATCAAAACTGTTGTCACATAGAAGTCTTTAATTAGATTTATTTTTTCTCCATGTTATTTCTACAGTGGTTTATATAACTTTTGAGAACTGGTAATATCATTCCTCTCACAGTGTATTTACACTCCAACAAGCTGCTGTGTCCTTAATGCACCCAGAGACAGAGTGAATCATTTGCCACCATTCCACTGCCAAGAGCCAAAACAGAAGAAAAAAGGGCAAAGCTGTCAGTATTTTTTCTCCACAAACTATGGAAAAAGAGTCAGTCATAAAAGCAAAATGATTGTCAGTCTATGAGAGATAAGAAGATTGCAAGTGCAGAATGCAAAAGAATTTCATTGACCTGTTGTTGGTTTGAAAAGATAAAAGGCTGTCTCTAAAAATGCTTTAAAAATGCATATACACACTCACACACATGCACATGCACACACAGAAGGTTAATCAAAAGTTAAAAAGTTCAGCTGCAAGCAGCGTTTAGATGTTATACCAGTGGGGCTATTATCTCTTCATGTGACTGTGGATGCATTGTAGTTGTCTTATTGCTTGTCAAGGAGTTTCTGAGTGTCTGGGAAAAAAAGAGAAATCCCAGTTAATTAAAGCTGAGAATGGGAGAAATGAATCAGTAAGAAATAAAAGGAGGGAGGTAATCAATAAGGAAGGAGGATCCTGCTGGTAGGATGCAATTAGACTTCAAGGAAAAGGACACAGTGCGATTGATCATATGAAAGCTCCCTGGCTATCATGAAATATTTTGCTGCACTCGCTGTGAAGACACAAAAGTAGTAATTGTGTCACTCTTGCAGGCAAAGTTTTAAAACAACAGAAAGTTGACACACATATTTGTACTGATGAAAAATAAAAACCAAAAAGTCCACTGACAAGTATTGAGGATCAAAACATCTTCCTATAAGATACAGTGAAGGAGAGAAAAATGGAATAACAAACCTGATGACAACTTGGTCTTAATAATTAACTCTGATACGCATAAATAAAATCTGGATTTTCTAGGATGATCTTACATAACAAAGCCCAGCAGAATTGCAGACAAAAGGTTCTCCTTATCATGCTTGGTAGCAGCAGAAAGTGTTTTTGATTAAAAGCAAAAGAATGAGTAAATACGTAAAATAAAGAAAATCTCATAATTAATAGAAAAGTACGTGAGATTTCCTTTTCTGTGGAAACCACACAACTGTAGCTGAGGTGGGTGTCTCCCTTTGTGGTGGCTGTTGACACAGATCCTTTGAAATGGGGATGCTGTGAAGTGAAGGATGGATCCCCGTGAAAGTCTAGGTGAAACATTTTAAACCCAAATGTCATCCTACTGGACGAGTTCACACTTTAATGTTGAATTTTATTCTGGCTCTGGTATGGGGTCAGGACATCACTGGGGTAATGTCTGTCGAATTCACATCAGATGGGGTGGGTCTCAACAGCTTAATTGCTTATTAACACCTTATCCAAGTCCTATATTTTTATAGAAAATTAGATTAATCTGGTTATCTACTTGCATCAGCCCAGGATGCCTTCTGGATTATTCTTCACACAGGCTCTGGATTTATTTTTGTCCAAATCCTTCAATACCATATGACAAATGCCCCCAAAAGGCAAACCATCGGGGTGCAGACTGGACTGTGTTAAGATATTACAGGATATAAATAGAAAGACGCAGCTATAAATTCATAATATGCTGACTATCCCCCTTACCTTCACCACGGGGCTCTCAGGATATATTACTGCCATTGAGGAAGTCACCTGAGAAACTGAAATGGAGAAATGACAAGTGCTGGGTTCTTCCTGCAAGATGTTTTCTCAGAGGTGTTTATTTGTTTGCCTTTTTAGCAGGGAAGTCACAGCAGTTCATTCTGTTTTCTTCTGCTTGAAATTAATGTTGTGAGCAAATGGAAAAGTCACACCTAAAATAATTCCCCATCTGTAAAAATGGGGATAATAAAGCCTTCTTCACAGGGGTGTTCTACATCCCAATTAAGTGTTTGGTGCTTCCTGAGCCATCTTCTCTCTCTATGTGGCTTCCTCAGATCTCAGATCCCTACTCGTGTGTTCACACAGAACACCCAGCAATGTCTTGGATGATGTGATTTTCTTTAAAGCTAGTGGCCTAAAGTTCATAGCTTGTCCTCCAAATTTCTAGTCTCTAACCTTGTGGATCTTGAGTTTTACTCTGATATTGACTTCAGAAGAACCTAGTAAAATATCATATGTTTTGGAGGATCATTTAAGAGACTTTTTGTAATAATATGCTTTAAATAATGTGCAGCCTCTGGGTATATCTAGTAATATCCCAGGCCTGGACAGGGGTGAGGAGACACCACCTGCATTCCAGGAGCTGAAGGATCCATACCTTGTTTAGACCCTACACAGTGTGCTGTCAGCAGGATCTCATTCAGAGCATAACCACCTTTCATGCAACTTTATGAACGTTCTTTGAAACACAACTTCCACTTTCTGTCATCTTCAAGCTGATGTGAATTTGGATACGAGTTTTTTTGAGGCTGGATTCTTCCGTCCCTGTACATAATGCGACATCTGTTGACAGCGGGTGATAATTCTTTGACAGGAAGGAGTGTTTTTGAGGGGAAAGTGGTGGGAATCAAATTTGGCAACCACAAAACATTTCAAAACTTTACTTTGGTCTCTGAGGAGCAAGTGCTGAATAAATTTTGTAAAAAACCACTTAGATTTATATTGTACTTTGCAACATAAAAATAATATCATAACATCTTAGTGAATACTACTATTGTGCAATGGAAATGCGTAAGGCCAAAAGGTATTTTTAGGGAAAACAAGTTTTAAAGACACTACATATAGATTCTAACAAAAACTGTTTCCTACAGCACTCATCTTCTTGAATAAGAACTTTTTCCTAAGATATATTTAATGTTAGAATATTCTCCACTATCAAGAGTTAGAGCGAGCTGCAGTTCAGGCTGAAGGCAACATGTGTTCTTTAAAAATTAGTGGGAGAGGGGATTATTTCTCCCTACTTAGTAAGCACATTGAACCCTCTCCAGGGCCCCCACACTGCAAAACAGGAGCACTGCCTTCTCTATCTGCTCTTTCTGCTCACTACTGGAAATGGTACTCAGTGAAAGAAGGTAGAGATACAGGTTTCCTATTTTATAAACATCCTCCTTATTTAGGGATACCAGCTCTGCCAGCCTTCGCTGGTGTAACTCAGAACTCGATGTGCAGAGATACTTTGGTGTAAAACCAGCCTAAGGAAAGGCAGAATTAGACCCCTTGTCTCTGAGGAGTTCCTTGTAACATGCTTTTTCCTGTGGCAGTGGTTTACTTTTGAAGTCACCCTTCTACAAAATATTCTTTCAACGACTTTGTGTTGTTTTCCAAATATTGAGAATATATTTACAGCAGTTTGGGGTAGTCAGGACTGTGAAAAAGCAAGTGAAACACCTATACCATCTTTGACCATCACAGTTTAAATATTCTTTTTTCTGCCCAATTACATATATTTGGGCATTTTAAACAGGATATATCTGTCACTAAACATTTCCTAAATATTCACCAACGCCTCTTTTACTGCAGGTTCTTCCTTCTGACAAATGCAAGCACCTCGGTGAATGTCAGACCAACCCTGTCAGGATGAAAATCCTCAACAAAAAGATGATGATTACAGACTCATTAGGCAAACCTATAGTGAAAGTGCTGTGACCAAATGTTCGGTACTTACAGTGCCATAAATTTTCCTAAATGGCGAAGAAGGGTTTTAAGCAGGCTCGCACTTATTCTGGGTCAGGGGCATTAGGGAAAGATTTTCTACTGCTGTAACTCATGTGGCAGAGACAGAGGTTGTATATTTGGGGGTTGCTTCATTTTTACTTTTAGGAGAGATGGTCTCAAGCCAAAAGCCTGGATTTGAACTCAAGCTCCTAATCCAGGCTTGCCCGATGAAAGCATCCCTCTAACAGGCAAGAGCAATGGAGTATGGATTTGAATTTCGAACCTCCAACCGAAAGACCTGGATCCTTGATTTTTGATCCCCTAAATATGTACAGTACTTGTACACAGGACAACAATTTTGATTTGCACCTCTTTTATATTTTGGGAAGCACAGGTTCTTTTTATTAAAGGAAGAGAAGCCTAGTATAGTCACAGCAGCAATTAATATTAAACATGCTGTATATATATAATTGATGGTAATGATGACTGTAAATTAACTCTGGGTTTTATTTTTCTTGGAGGAGTTTGTGTATTTCATCCAAAATTGATTAGTTGCTTTGCCTTGACTTTATCACACTGTATTGAACTCACTGGCACCGAACCCACTGCACCTGTGTCTTTGTGGGAATGAGTAATGCAGCCTCCGTGAAGCATCAGATGAAAGAAATTGCAATCTGGACAGAGAAATGGAGTTATAGAATCATAGAATAACCAGGTTGGAAGAGACCCACCGGATCATCGAGTCCAACCATTCCTATCAAACACTAAACCACATCCCTTAGCACCTCGTCCACCCGTCCCTTAAACACCTCCAGGGAAGGTGACTCAACCCCCTCCCTGGGCAGCCTCTGCCAGTGCCCAATGACCCTTTCTGTGAAAAACTTTTTCCTAATGTCCAGCCTAAACCTCCCCTGGCGGAGCTTGAGGCCATTCCCTCTTGTCCTGTCCCCTGTCACTTGGGAGAAGAGCCCAGCACCCTCCTCTCTACAACCTCCTTTCAGGTAGTTGTAGAGAGCAATGAGGTCTCCCCTCAGCCTCCTCTTCTCCAGGCTAAACACCCCCAGCTCTCTCAGCTGCTCCTCATAAGGCCTGTTCTCCAGCCCCTTCCCCAGCTTTGTTGCTCTTCTCTGAACTCGCTCCAGAGCCTCAACATCCTTCTTGTGGTGAGGGGCCCAGAACTAAACACAGGATTCGAGGAGCGGTCTCACCAGTGCCAAGTACAGAGGGAGAATAGCCTCCCTGGACCTGCTGGTCACACCGTTTCTGATACAAGCCAAGAGTTATTGATGTCTGTCTCGTAGTAGGTTAAAGCAATGCTTGCTGCACCCTCCACTGGACGTCACTCAGGTATTTTCTGGAAGGAACACCCACATGGACATCTTGGCCTTCTACAACAAACTGCAGGTGCTAAAAAAAAATTGTACTTTGGGTACAAATCTACCATGATTAATAGTAGAAATAGTGAAAATATTTTTCATAATAGTCCCTGGGGTTTCTTAGGCTGACACAAGTGGACCTGAATGTTAAATTTGGTCATTTTTTTTCCTGTGTAGTTGTGTTTTCTCTTGGCTGAGTCAGAAGTTACTGTTTAGCTCTGGTCACCAGAGGGACAGGCGAAACAAGCTGAGCAATAACAGATAAATTCATATGATTTCCACCACTCTTGCCTTCGCATTTTTTGAGTGACAAATGGCAGGAAGCCAATTCTTCAGCTAGTATTTGGAAAGAAGGAACGAGTTCATTGTACTCCTGTTCAAAGCATGCCCACGGGTAACTGAATGGAACAATTTACTGCTGTTGAAAGGCTGAGAGGGGACATGATCTCCTTTTTGAATGCAGCATGAAGCTTAACACTGGGAAGGAAGAAGAGCTGCTTAACTTAAACACAATATTGACAGAAGAGTAAAACAAAAAGAATAACATGTTCACTAATAAATGGAATGGGAAACAGTTTTAACTATTGCAGGAGTAAAGCTGTGGAAACATCTTTAGATTTAGGTCCACATATAGGCCAGAATTTCACTCCTAGAGATGACCCTGCAGTATTAATCTGAGCTTTTTCATTCTTCTCTTGAAAAAGAAAATTAAAAAAATGACTCATAGAAATGCTCTGTTTACATGGTGTCAGTCCCATGAGCCTGCTGTATTCTGCAGAGAACTAACTATAGCTCTGCACTTAACCACCTGGACTTTACTGTGAGATTTGCACGTTTGCTCACTCTTCTTTTATCTTTACTTATATTCCTGTATCAAATATCTTTCAAAGATTAAATAAATAACTATTCAAAAGACAACTTTACAATTCTATTTATACTCCCAGATTCTTCACTGAAACTCAGTACTATAATGTAGTACCCCAAATGGAAAAAACTTATTTTTTTGTAAAATATGTTAATACAAAAACGTTTTTGAAGGAGAAGGAACTTGCTTTATTGTTATCTAGTCCATAAAAAGTGTATCACAGTAGCTCATCTTGCTGAAAGTGCATACATCTGCCTATTTCTTTTTTTAATTTAGGACTCACGGGGAAATGAATTAAACTATCGGTCATTCCTCGAAATGGTTCGAGAGAAGGATTAAGCTTCACCTGTGAATTCCCCTGAACTACAGTCATTTGTGTACATACATGAAGCAAAGTGCACTTTTACAATATTGGGTCATTATGTAGAACTGTTTTCCCTTAAAAAAACACTCAGCAAATGGGCATTTTTGCAACTTTGCTGGTTTTATTGCTTGAAGGATTATCTTAGTTACTCTTCTTCATAGCCTGTGAATTATTACTTGACTGAGGAACCTGGTAGCTTGTGTAGGTATTTCAGCTGGGGATGTTAAAAAGAAGTTCAGTGTCTCGCCACCGCACTGCTGTCACTACGAAGCTTTCTGAGTCTGCTTCAGTGAGCACACAGACCCAGAGCAGGATTTCCAACCCCTCCAGTGAGTACTGCAGGATTTATTAGAGCCAAACTGCTCTAGCTGCTGGGCATCTCTGGAAGGTAGAGGAATAAAAAGGGGGTGGACTGCAGAGAGGGGTATCAGTCTCAGCCCTCCCATATATTGCCACTAAATTCCCCTCTACCTCCATCAACAAACATATCTCTTACATACTTTAATCGCTGGGGATTTTTTTCTTTAATGAACCATCTTTTTTTAAAAAAATAGACTCACACAGATACACATATATATACTGATATTAATCAGGCAAGATATTTCATATGCTCCAAGCCATGGAAACTTCTTAGTCTCCAAAGACACTTACAGAAGTTGTAATCATTATTAAAGGAAAAAAAAAGACCCAAACAAACAAAAACTAAATGAAAACAACAAGAACCTCAAACTGTCAAACCTTCAGAAAGAAGTTTCTGAAGATTTCTGGAGGTTTCTGAAAGGCAACGGGGAGCTCTGCTTCCGCAGCGTGCCCGTCAGAGGAAAACAACAGCTCACGATGCTCCAGTGGGCAGGTTACTCGGCGTCACGTTGTGTGGCAGCGGATGGAGGAACAATAGCTGGCTACATACACCATTATTCTCTTGAATTTCAACTACTCTTTTGCTTTGAAACAAAGACTGTAAATATATGTTTAGAAATCTTTTCTGCTGTCTTTTCTCAGAGCTTTGCACTGCTGTCAGATGCTTCATCTTGGGCCTCAGAGTGAGTAGGGGAGGCACACGACAAACTGGGGGAAAACCCAAACCCTTTCAGTCCTCATGCCATGCCTTTATTTATTTTATTTTAAGAAAACAGCACAGTGCCATGAATCAAGATGTGAGAAACATCCGCATTTCCTCATTTTTGTAACACAGTTTCTTTTTGAGGACTGACGCACATCCTGCACTTGCTGATTAACGTTTTGCACATTTATAATTAAAATTATTTCCTCCAATATTCTCTTTTAGAGTGCTGTTTACTTTTTCTGCCATTGTAAGTTTATTGATATTTACAGGAAAAGCAGTAAGCATGAGATCTCAGGGTAAGTAGGTGAACTAAACCCAGGGAAGAGCCTGTAACAAGGTATTATGACAGGAGTGAGCATCAGACAGGTGCATCATCCCTGAGAAGTCAGTGAAAGCACAGAAATGACAGGACAAATTAGGTTCTATAAATTAAAATGTAGAGAAGCTCTGACTAAGCATCTTAAATGTCTCATGAAATAAGAGGTCACTAAAAGATTGCTCTTGCTTTTGTTAACAGAATCCTTTCAAAAACAAACTCCTGTCTTGTGCTGGTACAGTGATGTATCTATTCCTCTAATACTAACTTCTCCATTTTTGTATTGCATCTCTGTCAAACATTGAACACAGCATCTTTACTCATTACCTTATAAATCTACTGTAGCAACTTAGATGTCATAAAATTTCCAACGTGTATTTAAGGAGTAGGTGCACTCTACCAGGGCTTTTCCTTCCATACCTTTTAGTGGCAGCAGACTGATATCTATGGAAATTCAGAAACATTTTGTATAAATAGATGTTTATTTTGTTGTTATTTGAATATATGAGACTGTACTATATGTGTGACTCCAGATACTTACATGCAAATTTCCTTTAAAAAAAATGACTAAGCCAATTTAAACTGCATGTAAAGGAAATATTTCTTTGCAGAGACTTGCATGTCATATTTCAGCTAGAGAGAATTTTAATACAGAACCTTTAGACTTACAAACCCCTCAGAAACAATATTTATAATGGAAATTTTGACAGCACCTTCAGCACACTGGTGAAAATAGCACCACCAGAATGAAAAAGAAATTATGATAAACAGAATATATTATAAAGTAGGGTCTAACAAATTCATAGCCTTTACTTTCATCATCAAGCTGGCAACAGGCAGTAAAATACAAAACAAGCCTTAGTTTTTTAAGTAAGAACAGCCTGAACGATAAAAGGGCTTCTGTAAAAGAGATTAAGAAAATATAATACCATCCTTACTGCATAAAGTACTATTTTCATTAGAAACAATAATTCACAAATTAACACTAAGAGCACTTAGAACTGAAGAGGTAAAAAATGTGGCTGTCATTTTGGTAGCACATTTTCCTCAAAAAGGCATTCTTATTACATTTTCTAGGCAGGTTTGTTAATGCTTTTTGTTTAAATATTCATATGTGGGCTTTTGAGTCTGACTCCTGTGGAGAGAGACAGAGGCTGGGAACTCCTGCTGAAGCTGCTCAGAGATGCAGTCTGTGGCACAACAGGGTGAGAGCCATGGGTGGATACACTGCCCTCCTTCCCACGAGGTCCTGGTGGATTCCCTATGTTAGAACATACATGCATGCCTATATCCATACAAATAAGCTACTCTAGAAGTTGGCCTATACTAGAATTTGCAAAACCAGATACTGGAATGATCTTCTTCCCCTATTTTCTAAATATGTTTCTGCATTACATCTTCCAAAGACAGAAGCAGAGGGCTGGTTCCAGCAGTGGCATGTTGTTGGGCCAGGGAAAGAGATCTTTCCTTGCCTAATGCAACACCAAAGTGACATCTCCATATCAAAGTAAAACAGAAACACTTCCATATCATCATGGCTTTACATAATTTTTTTTTTTTTGGCATGGATACAACTATCAGCCTGCACAATGAGTCTGCCTGTGCAATATTACATTAAATATGGGGTCAACCATTCTTCTGTTGGTGGAAAAAAACCCTATATTTAGTGAAAATGTAGATCTACAATAGAATTTATATGACATTAAAATGTAAAAGGTATAACCCGGACACTACTTGGTTTCCATATTTATTCTGCCTAATGTTATGAAGTATTTAAAAAAATAAAATATAAGACAAATATTTCAGAATAATGATGCCTTACCTCTCTACTTGGTATTTTCTATGTAAATCTGATATTCCTGAGTTTGCAATGTATTTCATTTTCTATTCATGATAAGTATCAAGATTAAAACACTAGAAATATATATTGTTTCAGCTCTCTCACCTAATTTCACAGCAACAGATTGTCATTTCTTGGCTAATGTGAGCTGAGCTCTTTAAAGCAAAGAAATCAGTAACATCCTATATATTGTTGAAATTATCTTTGTAAGAGATGTGTTTCTTTACATGAACACGCTCACAGAGATATCAGTTCACACATATCTGTTGCTGTCCTCCATTCACTACCCCATCTGAGAGGCCAAGGTGTAATTGATTTGCTCTGCACAGAAGATCTCTTGCTTTTAAAGGTTACTATGAATAGGAATCTATCCCCACCTCTTTGCTGGTTTAGCCTTGTTTGTCTCCCTTCAGGATCTGATCCAGCTTCTACACCAAGCACAGTCACACAGGGAAGCTACTTACGACGTCACCTCACCTGCTAATGGGTGTATGAGGATGACAATTAAATGATAAAAACTATAATAATGAAAATACTTTATCCTGTACTTCATATGACTTATCAAAGTGTAAAAGATTAAAAGAGATGTCAGGTTGGTTTTCTTCAGTATTTGTTGAAGCTGGGCCTTAAGTCTTGATGAAGTTCTTGGAACACTTAACATGCATAAACATTGAAAAATACTGACGGTTAATTAAATCTTGGTTTTCTGCTAAGAGAGAGTCCTATTTTATGTTCTTGGAAAATCTTTTGCACAGGTATCCTGTGCATACTAGTTTCCTAGAAAATGGGACACATAATGTGGAGAGAGAATTTTTTTTCACACAATATTTTTACTTTGAAGAATATCATTCACTCACCACTTGAAGTCAATCTTGTATCTCAGTTTCTGTAATGCCCCTCTCTAGCTTGTTGGAAATATATATAGCAACCAGATAAGCCACCTTTGCACCTCTTCATTAATTTTCTCCTGAAGACTGTCTTCTTTGCACTCCCAGCTCTGTCCTTCAGATTTTTTGAATTTCATGCGTGCTCTATAATATGTGGAATATCTCTGGACTTGACCCCCAGTCTATAAGTCATTGTAACCTTGGCAAGGTGCTTCTAGCACTTCAAAGCGCTGCATTATCTGTCTATCCATAGATTTAAATAAAATCATCTGCATTGATATTTTTGGCCAGGACATGATAGCAGAGAGGATGAGGCATTGGGGTAGTGATGCTGAGCTAAGGTCACACGCAGACTACTGGTGGCTACAGCCAGGCATGGGAGAGTGATGAGCATCTGCACCTTGGGCTCGGACCCTCTAACTGCTTGCACAGAGACAGTGCTCCCTCCTCTGCCCATGACACAGGAACCAGGCTGGGCCAGGCAGCAACATTTGCAGTGATCTTACAACAGAACAGATGATAAGCAGCAAAAATTGGGCCTATAAATTTCCCTTTGCATGCTAACTCTCTCAGCAGCTGACAAATGCATCATCCATTCGTTAGGGTGTACCTGGAAAAACACCCACTCTTCACATTTTGATTGCTGACAATTTCTTTCAGCATAAACCCCATTAGCCACATGTTATGTCCCATCATTAGTATTCTAGTAACTCGTAACACATCCTGGCCTCATACGACCGAACCTGACTACATGCTTCATTTGAAGAAAAATCTTTCTTCTCCATGCCCACTGTGGATGACATCATCACGTTGTCCTTTTAACAGTTTCTAGCTCTTCAGATAAAATCTTGCAGATCTTTTCTGCTCAGCACATCTAGGATGTGTAAGTATTATAAATATCAAAACAGTTAGAACGTAACCTAAGCCTTCTTCACCATGAATCACCATCTCCTCAGCTTCTGCAGCACTCCTCTCTTCGGCATTATCAATGCAAGCTGCCTCAAGCAGAACACACTTCTCAATCCTCTGTCTCGCTCATATTATTCCTCCTGCTTCCTCTGCCGTGTAAAACACAAACTTGTTTCCTCCTCCAAAGTCACGCTGTATCTCCACCTCTGGCCAGATCACACTACTAAGCTCCATTTTTAAAATGTCCATTTTTCAAGTTGGCACTTTCATGTTTTCTCCCATACTACCACTCCCTCTTTGCAGGAGCTACCCATAAACATAAGAAAAAATAATGTCTCCTCCTCCAGAATGTCCCTCAAACCTCTCTTTTCTTCAAATGACTTTGTTTTTCATTGTCTATGGGCTCACTGAGGTGTACTACATAGCCTGTTAATCAATATTACCTCATTGCTTTCTCATATTCGCCCATTCTTTTTATTTATTTCTACATTACTGCCTGTCTTACTCTGATATTAGAAAATCATCTTTTAGTCGTGCATGCTCTCCTTATTTAGATAGCTGCCCAGCCCTATGATGAGGCCTCATAGTGATACTGAAAATAAAGAGTTAGAGGCATATAAAGCTGTCTTCAAATCAGAAGCATTCGCCTAAAGGGAGCAGAGTAGAAATTTACTGGTGAACATTTAATCTCAATTGTTCTTTGATTTTAAAAAGATGATGAGCCCAGACATGGATGGAGACATACTGGTGAGCAGCATGTGGTTTCTTATTAAGTACAGAGATATACTTTGAGTTATGGCCATGCTTCCTCTCATTTATTACAGGAGAAAAGTATAGATCCTAGATAGGATTTACCTCTAGTTAAATATGCCTGCCAGTTTCCATGAGACCAACATTTCAGTTTGTCCCCAACAGGAGGTCGTATTTAGTGCTTATTTCTGGAAGCAGGAAAGGAAGTAAGTTGTGATAATGCTTGTTTTCCCTCTTCTTCAACACAGATGTTTACTGGTTCAGTACTACATATTATGTAACATATGTACTTAAATATTCAGGAATATAATAATGTAGCATATATCCTTAAATATTCAGGAAGTGATACAAGGCTCCCCACCTTTTACCAGTCACTGTCTGCAAACATAATGAGGAAAATTTGTAGTTGTTTTCCCACCTTACATTGTTCTTCGTAACAGCTGGCATAGAAGTGGTAGGACAGGAGACACAGGACACATCACGGTAATATTTTTTAGAGACAAAATTTTTCAATATATTACTCACTAAAATGCCCTTGTTGAAATGGTGATGATGCCACCTCCTTTTCCTCTTAAGGACAAAAAAGCAGTAAGCTTACTTTTTAATACTTCTTTACATGTGCAGATGATGGAATGCCAACAAAAATCATGCAAACAAAACCTTCATCAGACTGTTCTGGAGGCCAGCCAGAGACTAGATAATTTGGACAAGACCATGATGTGCTGGATGAATGAGTGGGAATGAGGTACTGCTTCCAGGCTTTGTAAACCCGCTGTAGGCGGTTTGTCCCTTTTTAACATGTGCTTAATTTCTTTCTTTCAGAGTAAAACCAAAACTCAACACTTTTGCCTTGTTCATTTGAAAATAAAGTCTTGAGGAGAAAGAGAGAAACCACCTTTTGCTGTAATGGCATTATCCAATTCAGTCATAATCTTACAGCACTAAAAGGAAGCTACTTAAGAATCTGCTTTTTGAGAGCTGCCAGGATTTTTAACCTTTTCTCAAAATACATGAAAGACCTCTTAAATGTATTGCCTTAGCACATTGCAAATCTGTTCATTTAGCAGTTGTATCAGATATATTTCTTTGTCAGCCACCCACTTAAGAAGGGATAATCTTAAAAGGGACCGACATAAATTGTTGTGTGGAAGATCGATTAGTTTAAAAGGTTTTTCCTTTTAACAGATCAGATAGCTATTATATCTCACCATTCGGTATATGGAATTTTCATTGAACAATTTCAGTATTTAATGACTTCTTTAGACACATATTCGTTTTAAATTATTTCACCCAGATTCCATGATCATGAGTTACTCAAATGAGTTTTCCACTTGTGCATTGTCTGGAATGGATGTGACCAAATGGCCAGGAAATTCTATAGAAGAAACCAGTTGAATTAGCTAAGAGAGGCTTTCGGTGCAAAGATAGAAGTTATTCAGCTGAAGCAAGTAAATGCAGCCTTTATGAGGTAGGTCATAAATTATCAATGTTTTGTTAAGTTTTGGGGAGCACACAGGTGAGCATAGCACAGCTCTAGATGTCACAGCAGGGGCAGTTTGTTGGATCCCATCCTCAGTCTAAATAGCTGAATTAATTCCTACAGGTGTGTAAGGAAGAGCAGAAAAACTGTTGCTATTTACTGTTCTGAAAATCACACTTTTTGACAGATATGTAATTGTTATTGTTTCCTGGAATTAGTTCATAAGAAAGATGCTGAAAAAAGCAATCTGGTAAATAACTTTAATTGAATTCTAAGGGCAAAATTCTGACAATCATTACTCCCATTGGGTAACACTTTTCTCTGCAATTAGTCTATCGATTTTGTCAAGATTACTGTTGAGGTTCACATTAGGTAGCACACAAGTAAATGACAGAGCAGGACTTCATGGTAGCACTGAAACGTGGCAAGGATGTTTCCATTCTCTGAGTCTTTCTGTCTTGCACAGACAGACAGGCTTCATTCCCTATCAGACTTCATTCCCTGTCCTGGGCCACTGCTCTATCCAATAGCAGGAGTTAGACAGGTCGATCACAGAATTGTAGAATCATAGAATCATAGAATGGTTCAGATTGGAAAGCACCTTAAGGATTATCCAGTTCCAATCCTCCTGCCATGGGGATCTTGCACTAGATCAGGTTGCTCGAAGTCCCATCCAGCCTGGCTGATTAGTGCTGAGCATCTGTGCCAGTAATTCTCCTTCCTTACAGTCTGGAGAGGGCCTAGCAGCTAGAATAAGAGTCCTTCTCACATCCAGTGGCCATGACCCATTTCTTCTCTCGAAGAGAGAACAATGAGCCTACAACATCCATACAGGCATCCCTCTTTAATATCAGCTTGGATATTATAAAGAGTATATACCAGAAGCATAAAGTTTCTGTAGTAGACTTCACTTATGTGCTTTCTTCTATGTGAATCCAAACGATTTATTTTTTTTTTCCTTGACCCAATAAGAAAAATGTTTGACAGCTCCACAAACTTCAGACTCCCTGAGAATTAAATAAACTAACTGCAGTAGAACTATGATCTCATCAACCTCCCACACATTTACTTTTGTGTTGTACTCATTTATATTGCATGCCTAATTAATCAGGGGACTTGACAATTACAAAACTAAACTACCAACAGATTTACTTATGGTTTTTAAGCTTTGGGAAAAGAAACAGAATCAAAAAGAAAGGATTATGAATCGGAAACTTGCTCGAAGTGAAATAACCAAAATCCTTCATATTTAGAAATCATACAGCTCTCTTTTCAAGCTCATCAATGAATTTTCAGGCTAAATCTCACAAAAACCCCAGATTTATACCACCGCTGAGGGATTTTTTTTGTTGTTTATGGTTTGTTTTCTTGTGAAAGCCACATCAAGAAAAAAAAGCATTTCCATCTTTATTCCCTTTTTTTAGCACACTTCTGTAATCTCTACAGGAATAAGAAGATGTCACATTTCAGATGAGTTTATTCAGATTCATGGAGTTTGGGAGGCAAGAATATCTCCATATGAATGACGTTTCAAAGCCAAATTCAAACATTATGTGTAATTTCTTCTGAAGATTCTCTTTCACATGCTACATGCTGAATGAGTCCTAAAAGGACTCCATGTTTCTAAAACTAAACTGGTTTTTTATTTATTGTGAAAACTATTTACAGAGAAGGTGCACACTCCACTGACAATACACTGACTTTCTGATTCCCCTTGAACCTCTTTTCTCTGCTAACCTATGCTCTTGTTTAAGCTCCTTGTTGCCTGATACAAATTCCTTTTTAATGTTTGCTGTTTGTATTTCACACAAATGTCTACTGGGGACAGAAGTTGTATAAGTCGATGTAGATTCATTTTCTAAAGCCACTGACATCCTAGGTGATAGAAAGGACGTCTGTACCTAAAATAATTAGTTTTTTTACTCCTGAACATTCTTTTTGTCCCTCTAAACATTTTATGCTTGCATCATTATATACACGCGATTGTGTTTGTACTAAATCCAGCTGGAGAGTAGGAAGAAGCCTTATATACTTTTTGTGTCTATTTTCTGGACTCCCTGAATTGCTCTTCAGAAGTCAGCAGATGTCGTCCATGGGAGAACTCTTTAAGAATCAAAGGAATTTGTTACAATATTCCTATATTGTATTTTGTTCTCCTCGCAGTCAGAATGACACTAACTGTAGCTCCAGCTACAAGGGAAGTCCTCCAAGCACAGCTTCTGCAAGAGCTTTTGCAAGGGCCACAAAGATGATCAGAGGGCTGGAGCACCTCCTACACGAGGACAGACTGAGAAAATAGGGCTTGTTTAGCCTGGAAAAGAGGAGGCTCCAGGGAGACCACATAGCAGACTTCCAGTACTTAAAGGGAGCCTATAGGAAGGATGAGGAGGGACTCTTTTATTAGGTGGGTGCAGTGATAGGATGAGTTGGAACTGGATGACCTTTAAGGACTCTTCAAATCCAAACCATTCTATGATTCTATGATTCTTGTCCATACTTATTCACGTTGCTCCTAGAATTACATTGTTTCTTGCTGTCCACTACAGCTGGTATTAAATGATTTGAGAATAAGCAATGTCCAGCAAACTTTTTTTCCTTCATTGTACTTATTACCTATGCCAGTTGCTTTTGTCTGTCACTGCATCATTTTTTTGCTTTTCATGTTACTTTATGATGTAGATAATCTTGACATGAGTATGTGTCAGTACGTCTAGCTCTTCACCAAACATTCTAGCCCGAAGCACAAAAACCAACTTGCTGAAATATTTTCCAGATATTCCATTTCTGGATTTGTCTTGAAGTACCACTTACAAAAGATTAGAAAGAACTGAAAGAAATCTGTCAGGAAAATGGACCAAAAGTACTTGGACAGAAAAGCCTCATAACTGGAGACATTTTTGTCATTGTTGGGTCCTTAGTTATGTACCCAGGCAGAGTACATGCCCTGCTAAACTAGATAAAGCAGTGGCATTGGGGATTAGTTGATTCAGGTCACAATTTTCATTGGAATGGGCAATGTGTCATCTGGTATTTTTTATGTACTAATGATGACCAGCACTTTCAAGTATATAAACAAAGTGCTTTTGCAAAACAGGCTCATGACCCACATTGGAAACTGAGAGCATAGCATTAGAGTTTCATCTCTAACAACACTAAACCTAGGTTGTAGGACACTTTCAAAACTAACATTAGTAACACAAGCTATTTCCTCTCTGTGTACAAGCCAAAAGTAGGTATTAGCTCCTGATCACATAGAAGGAAGAATCTCTTGAATAATCAAGGGAGATTCGTGACCACTTTGTATTTCAGAATTGTTTCTAACCCAAGGAAAGCACTAAGATCCTCTCAGGGAAAAGTGTTATACTGTAATACACAGGAAGGGTAAAGAGTCATACTTGGTTTTAAATATATATGAGAACAACTGCAGATAAAATAAGAATCCAAACATTTCATGTATTATGCTTGAGGGCATTCAAGCTCCTAGTCAATAGATATAATGAGAAACTTCCCATTTAGTTGTTATATTGTTGTGCTGTATAGGGTTTTTCTACCTTTTGCTGAAGCATCTGGTACAGGTTATTGTCAAAACCCTACTTTGAGCATTGCTTTGGCTTAACATAATAATTTCTATGCTCCTGAAACTAGGACATTCTAATTATCTTTCAACATTACAGTACTGTGCTACTAAAACCACTTTAATCCATAATAATGATAGAAAAGAATCATAAGCCAAAAGACTGTTTACAAGTTGACACAAATGACCTAATCTTTGTGAAGAGCCATAGTGGGAAAAGTGTGAAAAATGTACTTCACAGAAGCATCCTTGGCAGAAGAAGTGAATCCAGTGAAAAGGTTTAATACATTTTAACGAAAGCCTGACTTGGATGACAGAGCTATAAGAAGTCTATCTTTTACAGAAAGAGAGGCCAGAAAAGATCTTGGAAAATATAGTACGTATCTGCTGTGTTACTGAAGTCAGTTTAAAATAGCAAATATAATAAACAAACAAATGGCAAAAAAAATGCCTGAACACAACAAACTAACCTCTCCACAATTCTTCAGCATTTTATCCTCTTGTATATGAGCTGTGATTTGAATGCATATCAATATTCTTCTAGTAGTTGTGTAGGTCCATTAGCCAAATGCTATTCTTCATAACAAAGCCATTATAAATATATGGCCATAAAGTGCTTTTGGCTTGATTCCAACTGATCCCATATTTCAGCAAGCTATTTCAATACAGAGAAAAGAGAAAGAAAAAGGGGATTTTATTTTTTTTTGAGCATCTTATCTCTCCAAATCTAGTAATGTGTAGTGGGACAGACCAAGCAGATTTCAGCATTGTCCAAAAGTTATAAGCTAAACTTGGGAGAGACTGTTTAATGAAATATGAGTGCTACCTGGCTTCAGCACAATAGGAAACCATGATGCTAACCTCAATACTGCTGTCGCAACAGCATTTAGTTTTCTTTGTGGAAAGAGAAGTGTGTTTTGAAATTCCGTACTCAAAGAAGAAATGCTTAGTAATATTGCTGACTAGAAGAAGACAAATAGAAATAACTATTTTATAAAGTCTTATCGAGAATATTATTTTTTATTTTTATTTTATTTAAGGTAAAGAAGTGACAAAAATTACTGTCACATCACTGTGTGCTTACAATGGTGTTATAAGCAAGCCTAACACAGTTCACCAATACTTTATCTCTGAGAATCGATCTTTCTTAGCGAAAGAAAGGGGAGGAGTATCTCAGGCAGCATCTGTCATGGCACAAGCATAACTTAAGTGCTGGAAGGAGAAAAGTTAACGTGGGCAAAGCAAATGTCCAAGGCCACATTTTCTTGACTATCATTTCCTAGATTTATTGCTCTGCCCTGCTGCAGATTCCTTAACTTTTACTATGTCTCAACTTCCACATCTATAAACTAGGCATAATTTGCTTTAGCTGCATTGTGTATCTATTCAGCCTAATTCATTTTCAGAGCACCCAGGGCACGCAGAGATAAGCATTGTCGACAGAAGCCTTCTCTGCTTAGCTGTTGTTGTTTTGTCACTCGCTATTGGATTATTTTCTCATTTCCATAGGAACTGCATACAGTGGGGCCATGGAGCAAGTCTTCTCAGAAGCTGATCTATGAGACAGTGTGAGCTTCTGCACACAGCAAGGAGCAGCTGACCACTGCTGGTGGTCCAATAGCAGCAAGACTGTTGATGCAAAAACCTTCTGCTACTTTAAAATAAACCTAACTATCTGATTCAAGCTAGGGACAATATTTATTTTCACATGATAGCTAACATATGCTGACATTCTAATTGTGAGCTTGTTGAAATAAAATAAATCTATATGGGTTTTGGTTGTTTTTTCTTAAAACACGGACTACAATGTGACATCAAGTAATTCCAGTAATAGTAATGGAATCATGAACAATCAGCTGATCAGTCACTGGGATTTTCACCACCCTGAGGATGTCAGGTGTAGTATGGATTGGGGCAAAAATAGTGCTAGCAAGAAGCAAAGTTTCTTGGAAGCATATAGACACTATGTAATATAACGACAAACAGATGTTTGAGAAGCTTGAGTCACCTTCCCTGGAGGGGTTTAAGGGACAAGTGGCCGAGGAGCTGAGGGGCATGGTTTAGTGTTTGATAGGAATGGTTGGACTCGATGATCTGGTGGGTCTTTTCCAACCTGGTGATTCTATGATTCTACAATTTTATGTAAATAGTCAAATATAAGGAAATTAAAAATAAGCTCTCAACACTTAGTGCCACAAAATAAGATATCTAAAAACTGAGAACTTCCGAGAAGAGTCTTGTCTTTCAAATCACTTGAAAACTCTCTCATTCCTTATCTCTTTCCTTTGTTCCTATGTTTGTCCTCCTTCCCCCCAAGGATGGTGAAAAAGGCCAGTACACCTACAGAAAAAAAAAATTCACAAAAGCAAATTGCACAGATAAAAAATAACTCAAGGGATTGAAATTTATCTTATATAGTTGGAACAAAGAAAAAATTCCATTATTTAGTTCAGTAATGAAAGGCAGGTATCAGCGAGGCCTTAGTTAGTTCCATCCGAGAAAAAGACACTTTAGCCAGAGGTCTCAGAATAATGAGAGATTCCACTAAAGCAATCAGTAAAAGTAAACAAATATTTGAGCCTGTAGTAAAAAGGACTTTGCATACATGCCTGACAAGAAATCCAATGAATAAACAAATTACATATAAACACTGCAAAAGCCCTCAGCTCTGCAGATGAAGTTCTGAAGAAATTTGCTGTTGCAAAAATATTTAGAAAACAGGAGAGATTCAGGGCCAAGACTCCATTCCCCGTCCCAGTTTGAAAGGTAGTTTGGCACTGGGAAAATGAGGCTCTTGGGTGTTGATGACCCGCAGAAGCTACATGTCAGTTGTCAGCTTGGTCACTTGCTAATTTAGTTTAACAGCACAGCAAAGGAAAGCCACATAAGCCCTGTCTGGAGTGTCAATGCAGTAAGGCATTCCCAACACAGGTCCTCCTCTGGCACAAGCATCATGGTACTGGGCTTTATGCACTGTAGATCTGTTCTTTTCAAAGCTACCTTCCAACAAACCAAATACTGCAGCAAAAATCAAAACCAGGGATGCTGGCATAAGGGCTCCAAACTGCAAGTCCCCACCAAGTGCGAGAGAAAGTGTCAGGGTTTCAGGTAGAAGTCTATTTTGACTGTCTGAATCATAGAATCATAGAATCAAAGAATCATAGAATAACCAGGTTGGAAGAGACCCACAGGATCATCGAGTCCAACCATTCCTATCAAACACTAAACCATGCCCCTCAGCGCCTCGTCCACCTGTCCCTTAAACACCTCCAGGGAAGGTGAATCAACCACCTCCCTGGGCAGCCTGTTCCAGTGCCCAATGACCCTTTCTGTGAAAAATTTCTTCCTAATGTCCAGCCTGAACCTCCCCTGGCGGAGCTTGAGGCCATTTTCTCTTGTCCTGTCCCCTGTCACTTGGAAGAAGAGGTCAGGTTATGGTCATCTTAGAAAGGCGCTAAAATATGAACAAACTAGGAAAAAAAAATGTGTCCATTTCAGTTCTTGATTTTGCAATTTTTAGTCTGTTTTTAAAGATTTCTCATCAATAGCATATACCTTAATTTTTGCACTATCTGAATCTGTCAGACAGCTCTGAACCAAAGCCAGACCACATCTACTGTCTCAACTAAATGGAAAAGGTGCAAGAAGAAAGTTCTATTTCAAGTAAACTGAATAAGAAAACTCTGTTGCAAGTAAATCAAACACACAAATAAAATCCAAGCAAGGTGAACCCATCCTTAATAGTTCTGAGAATCACATATATTAAAGAAAAGGGCACATTTTTTCCAGGAAATTTTCAAACCTATTAAAAAAAAAAGAAAGTGCTTGGGGGTCCATGTCCCACACTCCATTATGACATTAGATACATCGGGAAATTGTATTCCTGACCGTGAGTTCAGCTATGTTGACTCAGCCATGTGGCACCGTATGAGTGGGCCTTTACACCAGCTGAAGATAAGGTTCAGTTCAAGAGGCATTTATTTTTTCCTTTAGAAACTCATGAAAACATGATACTTGGATTAAAACACTCATCTTGAAAAACAGCTCTTTCTTTTCAAATCTACAGGAGTTATTTGGGTAGCACACACTTTCTGGTCCTTCATAGTTAATGGCCACAATACTTCCATTGTATGGTTGCCATTAAACATAACACAGCCTTTAGACATTTGAATTGCCACTAGAAGCCACTGTGAGCAATGTATATGCCAATCTTGATTCCCAGAAGAGGCTTAGCCACAATTTTTTGTAGCCTCTCCATTTAAAATGTCCAGACATGCTCTGTATCAAAATAGAAAGCAATATACTTCTGAAGTACTTACCATTGATTACAAATATCTGTTGCAAAATTAGACCGGTAGAAGATTCTTTTATGCCCAGAAACTTTAAAGAATTGCCAAAAGCTGAAATCTGTCAGATATTTTAAGTAGGTTTATAACAGAATATTGTATCTTTGGCTTTAGCATATCATGAGGATAAAGTTAAACTGACAGAATTAAAGCTATTCATACCAGAAAAAAACACAGTGCAGTTATCAGACTCCAGGAATCATATGCATAATGAAAGAAGTCTTGTTATCAGAAGGGAATTAAAGAAAAAAGTTGGAGGAAAAACTCGTTAAAGGATAGATCCTCAATGTTGATACGGCTTTAGCACATGTAAGTGTTATTCACCTTTCCAGACCAAAGACTAAAAGCATTAGATGCTTCAGATACCTTTCATAATCAGATACGAGTATTCTGTACTTCCCTATTCTGTATGAACCATTTGCTTTATGAGGGATTTTGATAGTGGGAAGTGTTATGAATTATTTTTAATAATTAGCCTTACTTTTTAAGACTTTAAAATTGCTTTTGTACCCTTTGCGAAGGGTTTTGTCTTTTTTTCAGTATTTCTCCCCCTATCCACCTACCAAACCACTTTTAATCCATTTGTTCTAAAGAACACTATAGTAATATCTTCTGGTTACATGAACAAGCATGGCTCTCTTAAGCATCTTGAGCTCTTGTGCAGATTCCTCGCCTTGTTCACCAAGTACCAGAAGCAAAATGAGCATCAATGCATGAACATTAAATATTGCGCACTGCTTGTAGGATCCCTTTCATATTAAGGGACCATGAGATGGTCCCCATGGGCTCATACTTCGAGACAGCACTGGATATAAGCATGAGAATAAAGTAGTCAGAAGAGCCAAAATGCCACTGTGCTCTGCATATTTTATGTGGTTTAATTGTATTCTATTGATTTGAGTCCATTATAGCCTGGTTTGTTACTCTAATAAATTACATTGTTCTTTAAAACAATGATAGCTTAAGACTGAAATATTATACTAAGTCTTACATCTGAATGGCATGCTTCAAATTTGATATTTACCGCTGGCTATGGAAAAAGTAATCAAAAAATTGAAGATTTCCATCCTTTGAATAAAATCAGTAAATAAGAACCTCAAAGTGTAAAACTAGTCCCCTAACATTGTTTAGAGTGGGAAGAGAACAGCAGAGAGAACAGCTATTTTTCAGGCTGAGATTTACAAACAGGATCTATAAGAAAAGAAAAGGAATACTTTCTCATTGAGATCTGAGGAAAAGTGTTAGCTTTTAAAGCCCAAATCAAGATTTATTATAATAATTTTCCTTGAACTCTAGTGCCTTTTTGTATATATATTAAGGTTTTGGAAGTGTTAATTAGTGAAAGAAAAACAACTCTCCAAAAACATATCTGTATATAAATTTATCTTTTATTAGTGATTGTATGTTCTCTGTGGCAATTCATAAGAAACTTGAAGCTAGAAGGATCTGCATAAGAGAGCATATAAAGATGAATGATTTTTATGACTGGGCTTGATTTTTATTAAAAACAAAATTGAAAGTGAACATAAATACCAAAAAAAGACTGAGAATATTTTTTTTTTAAAAAAAAAACAACCTGCTAGGCACCACACATTCCATGTATCCGATCTGTTCTTTTGGACTACATATTTTCTTTAGGTAAAGTAAAAGGAAAATGGAGCGTTGCTGGAATGGAAAACAGCTAAACAGGAGCTCAGAGCAGATTAAGAAAAAGAAAATTTGTGACATCATGCACACTTAAAAGATGAAGCTGAGTCATCAACACAAGATGAATACCTTATCTTTTAAACCCTATGGGACTCCTCTTTGATGAGCAGTAGCATAGTCACTGCAGGTAGATGCATGTTGAGAGGCAAATTGCTGCATTGCACTAATTCGCTCTGCCAGAAATTCCCACTGTAGCACTGAGGTGAAATTCTTGTGGGATTTAGCTCCTGGAATGCAGCAAGTCTGGTGATGGGACGCTGCAGAAGTCGGTGTTCCGTGACAGAATTGGAAGCTGTTATTGAAAAAGCAAAGTGTGTCTTTACAGCCCAGATAAATTACTTAAACACTACCCTCAGATATGCAGAATTTTAGACTTTATGCAAACTTGTTCACAAAAGTGAACTTCATTTAAAATACTCATACACACGTTATAAAAATACTGTGAAAAGGTATAACTAACAGAAATAGAATTTTTGTAATTACATTCAAACCTGTTCATATTTTCTTGTTTATTTTGAAAATGTATATGTAATATACTTCATGGATTACTTATTTTGTTACGACATTGATTGCTCTCTGATGAGTCTGACAAACATACTTATTACCGGAGAGCAGTTATAAAAGCAACTCTACATGATCTCTCTGAATTGGACAAAGTGGGACTGGATTATTTGCTCTGAGTGCCCCTACTTTGAACAGAAGCAGAACTGAAGCTGAAGAAGTCTGCGTTGCACAGACAAGTGCCTGTAGTCCCTCCCGGTCCCTCTCCCCAGTCAGGCTCGCGGACAACCCAGGGTTTGGTGGGTTGTTCCATTGCTGGAATTACCACTGGGACTGACATTACAGAATTGGTCATTCATCATGTTTGACACCGGGGCTATTTCAGAAAGTACTGCTTTGGCACATTCAGGAATAATTATATCAAAGTTGGGGCTGCGCATTGCTTCAGAGGGAGGTCATGCAGACAATAATAATGCATCACAGGTTTTTCTCTATTGGAATGCGACCTATGTCTCATATATGTCTCTCACCATTCATCTGTAACCTTCCAGTCAGTGTGCCAGGGCTATTTGCCTTCAGAGAGAGCCTGCATGCAGATATTAATCAAATAGCAGAGAATTGCAGAGAACAATACAGACGCAAACAAGTAGAAACAAAACAACAACAACAACAAAAAAGCATTTGGAAATACTAGCATTCTTATACAAAATAATATATGTTAAAGGTATTCAGGGGAATTTATAAGAAAAGTCAATGTGACTTGCATAAATCTAAAACTTATAGAACAATATGCAAGCTCCCATTAAGGGTACAAAACAACATATTATGTTTCATTTATAAAGGCGTATTTCTCAGTCGCAGGAACAGACACTACAAAATGATCTGATTTACACAGAGTAGAATATACACAAACCAAATTATAAATATAAACCGGAATATTTTAAATTCAATCAAAATGCCTATCTCTACACCTTCCATACTAATAGCAAAATTATGTTTCCAGTAGGCATAAGATTAGTTCATAACAGCCTAATCCCATCAGTGTTACTTACCTTGGCACAGTCTGTTGTCAGCCTTATAAATAATTCTATGGGTGTCAGGAAAGATGTAGCTGTTAAAATGGTTAAGACATTAGATTAGTCTGGAAACCATGACTTTAAAAAGTTGTGTTTCTCACAACTGATTTCTGATGTAAAACCTTTAGGATCACAGAGATGTCTGTCTCCACCACAACGTGCAATTAGGATTGTACTTTTTTCTTTCTCATTTTCTTTTGAAAAGCTCAGTTTTCACCACTAACTGTATCTCGTGAGGGAGATTTAAAGAAAATATCAACCAAGACAACATTCACAGTAAAGAGGTGAGAATCAGCAACACGGAGTTTGCAAAAGATCTCTTCATTCACTGAGTACTGTCTTAAGGAGACACATTATTCAGCACCACACAAATATCAATACTCAATCTTTTTTATGTAAGTACAAAGTGAACTTCAAGCTCAAGAAACCATATTTATCTGGTTATATTATGTCCTGTTCACAAAGATTATTAATTTGACAACCAAATCAGCAGAATAGAGGTGATTTCAGTCCTTGCATGTACACAGTATCTCAGTTTTAATGGTTAGTGTGCACCACTGACAAACAGAACACCTTAAAACACAGTTAATTATATCTACTGCTGCCTGCTAAAGCGGATATAAAAATATGCCTGTTTGTTAGGAAAAGCACTAGGACTTTGACCTACTGGAATTTTACACTGAAAATAAAAGATCAAATAGCTCTCTAAACATTTAAAGACAAGGTCTCATCATGTCAGATAAGAGCAACATTAAAAGAGCTGATTATTATTTATATTCTTTATAAAGAGGGTAAAAACAGGATATGAAAATAGTTCCAGAAAAAAACCCCAAATAATTATCTGTATGCATTCTATTTATACAGCTGCATATCACATATTGAGCATTTCATCATTACTGTCCTTGACTTCTTATGAGCAAATCACTCCTAGGAGTTAAACTGCACACAAAACCCTAATGACTGTACTTGCTTTCACTGCACTGGTATGAATGCTTTAAGATTTCATAAAGGGTTTTTTTTCCCTACAGAGTTATGGCTGAACATACCCCACTGCAACATAAAGTTATGTTCTAACATTTTAACCACAACCCAAATACTCTGTTTCTGACACTAAGCCACACAAGACTTGTCTGGAAAACACAGAGTAGGAGCTGATAATGAGGATAATTCTTTGTTGTAGGCACTAGCATCTCTGAAAGAAGAGTCTTAAAGGTACGGGTGCTTATGAAGCAGCAGACAGAATCGGGAGTGGGAGGAAAGGTAACATCTAAGGATGAGGAAGGAGGAGGCAAAGCAGGAGAGCAGACAAGAACCAACCCTCCTCCAAGATGGATGTTCCTCTGGGACCCTATGTACAAAAGAATAAGCATTTTGTTTGAATATAGGAAAATTGCCAAAAGAATTCTACGTGGAGTAACAATGGCAATCTGTTTGAGACCCTAGTGAAAATGAGCATGATTGAGTTTCCTAATTAGGAAATGCAGGAAGTCAGAATGACAATCATACCTAGAGAAAAGTTTGGAAATCTGCAGTTTAGACCAACAAAATGGTATCTGTACTACATCGAAATTATTAACCAAAAAGCAATCTAATCCTTAAACAGGCACTTCTTCCCCATTTCTGATGTCAGGAAACAATCTGTTGAACTTGCTGCCTAGTTCCATTACTTCCAACTGACCGTGATAGTCAGCTGAAGGTGTGCCTGTACCCATCTGTTCCTGACATTTTTAAGACCCTATGTTGCTTTAACAAAATTTTACTTTCATTTTTTTATCATTTCAGTGCAAAATTTGAGAGCAATTATCCTCAGATAAAGGAGAGGTGAAATTCCAATCTGTTCTCCTGTTTTGAGACTTAACATATGCTCCTGGGTATCAACTCTGGGGTCATATCTGCTGAGTGGGCACCCTGAAGTACATTACACAATAAATGTGCAGCACAGCAGTGATGATACTTGGCAGGGTTCAGGTTCCCAGCTGAAGTTACACATTCCAGAGCTTGTGAGAACCATGCAAAACTAAATAAAACAAAACCGATTGATGTTAAGCCCCTCCTTAACACTAAAAACCTCCTATAATACTAAAAATACGCTATGTAAAATTATCCTCTAAAACAAGGTTTATGATATATTTTTGTCTGTCCTTACCTACAAGAAAAAACAAAAGCAAGCCCCAGATTTTCACTACTGAAAATAAGCCCATACTTTGGATTGAAACTCTGAGGAAAATGAGACTGTTTTAGGTAAATTCTCTGCTTCCCTATAGCCATTACGGAGGGGAAAGGCAAGGTTTTGGAACATGAAGGATACAAAACTCCATCACTTACATCATAACTTTCCTTGGAACAAAAAATGAAAGCTTTATGTTTGATGAGCACAAGAAGATTCAATCTCTATGTCATGTAATTCTTCTCAACTCTCATGTCAAACACACAAAAAAGGGCAATTCTGGCATAAAATCCTCCAATAATTTATTGTAACACTTGTAACTTATTCAAGAAGTATCAGGTAGGGAACCAGTGACTCTGCTGCATCTGGAAGAATTGAGGACATATATTGAATAGTAATGCAAGAAATTAATTTGGATTAAATGCTAACACTTTGATTAAGCATTGCCGTATACAAGAAGGAATTTTTACAGAAAGATATGCTAGCTTGCACATTTTCCAGAATTACCATAAAGCACCGTAAATTGCATCTGTAACCTGGAATTACCCCATTTTACCTGTGGTATTACACTCACAGAACTAGAATATAATTTAAGATTTCTTGCCCTTACGCTAATTGAACTGACATAGCTCTATTAAAATGCACACAGTCTAATACCAGCATTTCAATGGATGGGAAATACATTTGCTTGTTCTTCTTAAAAGAAAAGAAGGGAGAAAAAAGATATTTTTGGGTTGGTTAAGCATCTATTCCCAACCCATAAGATGGTTGTTATCAACCAGAAAAGCCCATTAAGCTAGAAAATGAATACTGAAAGCTTTCTAATTAAACATTTTCCACTTACATGATACTGAAAGAATAGAGTAGGAGATGGTTGTACTGATACTCTTAGTCATTGTATCTCTCATATTATGTTGTTGTAATCAGCTTTCGGGATAGTGTACATGAATAGCTCAGGTGCTCAAGTTGTGCGGCGATTTGTAATTGGAAATATATTTGGATAATAGGTGTCTCCTGAGTTGTTTTCTCTTCATGTCATATTTTTTAATGTTGTTTGACTTATAATTGAGTTTTTTATTAACTGTCATGGAATTGGGTTTTTTAAGCTTTAAGTTTGAGCCTGCTGAGCTGCTCTGTGTAGATTTGTCCCTGGCTGGAGTTGAGTATCTCCACAGAAATTGTGTGGTATGGGTCCTGTGCCTCTGAAACAGCTGGCAGGATTAGGGCTACAAGCTTTTTATTCTTGGAGGGGGGATATTATTTTCATACCTATCCACAAAGAAGCCTGAACTGAGGTGTAAGGCCTGATATTGTTGTTAAATTATTCCAATAGCAACAGAGCTAAACCAACAGCAGCATTCCCTTTCTTCAGATGGATTTCTCAAATCACTTCTCACCAAAATTTTATGTAGCAGAGGATCAAATGTGTTACAAAAATCTCATGACATTGAAAGGGTAATGCAATATTCCAAAATTCCACTAACAAGAAGCATAACATTTGCCACAGCTGCCAATAGTTTCATAATTTTACATATCTGGTTCATTTAAAATGTAGTAATGACTTTTATTGTTATGAGACATGTAAGAAAGGGAGAGGATTTGGCGGCCAGCATCATATGAAAGAAGCTTGAGAAATGCAGAAATTAATTTTTTTCTGAATGGGAGGTTAAAAATCATACCATCTCAGTATGAAAACTACTGGTAGGATGTAGATTCAAAGCACATAATACTTCAATTTATATAATTTATTTCCTTCATACTTTTAATGAGGTTTCCCACAGATCTCCCGCATATCGTTCATGGGCTCTACCAAGACACAGCACAAGTTTACATAACAAATAATCCCGATGAAAAAAAAAAATTCATTATTAGCTTTAATATTTCAAATGCAACCTGTTTCTAATATATATTATTCTGTGTAGTCTAATCAAAAGTTTTTAAATTCTGCAATAACTAGGGTACTACAGGTACACTGGTAACGGCATGGATGTGAGAGCATTTAATGCAGGACTTTCACAGAGGTGAAACAGATACAGTGAGGGGTAATGGTTTTAAGCTGAAAGATAAGAGATTTAGATTAGATTTTAGGACAAAAGGTTTTCCTGTGAGGGTGGTGAGGCACCAGCACAGGATGCCCAGAGAAGTCACGGCTGCCCCATCCCTGGAGGTGTTCAAAGCCAGATTGTATGACGTTTTGAGAAACCTGAATCCAGTGGAAGGTGTCTCTGACCAAGGCAAAGAGGTTGGAACTGGATGATCCTTAAGGTCCCTCCCAGTCCAAACAATTCTAGGATTCTAGGGTATAAATATATAGTCAAGTTATTAAATATATTAAACATGGTTCATTTTAAAAGGCTTAATGCTTTATAAGAGAACATCCCTACTAGAGGAGCACATAGCAGCCTGCAGGCAGGAGATCAACCAATTTAGAGAAGTTCTTATTTGTTGAAGTTCTTCCAAATCCCTTCCTGGGGGTGATTGGTTTTCAGTTTTAGGAGTGTGGCTGTTGTAATTTCGGATTATGGTGATGGCTGATTATTTCTTTTTTTAATATAATTTTAGACAATGATTTTGTTTTGACTCAGAAGGAACAGTGGCTCTCTGGTAGTACTGCCCTGCAGAGAAGGCTTTTTGTGTCATCAGCCTTCCTTGGCTGATTAACTACAGGGTGATACAGTCCTGCGCAGTCCAAGCTTTAATTGCACTCTCCTTTGGAGAAGATGACTGTGGATTGTTGAAGCCAAGCCTTAGGGCTTCCTCACCAGGTTTTACTGGCCTGGCTCCTTTGCTTCATTCCCCAATATGTCTGGTTACACACAGAGATACATCTAATATTGCCTTATGCTGTACAGTGGCAGAAGCTGCCCAAAAAATTATACTTACTAGCCAAACAATTTCTGCGAGGCAATGTAGCTAATTCTTGTTCTAAATTCTACCATCATCGCACCCAAGGTCGCTCTCTCCATCCCTATGAATCAATCTGCAAGATGGGAAGCAAAATAAGTTGCAGTGGCCCAAAATTTTAGTTCTAAATTGCAAATGCGCAAGAAAAGCACCAATTCAATTCTTTACTTGTTGGTAAAATATAGAAACATAAAATGTTTTTCTTAGATGCAAATTCTGCAGTGTTTGACAGTGCAAAAGCTTTCTGCTCTGGGAGTTCGAGAACTTAGTTAACCATGCAAACATGTGGTCATTTATTCTAATGAGTGAGAATTTGCATATCTATCAGCTTTTGCAAGCCCAGAAACAGCCCACAGAGGTTTTACACGGTTCACACAGATGTGCTGATGGAGCACAGGACACATTGGTCAGTGCAGAACATTGTAGGTACCCGGTGCTGGAGGCCCCAAAACTCTTTGCACTGATGGCAGATCAGCTGCACATCTTAGGCTCTATAAAGAGAGGCACTTTGGAGACACATTGCACTCCTGTCATCAGGAGAATATAAAGGTGTTACACACATGTGCACCGCTCATCTCTTTGTCACACCAAGGTGCTTGCCACACAGTTCACTCCAGTAAAGTGCTGGTATGGGCAGAGGCATCTCACAAAAATCACCCATAACAACAGAACTTGGGACTTCAGTAGTAACGAAACTGATGGGATTTCTTATTAGTCCATTAATATTTTATTTGCACCCTGAAAAAAGAATCAAACGGACTTGAAGATGAGCTGAAAGAACAATTGATATACTAGAATTGTAGTGGAAGGATAAACAAAGTGGTAGATTTGAAGAATAGGAATTGACTTGAAAGAAGCATTAGTGAACAGAAGCTGCAGCCTCAGACGTTGAAAAGGATGGATTTGGGAAATGGAGAAGGCTGGAATACCCTGTACAGGCAGCATACAAGAGTAACCCTATGAACAGTTAAAACAGCTAGTCATCCTTAAAAAACATAAATGAGGACAAGCTGGTAGGAGAGGTGGTATGAATTTGATATAAAAATTATATAAAGTGTTTTCACATAATGAGGCTTCCTATGCAGTTACTATGTACTTCCTATGGACTTACTACGTATTTCCTATGCACTCTGTTCTCAGGAGATGTTTCCCAAAATCTCTGACCCACGAGAGACTTAATTTAATGTGTAACTGCAGTGGAAACCTTTTGTTCTGACAGAGATCAGAAACTTGACTTAATTTTTCACATTTAAAAAAATAAAAATCAAAAATGTAGATGAGTTCTTGAGCCAGCATAAATTAGAGCTGGCCTGTTCCTTTGTGCTTTGTTCCCAATTGCTGTTACTTTCTTTTACAGACAGGGTTTTATTTTGGAAGTCACAAGTTCTTAGTTAAAACAGGTTTAACTATTTAGCATCAGATTCATCCACCTACATAAAACTCTCCAACTGTTGAAGTTGTTAAAGGGACACTGTCAATTTTAAAGCTGCACGTCTGTTTAAAAATCTTTTACCTTCTGTTGTTAGGAGTGAGACCTAAGGTTGTGTATTTGAAAGGCATTAGAGTGAAAATATCTCCTTTGACAGTATTTTGGGTGTCATCCATTTCATTTGTTTTCTTCCTAAGATGCCTTGGCCAGATCCTGCAATGACATGCACTGATGTCTCCATGTGGGACCCAGGCTGGAGTGTAACTGCTCTAGCTTTAAACAGATATTTTTTTCCTTAAGTGATTGCCTGTCAAGGTGATATTCCTCTATAGTTCAAATGTAGGACAAACTGTGGTGCAAACTTTCAATAATGTCAGCTGAAAAGATCTGCAAGAGGCAGAGTCAACTTCAATATTGCACCCCTTGCCTGACATCTCCTCCTCTCTGAGTTCCCCCGGCTTGAACCCTGCCCTTGATCAACAACTCCACATCTTCTGGTGCTTACCAATAATTAATTCTTCTAAAGACCTGTAGTGGGAAAGGAGATTTCAATGGTTTCAGGGATGTGGAAGTAATAAAGAGAGAAATATAGGGGTGAATGAAGAAGTAATAAGATTTAAGGACAGGTGAGATAAGGCAAAGGGAGACTAATGCCGTGAAGGACTGAGGGAGAGCTTCTGGGGAAAAAGGTATAAAAAGCTGATATGAAAAACAGTATATTTCTTATGCAGATGGAGGCTTAGTTTGAAGTGGCATGAAGCAGCAGTGGGTTTTATGGCATTTCTAAACTTCTAGGAGTTTGATTTTGCTAACTTAACATTCTTTTAATGTATTTTTTTATATGTAATATAGAGATTTGGGATTTTTTTTTTATGAATGAAATGTATAATTCTGACTGACTCAGCTCTTAATTCAATTTCCTCTTCATAGTTCAGATGAGAGGACTTTAATTGGGCTGTACAATATAAGTGAACTTTCTAGCTTTTAACTGAAAGGCATGGGAGATTTTGGTAAATATACCTTTATCTCAGGCAGAAAAACTGGAACAAAGCAGCGAGAAACTGAGGAGACGCTGGCAGGTGGTCAAGGAACACTCCACACTACTAATGCCATAAGCTTAATAGGGGGCACAGCAAGAAACAGCCACTGGAGAAGCTAAAAGAAACTCCCGGGATAAACTGTCTCAATGGCTCACTGTTTGTATACTGATGGGTGCAAAAGGGCAGAGAAAGTTTTGTTGTTGCCTTTAGAAGCAGAACTGGCATTTTAGACGTTGCGTAAATTACCTACATAAACCCATGTTGTCCTCATGTGATCCTTTGAATGTTTCTAAATAAACGAACCAATGTTTCTCAACAGTTGCTTTTTTGAATGAAGTCTAAGTGGGCGCACAGCATTGTGCTCCTATTCTGGAAGAGAAAGTAGGATGTATATTCAGAAAAAAGAGGAAAAAGGAGTATTTGGTTACTTTCTCATCTTTCTAGGATATTCTATCTTTCTATAATTTTATATTTTTAAGCATTGTAAATTGTAGTAATGAATACAAATGTCCTCTTCCACTTCTTAGAAGGAGATAGGAGTAAACTAAGATTGACTTTAATAGGCAGATGGATATAATGGTTATTTAGAGGGACAAGACAAAGAAATAGATATAAACACATGTTCACAGTTACAGTTCACTATTTGTAAATAAAACTGCCTGAATAAATGCAAGTATTTAATTGGACTCCTCTTCTGAGTAGAGTTATATTGTCTGTATAAATACCTGAAGACCAGGGATATCAGCTAGCTGATATTTCTCTTGAGGACCATCACAAGGGATACTCATTCTGCTTTCACTATCCCAGCCTAGATGATAGTAGAATTTTTATAAATATCACATTATGTTTTCTAAATGACCTGGTTTTAAAGATGAACTGTGCATAACAGGAATGCAGGGAAAAGGAAAGATTGGTGCCTATGTGAAGCATTTTTACTCATATTCTGGAAGAAGCAAGAATATTAATAAATTTTCTGAATAAAGGAAAAAGGTTTTGTATTAGATGACATTCATTTTCCCAAAAGATATAACTGCTTTACTTAATGCCTGATCGAAAACCTTGTGAAATTTTACTCACTTCATTGTACTCCCATCTTCTCTGTGGAAGACATATTTGGTCAAACACTTAGCAATTAATTAATTAAATTAAGTACTTTGGCCCCAAATTCTTTCCAGTAAGACTTGAGTAATATTAGTGACATCAGAGTGTGACATATGTGCAATGAAGTCAGCATTTGACATAATACATCTAAAGAAAATTTCAGTGAAGTATGTATTATTAATGATGATAAAGCTAAGAGAATAAGCTTAAAACTCTCATTCTCTTACTTAGCAGCTCTGATCCTGATGATCGCTGGGAATCTGTCAGATACATGTTTGACTCCAAAACATATGTGACTCTCAGTTGCTGGAAGGCAACAGAAGAAATGTTTAATAGATTTGTCTCATAGTATAATTTCATAGCAACTTTCATGAGGACGAAGCAAGTTTACGGGGATGGGGAAGTTAAGGAGTTATTACCACATAAACATGGTATAGTATTAGTTCAAAGGCAAAACAGAATCAAGCAGGAAAAACCCAGAGAAGTCTCCAAGCGCAACATACTGGAGTGACTGACATTCCATGTGACAGAGAGGGAAAGAGATGGAGAAAAGCATTTTCTGAGCCATACTATGAATGAGAAATATTCAAAATAGTCCTGAGAGAGTTGGAAAGAATTTTGCTGTTACTATTTTCACTCAAAGTAAGATTTGTGTATTTGTAAATTAAAATGGATTTAGTTAATTTGCACATTTTTTTTTCCCTGTTGCAGTTTTATGATGTTAGCTGCTTTACTGGTGAAAAAAATGAACCTGCCCTGGAGGTTTGCTTAAGAGCCATTGGTGTATACAGTAATTTACAGCTACTCAAAACTATGCATTGAGTTACTAATTGATTGCTAATGTTGATGCGCTTGATTGAATGTCAAGTTATGTGTAAAATTTATTGAAAATAATTTTGTTTCTCTCCTCTCTGTACAATTACAGTCACTAAATTGAGACAGATATGCAGAGTAGTTACATCTATCTCCTCGGGCCTGATCTTTTATAGAACCTCCCACCAGCTAAGACTTTTTCAGATTATACAGTTACTAAGAATAAGCAAAATATAATATTCTTGTGCCCTCTTTCCCTCCATTATTTCTCATAAAGATGTGAGAAATGTCAATAGGAGCCAGTGCCAGAGGAACTATTTCAACGTTTCAAATGATATTCAGTTTAATAAAAGCATAATGAAAAGTCAAAAAATTGCAGCGTGATCACTTCATATTAATTTTTCTTTTGTTTTCTTCCTGGATTTTAAGTGAAAATAGAGCAAATGTGCTGAACATTTAATTCAAAGACCTAGTGTGCCAGTGGGATTAATGAAAAGTTTTTGAGATCACTATGATAGGAATTTCTGCAGTAAAAAAACCCCAGCAAACAGTACAGCTTTCGATTTTCTAAACTTCCATTGACCTCTCTTCAAGCTGCTTCATTACTTGTATGAGCAGGTTTAACCTACTGTGCTTTGAAATCAGCGGGAAGATTAACTGTGATACTTCTTTCTGTGCGAGCTGCTCCAAGTCCCCACGGTCTTTTAAATTGGGACTTACAGGTGCTGAATTACCTATGCGAGATAAAAAAGTGATCGGTCTGAACTCTGTCAGCTGCTTGGGAGGCAGAGAGTACGACACCCCAGGGAAAAAGCAAACCTGAGGAGCAACAGCACTGGGGATGTCACAGTGCACAACCAGCAGCCCCTTTCACAATAGGATGTTGCTTGATTTTTTCCCTGTGTTTGTATGTGTTTCAGCTCAATATGATCAAGTGAGCTAAAGATTTTTCTAAACCCAAAAGAAATTGCAGATATTAATGCACATCTATTGACTCAACAGTTGGAAAGGTAGCTCAGGGTCAAAACATCTGAAAGTTTACTTTCTCTCTAACTGGTAGAGGGAGGGGAGAAAGATATTTTCAGACGCTTTACTATTCGTTTCAGTTACTGAGCACTGAAATAGGACTACTACTCATCTAATCAAAGGGATAGTTTAAAAAAGGCTGGACTTCATACTTCCTGACATGCTGAAAGGCAGAGAGGATTGGAGAGGAGAGAGGAGGAACCCAGTATTTGCTTCTGCATCAACTTTGTCACATCAACAGTACTGGTTGCCTTCAAGACCTTAGGAATATCTCTGTATGTTTGTGGAACAAGGTACATTTTAAACTAGAAGAAGGCAAAAGTACAAGTAAAATTTGACAGTGTTTATAATTGCTTTTTTCTTTCCTTTCCAAAGATGAGCTAGACAGGAGAGCACAATTCATAAGAAAAACAAGTTAGGAGGCAGAGGAGCAGATTTGATCAAAGTACTGTAAGAAGTGCCCTGTCTTGGAGGAGATGTGGGATGATGCAACCCACACTTTGGTTTTAAAGATTAACTGAAGAAGTTATTTTCCAGAGAATTAAAATTGCTAAGCAAAACCCAAAACTTCTTGAAGTCTGTGACACTAAGATATTCAAATTTCTTTTGAGGACTTTTTTTAATGTCCCTGCTGAGACAGCAACAGGATTGGAGCACATTCCCTGTTTTTACGGTAACTATACCTCTACCTGCTAAAGGCTGTGCCATTTGTGCTATGCAGACCCCACCACATCAGTCCAATGCAACAACAAGTCCACAGGGTAAACGTCAAAGAGATCTTGCAACACCAGCCTGCTTCCCAGGAGACCTCTCAAAGGAAAAGCCAAAATATTCTGTAAAGCCCAATTTAAGACTTCCCATGAGTTTAAAATGCATTTGGTTTAAGGGATAAGTAATACACAATTGTATTACTTAAATACAGAAACTTAGACAGAAACTTTACAGAAGTAGGATGCATGCCTGTAATTTGTGCTTTTAAGACAAACTGGAATATTTCAAATGGTTATTTTGAATTAAACATTTTATCAGTAATTGTTGCAGTATTTTGCTGTCTAAACATCCTATTCTGTACTGTCATCCTATTCATTTTTCACCTTTCAGTGACAAATGCAAATATTAAAATAGTGTCATGCCCAAATTATCTTGTACAATCATGAGCAGAACAGAGTAAATAATTTAATAGGAACTATGTAACTGGAAAAACTAGCTAATTGTTTTCTTTTAAGAGTAAATTTGAAAGAACTTCAGAATTTACATGAATTAATTCGCATTCTGACCTTGTATGAAGAATATTTAGCTTGTAGTCTCATCTTGAATACCTCTTCATAAGGTTTAAATAATCCACATCTGAAAAGAAGGCTGCCCCAGTGCTTAGTGCTGCTGCATGGGAACTGGGAGAACAGCATCACAGCTGTGAGGGATTTGGCCTTAATTTTTCTGTGCCTCTAATACCCACCTGAAAGAAAACGAGAACATCACAGACTTCTTCAGAAGCACAACGGAAGCCTCTTCCCTTGCAGTATAAGGGGAATGCTATGAAAGTGACTGTCTGTGCTTCATATTCTTGGGTTCCACCTAGTGGCACCAACTTGGTTAAGGAAGGGTGTAACTAATTTACAGATCACTCCGGAGCTTGGTTTCCACCATTCTGAGATGATGTTTGCGTCCTGAACAACTGATCGTTTCAGTACATATAGAAAGTGATCAAAAATAACAGCAGGAAGCAAAGGAAAAGAAGTAGGCAGATATTCACAGACACTATGTAGAAATATTTATTCCAATCTAATCACAAGAACCTATGTCCATCATTTCGTTATAGTGCTCTCTGTGATTGATATTTTTCCTTAAATTGCAACTGATTTAGTAGCAGTGAAATAACTTTAGATAGTTTGTACTAGTTTGCTACTGCAGGCATACTATTATTATATTGTTATATGTTGAATAACTTCTAACTAAACAGGAGGAACGTACCGGACTCATTCTGTGGGTTTGACGGTACATCCATCAGAGGGATAAACTATTTGCAGACAATGCAAAATGCCTTCATTTTATAGATTCTTCTCCCAGTGTCCTGAATGAAATGCATATCACTAACCTATTAAGTACAAATCGTTTAAAGATGTAAATTTTTTATGACTTGCTAAATGTTAATGTATGACTTGTAAAATGTTAAAGTAGTAAATAGCTTCTTCAAGCCCATACACACTAAATTTCATTTGGTAGCCCTAAGCATTTAAAGTAACAGTCACAGGGTATTAGTCAGAGAGATTTCCATAATCCTCATTGGCTTTAATTTATTATTGTTAAAAAAAAAAGGTAATTAAGAGTTAATGTCAGCAGAATTGAAAAATAGACCATTGTCAAAGGATAATGGTCTCCCACTGAAAGGAGACTGTTGAGACATTCACTGTGAATAAATGTTATGAAATATGAAACACATGATACAAGACCATAATATGTAATTATAGCTTTTTCATGTCAGCTGTTCTGAATAACTCTAGAAGACGTTATCAAAATCTGATTAATGTTTCTACATTTGATACTTTTTGATTTATTGACGTAATAACCAACTGAGAAGGACTCCTCACAAACCAAATGTATTTAAAGTTTGCCATAGAAGCTCATATATACCCTGCTTTCCATCTGCTAGAGTATTTCTTATATTTAGAATAATATACGTGCATAAATGAAAGCCGCCGAGTGGAATTTGTTCTGGCTGAAAATATCTGAGGCAGATATGGCTATTTGTTGAGAAGGGAGCAAGAGATTGCAGGGAGTTGCAGAGAATATTGATGAATGGTTTCCAGACACACAGCAAAGAGCTAAATTCAGAGGTGTGAAATTAATGTGACCGCACCTGCGAACACTAGCCACGAATTTGATGCAAAATGATCTCTTATGAATACGTGGAGAAAGCAAAGACATTGAGGGCCTTGGAACAAATAATGTATCAAATCATGAAGATCCTAGCATTAAAAAAAAAAAAAAAAAGAAAGACAGTTGCTCTTTATCCCCCTTTGCTTGACTATTTCAAAGTTATCTAGATATTTAATACTAAATTTTGATTCTGTCATTCATGGAATTTTTTAATTCTCAGGGACTGTTTAGGAATTGGTTCTTGCTATTAGCACAGGTTTCCCCTTCAGGTCCCAAGTGAGTAGATATGCTAAATGCTTTCATCTTCTAGAATAAAGATCCTTCTGTTTCAATTTTAATAACATTTTGAGATCTAATCCAAACGTGATTCATTTAAACAAAAATCAATAGGTTTAGCCGCTTCTTTTAAATCATTTAGGGCAACAGTTTTTCATTGGCTTTTCATCGGGGGCCAAATTCTGACCTGATTTATGCTCTGATTTACACTGCAACTCGTTGACGTTAAAGGATTTGCACGTTGCATAAATTAGCCCAGATTTGACTCCAGGGATCTTTGGTAAGCGGCATAAATTAAGAACAGGGAAATTCTGCTCTCTTTTAAAACCCCATAAAGGTCAATACAAAATTGAGAACAAGATACAGCCCCAAGTCTCTTAGTTAAAATGTATTAAAAGGTTTCACAAAGCCCTTTTATCCTCCCTATCACCATCTCCCCTCACTCTCCTGTCCCGCAGCGTCTCATTTCACACCCACCATGCTGGTATGCTGAGAATAATATGAGTCAGATTTTTGCCCCCAGAGAAGCATATTTTGCACACTGTGTTGACTTCTAAATTGGATGATAGCACCTGGCATCGGCTTAAGTAAAGGTGACTGTGGCTGCAACAATTTTTTTAGTCGGCTGCGATCCCACAGGCTGAAACTTCTGGCTGAGGAAAGGATTTATGCAAATGCTAATCTGAGCATTTCATTACAAGTATTAATATTTGAGGGCATCTGAGACTTTTTCTGCAAGACAACTGCATAAAAAATTCAGCAGAACCAAGGAGCTTTATTTCTTTTGTGTTTTTTTTTTCTTTTTTGCACAAAGGCTCCTTTCTGGCAAGATCATCTTCTCTCTCCTGTACCACACAATGTACAGGGAAACAGATATTTCTGGTTGGTGCCTAAGATTATGCTCTCCTTGGGTAATCAAACACTTCCCCTCGGTCACCAGGATGGTGAGGGGCAGATTGCCCACTGCCATTTGTTCTGACGGGGGCATTTTTGCAGAAGCAGAAAAGCCACAAAAGAATCATAGAATCACCAGGTTGGAAGAGACCCACCGCATCGAGTCCAACCATTCCTATCAAACACTAACCCATGCCCCTCAGCACCTTGTCCACCCGTGCCTTAAACACCTCCAGGGAAGGTGACTCAACCACCTCCCTGGGCAGCCTCTGCCAGTGCCCAATGACCCTTTCTGTGAAAAATTTTTTTCCTAATGTCCAGCCTGAACCTCCCCTGGTGGAGCTTGAGGCCATTCCCTCTCGTCCTGTCCCCTGTCACTTGGGAGAAGAGGCCAGCTCCCTCCTCTCCACAACCTCTTTTCAGGTAGTTGGAGAGAGCAATGAAGGTGAGATGTGGCCCTTTTGAACTCTGCAGCACATAAGAAAAACGAAAGCTGTGGAGAGCTGTATTGGAATTATTGCGGCTTTTCTTAAAACGCATCAGCACTGTTTCCTTGTAAGATGTTGGGTCTCTTTTACTAAGATCACCAGTGGTCAAAGTAATGTTCAGCCGTAGTCCATCCACTATTTTTATGAGAACCACTGGATAAAAGAATCACTCTGTGGCTGTGATACGCAGTCATCTCACAAAGCCTGACTCCTGATCTTGTCCTAAATTTATGTGCTCTGTGAAAATATGTCCTACTAGAGCATTTCACATGAAGCAGTATGTTGTACATTAGCCTCTTGTAAGTTAAGCAATACCGTTCACCTTTTCTTTCTGAGTGTGGAAGCGGTGACTGTGGTGTCTCCTGTGAGATCCCACCAATAGTATTAATGGGATGAAGAAAATATTTTCTCCAGTGTAATCTATGATTCATATCAAACAAGAACTAGGGGACCAGACATCAAATCTGAAATTAAAATTCAATTTACTCACAAGGCTGCAGAAAACTAGGCTTTCTGATGTGTGAACAAGAGCAGTAAATAGTCCTGACGGACTGGGCTCTTTAATATGTTGTGGACAGAGTTAATCATTGTGAGGAGAGAATTTTTGTGCATTTGATGAATTCAGAGTGATGAATTGTGTTAGTTTGCTAAGGAGAACTTTTGTTACACTGTTGAGAGAAGCACAGGGCCTATTACTCATATGATAAGCGATGCAAATATTTTGTGTGGGCTGTAAGCTATAACAGAGAGAATTTTACCTTTTAAAGAGTAAGATGAATTCCCTTTTAATTCCAGACATGCAGCTATGTCTGAACAACCAAAGCACTCAGTATACTGACAAATTCATAAATGCCAGACTCCACAACAGTCCATGTAGTTCTCAAAAGTTATTTCCAGACCTCCAAGTAATGAAGTTCAACTTTCAAACTGAACTGAGAATTTGTGTCCTTTCCTGAATGACACTTAACACTTCACATTGCTTGGCTTTGCAGGAATTAGCCTTCAAAAATTATTTCAGTGGGTGCAGAGATCCATTGTAGCTATGGTTTCTAGCATTTGATACATTAAGTACCAAGTTCTGTAAACACTAGTCAACAGTAAGAATCAAAAGCATCTCTCTGTAATACTTGAGTAGTGGATCTATGAAAATTGCATATTACATCTACATATACTATACCAAATGCATTTATAATTAGTATTGTTTTTGTGGTGAATAGCAGAACAATGAACTGTGATTAACCTCTTCTTGTGAAGTGTTGCCATCAATTTTGGCGTTTACTACAGAAATAGTTCCAAAATTTTACAAGATATTTGAATAATTCTATTGATATTTTCATGGGCTTTTTTTGACTACTGAGAAATGAATTATCTGAACATTTTAAAGTCATGAATATACAAGAGATGAGGAAATGGAACAATATATATCAAAATGTTCTATCTACTTCATTAAAATCGGCTTTAAGACATAGGACACAGGGAATTAAAAAGCCGGTCTAGCTAAAATATTTATAACTATCTGATACTCTTTCAATCACTTTAGTTAACATCAGGTTATTTTGACAAAGACATAAAATAAAATCCTCATCACACTTAAATTCCTGGACTTCAAAAGCTTCAAGAGTTCAACTCTATTCTGATATTTTTAAGTAATAACAATAGACTGAAAGATAAATTAATTAATTCGAGTTCAGCTATTCAATTATACAAATATTCATCTAGTTTCAGAGAGTTTCCCAAGCCTTTCATTTGGATTCATTTCCTGAGGTGAAACTGGGCTTAACCAGAGTAGACTTAAGAGCTCCCCTGCTTAGGTGAATTCGACACTCATAAAAAGTGGCTAGTGGGTGAACAGGGTAAGGGATGGATCTCACATACCTACAAAAGTCTGACAACATTTCTTGTCTGCACTTTCAGCTGGAATTAGGGTAAGAATGCAGCTATTTACTTCTAATTCAGATCAATGTAATATTCTAGAAGTTTATGCCTTATTGATACATTTCAGGAAAAAAAGCCAATAAAAATAGTAATATCTAGAGACTCTGAAGATGAAGACATGGAGGAGACAGAGAGCTAAGGGTAGCAGTGACGGGCCACCAGCCACTGCGTTACTGAGTAGTGAAAGGAGAGAGTTACAGTCTTGACCAGGTTTTCAGAGACTCCAGCCTTCAAAGTAGTTCTGCTTCCAGGCAGATAACCCAGAGCAGATCACCCAGAATAGTGGAAATAGCGGTGTGGGAGTATTCAGTTGATCCTCATAGATTAATCTCATTTGAGTGTGAGGGTCTGATTAAATTTCTAGATAAATTAAGGTATAATTTAATAGATCAGATGGTTAGGAAGAAGCAACTCCTGACTTTGTCCTAAAAGCCAGTGAGTAACAGGACGTCTAGTTATACTGAGGTACTAGGAACTTCTTCGAATTAATAAATCATCCTAAATTCTATACAGTAGTTTTCAAAATAATATTTTATATAAGGAAAACTATAGCAAGTTGAGAAAACCTTTTATAGAGTTACTAAAAGGGAAAGCCAAAGAGATGAAATATTTGCAGTAGCCAAAAAAACTCCCATCTTGATTTTGAATTAAGGCAAACTCGGAAAAAATACCTTTAGAAAGGTCAAGAAAAAAAAAATCATGGGGCCCAGCTGAAGAACACCACACAGGAAACAATTAGAAAGAATAAGACATCCTTAAAAAAAAGTTAAATCCAAAAAAAGGAAATAGAAACCAGTATGAGCTCTGTCAATTTAAATGTAAAAGCACAGTCAAGCAAACCTGAGCAATATGAATGCTTTCTGCAAGGAGTAATGAAAGGATTTCACAGAGCTGAGTAACAGAGGAATAAAATGGGTAAAGAAATTATAGGTGTAGAAGTGTTATGGAAAGTCACTCACTCAAAGTCAGACAAGCAAACAAAATGCCAGGATGTGTTAGGAAAGGCACAGAAACCATAAAGTCACACAGCATTGTGTCCCTGCACAAAGCCATGGTTTGCACACATCCTGAACAAATAGTGGAAAGGCATAGTGGAATGGAAGTGTTCAAAGAAGGCGACTAGAGACTTTAAAAAAAAAAAGGGATAGATGCTATATGAAGACCAACAAAATGGAATGGCACCTGTCATCTAGCCAAAAATTTTATTCTTTTCCTTTTCTGCTCAGGACAAAGGACACCAGCATGTGTCCAGCCTCATTTGTAGTATTGGCATTGTTATTGAATATTTTTTTTGTGTGCCAAACAGTTCATAACATAAAATGCAAGGCAATATAGGGGAAATTTCAACATTTTATATCACAGCTTGAGCAGAATTTAAATAGCCTCTTTGTCTGATCCATGATTTAAGGAGCCCTTACATTATCAGCTGGCCTCTGTGGTCTGAATTCATGGGTTTTTTCATACTTACTCCCCACTAGTAAATGGTAAGGTGTAGTTTCCCAACTTCTCTGCCTTGGTCACTTTGAGATTAGATCCACATGCTACTGCACCTTCAGTGCACTTGGCAATCAACTGAGTCACAGAAGGCACCCGTGCCTCTAAGTGATACTTTCAAGTTTTTCTAATGAATTCTGGCTTGGATCTGGGGTGGAAATTTGTAATCTATTAATTCCTGAAGGCCACGTGACCTGCCTCTAGGAAAGGCTGCATCTCATCCTGAGCTGTGTCTTGTACAGGTTAGCAACATCTTCAAAAGTAATTTTAAGTGATCATATTCAAATAAGAACATTCTAATAATTCCCATTTTTATGAACATTTCATCTACCTATATATTATTTGTCACAGGAAAGAGAAAACCTGGTCTACACTGATCCGCTTGATCAGTTTGTACTTCACAAAGTAAGTAAAGTTGTTACCAGAAAGATATTTCAGTGATGTTTCATTCTGTCCTTAATTTGCAACCAGGATAGTCATGGCTAATGTAAATTAAATTGCAGGTTACCCTGAAAAGAAGGTAAGCAACTAATAGATTGAATATTTTATTTAGCATTACCTATTCACTGAAAGAATAAACTTTTTAAAGTCAACCTCTAAATTATCCTTTGATTACACATCTCTAGGCTCCTGCCACACATTCATCAGAGTAACAAGAGTGAAACCTGGACCATATTTGACCCTTATACACAATATCAATGCACTGTGATTTGTCATTTAAAACATGTTAGAGAAAAAGCTGTATTTTAGTCAAAAAACTAGCAAACCCATCACTTTCTGAATAACATTAGGTAATCAAATGAAAAACAGAAATGATATAATTAAGTCAGAGGAGGTAACACTTTGCAAGCCACAAGTTCTCTCTTTTAATAGCTTTAATAAGTCTTCACTTTAATTTTGTTTTCAAAAAGCAATAAAGCAGAAGTTGTTTTCACCAAGCGGACAGAAAATTGATTCACTAAATGTTGATCATTTTCCAAGAGTAGTTCAGAATTTCTAAACTCTTGTATATTTAATAGTAGTTTTGTTTTTATTTCAAACAAAAAATCTCAGTAAATAGATTAATGGTCAACTTCCTTATGATTTACACATTGAAATGTTATTGTTTCTGGTACAATTATCTGTTTTATTCTTCAGGTTTCAAATTTAAAAGTCAGACTTAGAACATTTTTGTCCTTTTCTACATTGATTGCTCTTTATGCTCACCTCAAGTAAACTACTTTATAGCTGAAAATAAGAATCTGAATATAATAGCATATTGCAAGCAATTTACAGCTTCTACTGCTCATTTCAACTTTTTTTTTCAGTTCTTTGACAGGAATGCAATTTGCATTTTCTTATTAATACTGATAAGAAGCCGGACATTACAGTTATTGGAAACACAAGTCAATTTGGTTTGCCCTTCAAACAAAATATTCCTTCGTTACGAGATTTGGCAGCTCTGTGTTAAAAGATTGATAGGTCTGAATGCTGAATTCTTTGTAACTGAAAGGTTACCAGCAAAGACTATTTATACTAAAGCTGCGATAGAATCCGAAGCTACCTGAAGGAAGATTAAAAAAAAAAATATTTAAATTTATGAGTATGTGTCTGTATTTTAATTCTATTTTTTTCTGAAACAAATGTGATTTTTAACCAGTGCAGTCACTGTACAAGACAGTGTAATCTCCAAGGAGTTATTAGAGACGTGCTGAAATAGAAAGTACAAATGAATGAGCTACAAGAACAACACCCAAAACCTGTTTAAGGGAAGGGGATTTTTTTATGCAGCTCAGATTCAAGGTTTTTTATAGCCAAAGTCACATCATTTTATAGGTAATGAAACTAGTGCCAAGCAGATAATAGGCTGCTCTGCTCAGAATGTTTGTTTTTCAGAAAAATTTAAAGTATAATGGTTACACTTCTCTTGCCAGGAAACTAGATGTTTTATTTGTTAAATTTTGACAAAAGAGAGACACTTCTTTTTTTTTTTTTTTTTTTCCATAGGAAGGCTGTTTTCTCAGCCCATATCTAAGGACATAACTTGATTCAGAAGTAATATCCATTTTGGGTTCTTAAGAGGTTTTTTTTTTCAATTGAAACCTTAAGGATAATATTTTATAAAAACATAAAAGCAGGGAAGATGGAACAGTGATCACAAAAGAGATTGAGAGAAAACTGGAGCTAACCATCAAAATTTTTTTTTGTTCTCTCTTTTTATTTTCATTATGATTAATTTTTTCACCTTAAACCTAGGGTCCTGAAATATTGGAAGAAATATTCACCTCAGAATAGATGTTTCTTTGCCCTTTCAAAACAACCCCGTGTTAGGGTTAGTGGCTTGTTGGGTTTTTTTCTGCATACAAAGCAGGAGTAACACCAGCAGTGTTCCAAGACCATTTCCACTAGCAACACCACAAGTTTTGCTGCTGAAGTTTTTAGGATTTTTATTTTGCAAGACTGTATGCATAAGTTGTTTTCCTCACAGCTGGAAGGATCACTCAGTGTAGGAGTCAGGTGTGACAACTCAGGCTTTGCACTTGCGTACGACTTATGAGCAGGTCATTTATTAGAGTTTAGCCTGGACCATACATCACCATACAGAGAACACCTTTATTGGTAAAGATATTCTTTTTATTTAGATGCATGTCCCTGGCGAATGACAAAACAAAAAGAAGAGGTGCCACATAGTTCCTTTGGTGCTGAAAATAGAGTTTGCTTCTAACTTTATAGAAACACAGCAGGGCTTGGGGATCATATGACAACAATCTGATTTATATAAACTAACTCCACGGTTTGCCTTTGTAGGTTGTACTAGACTTCAAGGACAGTTTTCATGTTGGAATGACAGAATGGCAGGATTCAAGTAAACAGAACAGTCAGGCTTTTTTTATTTTGTTCTCCTATTTAATATAATTGCTAGTTTTTTTCCCAGAGTGACCCTGAAAGTCACCCCAGTGGTAATGAAATCGAGCTGCATAAACAAAGCTGTCTGATTTGAAAAAAAAATTAAGGTCCTAGTTTTTCACTGCTAAGAAGCCCTTCACAGACTGACAATTTGTTTTTAAATTGACCATCTCCAACTGAATGGATGCCTTTATCATAAAAAGTACTACTGTTTCCTTGATTAGTGGTTATAGAAGAGAAATATATATCTTGATCTACCGTGTTTAGTTAACTTAATATGCTCTCTAGCTTAATGCTGTCTAACTTCACCACTCCCACTGTCCATGAGATGTGAAGGAGATGTTAGGAGGGTTTGAATCTACCATACTGTACATCTAAGACCTAAAATGACTGCTGGACACAAGAGGACTTAGTTTGCCTGCTTTCGAATTTGTGCTCTGTGCATAAGGTTTATGTAGAAGGATGGTGATGAGAAGGTAGCTGTATTCTCTCTAGGGTATTGTCACTGCTCCTTTTTAATTCTTTGTGGCCTCCTGTGGACTCACTCTAACAGATCCACGTTGTTCTTGTGCTGTGAACTCCAGAACTGAACGCAGCACTCCAGGTGAAGTCTCATGAGAGTGGAGTAGAGGAGTAGAATCACCACCCTTGATTTGATGGTCATGCTTTTTTTGATGCAGCCAAGGATATCGGCTTTCTGGGCCACAAGCATACATTGTAAATTCATAAGATATAAAAGGTACAGCCTACTTATTACACACAATTTCTTTGACTTGGGAAAGGAGGACTATGCCTTGCCCCTCTTTATTGCTGTTGGCTCTTTACAACATTTCTGAACTACTTTTTATCTGTTCTGTCATTCTCACATCTGAAATGTTAACAAAGAGAAAGTTTCATACGTTTCATACTGAAAACAAGGGATGCTTTACTGAGACCACAAAAATCAGCAATAGGTGAATTTGGACAATTATTTGTAGATTCTTTTGCCTTGACTCTCTCCTAGCATTAAATTTTCATTAAGTTTTCTTAATTGAAAGCGGCTGAGTTTAACTAACACAACTAGTTTGCTTTTGGGTGACTTTCCCAAATTCTGGCTGTAGACACTATGTGTGCTGCCTCTTCAACACAAAACCACATCCACAAGTTACTTCTGTGTTAAGTTCCATCCAGTAATGATTTTTTTCCAATATCAATCAGAACCACAAAGCAGAATGGATAGCTAGAAATAGGAGTCAAGATTTTGATTGACAGTGAATAGCAAACAATATTTCCAGCTCCATAAATGTCAGTGAGCTTTTGATAAGCAAGATAAACTACAATAATCTCCAGAGTATAACATAGTACAAGAATAGTAAAAAAAAAAAAAATCTAAAAGATTTAATTTAGGTGAAAGAAGCAAACCCAGCTATTTGAAATGTTATGATCGTTTCTGCACACTCTGGTTCACAATTCCACATGAACAGATGTATTTGGGAAAAGGAAAGGTAAAGATCTTGTTTTCATTATTTCTGCAGATATAATTGACTTAAAAGAAAGGCAGCAATGTAAAGAGAAAAAAGGTTAGTTTTGTACACCTGAAGTTAATGTTCACATCTGATATCCAAACACATCAAATATTATAGCTGATCAAAATTCAAGTGTAATAACATACGTAATAGGAATCTTTAAGGATTATTTTCAAAAGCTGTACAGATTAAAAAAAAAATAAATAATAAATAAAAGAAGGAATAGAAAATATTTCCAAACTATGCATCAAAACTCTCTTTCTGTTTGTGTGATGTAGCTGACTAACCTTAAAATTGGATATATTTGAGATCTCTGGACATCCATTACCATTGTGCATATATTATATGTTTCCAAAAGTTGTTAGTGTTGAGTCTTGTCATGTACATAATTTTTCTTTCCTTTTGGGGCAGGGGAGAGGAAAAATACAGAGCATTGATTTCTTGTGCTTAGAAGTCATCGTGTCATCTTCTCATTAATCAGGGATATGCCCAGTCCTAGACGATTACAAATTTTGTAGTCCATCCTTATATTTTCAGCCTCTAGAGTTCTTTTCATGGAGCATGGCAAATCAGCAGTCAATACTTGGACTTAGGCAGACCTAGATTAATAAGCAGGGTATCTCTTTGCTTTCTGAAACCTGTCATGCTGTGCCATAACTTGCTTCAATAACCCAGCACGAAAAATAGAACCACTTCAAAATTTTAAAGCAATTCTAAATCTTGAACTTCTACACTATCTCCCACATTTATTTAGTAAACTCTAGATTTAACTAGTGGTGGATTCATACCTTATTCTCAGCTGAATAACTGTTCATATCTTTCCCAACATGCCATATAAGATTGCAGACAGGAAAGTTTTGGAGAATTTTCTGTGCCTGTGAAGAGGTAGGAGCTACAGTATGTTTGACTGAGAACAGTTTTTTTGATGTATAGTGACTTGTACAGATGTTTAGGGGGTAAGAAAACTTATTTATTTCCTGCTAGAATATTTTTGCACAGCGCAAGTAACACTATGATTTATTTGTCTGGTCAAGGTCTAGTGGACATAAAAATCAATAATGAAACTATGTCAATTAGCCTTCTAATGACATATTATTAGTTTGGTAGAGTCAGGGTTGTGATGGATCTGGATCAAGGCTTAAAAGGGTATTTTGGGGCTTTTTTGCATCAAATATTTAATTTTCTATTGCAAAATGTCAATATTTAAAAAAGAATTTTTTCAAAGACACAGATTACAGTTATTTAGGAAGCTGAAGAGCTTCTAAATTGTGAATAAGGCCTGTTCTCCAGCCCCCTCACCAGCTTTGTTGCTCTTCTCTGGATTCACTCCAGAGCCTCAACATCCTTCTTGTGGTGAGGGGCCCAGAACTGAACATCCGTGTGGAAAAAAGTGCATTAAAGCTTTTTATCAAAACTAGATTACAAAAGAGGAGATCTTCAACAGTGCAATGTGTTCACTCCATTTTGGGAGGTGGAGAGGGATAGGCACTCATTGGAGACATCTAAAACTTGTTCAGAGATGTAAAAATTACTATAATCAGCCTCTACACATAATCAGATTCAGTGAGTAAGTATTCAGCTAATCTAAAAATTGATCTCAAGAGTGTCTTGAGCTGCGTGTTCACGTGGCGCCCAGAACGAGTGAGCGCTCTCGGGGCTTTGGGTGCACTGTCTGGCCAGGGTTGGCCATGGAGGCTTTGGTAACAACGGGAATCGATCTGCTCTAGTTCAGCTCCATCTGTATCAAATCCTCCACCTCAGTTCAGATTAATTTACATCCGACTCAACTGCTCCACTACACAAATCTGCTCCTGGTCATCTCTGCAGGCTAACGCAGATGCAGCCACTCAACGCATGCATAAATGTAGGGGAGGTTGCATTTTCAGCTGGAGTTCTGCACCCAGCACCAGGTATGTATCCTGATCCTTTTCTTCTGGAAAGAATAGGACAAAGCAGAACTTTCCCTCTAATAAGAGATCTGATAGTCTGTCAAATGCTTGGTATATTTTTTTTCCCACTTGTGGAGATGTTACAGTTTTAACATACATTTTTAATTAAACAAATTAGCATGTTTGGTCCCTTACCTATTCACTGCCATCACCTTAGCTCAAAATAAAACAAAAAACTCTAACAATTAGGACTCAGTTTCTAGGAATAATATCACCTTGACTGAGAGCTCTGGAAATGGGATTGTCATTTTACCACAACAAATAGCAACAATTTGTTCAGTGACACTGAAAGCCCCCCCCCCCAAACTCTTTTACCGCTCACAGCATTGATTTGATGAGATCCATCTCAAAGAGAGAGAAAGCTATGAAATTCTTGCCTTTTCACTTTCTGCAAGATTATTTGGTGGAAATACCTCACCATCATAAGACAGGCTGTGAATATCAGTGGAGAGCATAGTGGATCGGGTGGGATGGGGTAATAAAGGTTTCCTCTTAGCAACAGAAGTGACCAGATTTAAGCAAGACCTCAAGTGATTTGTACCTATATTAGACTGAACATGGATATCCATTCTGGCCTGTTATTCATTTAAACTAAAGAAAGAATTGGGGGGGAGGAGGAAGGAAGGGAGTATTGGAGTCACCAGATTTTTGCCTTTCTTCTAGTAAATCATTCAAGTTGAGATTACCTGAATTTTTTTTCTTAGCTATCAATTTGGCAGGTTTCTTACTTTTTAGGATATAGCCCATTGTAAATAAAAATAGAGGACATCTGTTACAAGATTAAATACTTCTTATCCTGTTGCCTATCCCCTCAACTATTAACTGCGTGCCCAGTTCCCTCACAAGTGTCTCATAATTGCACTTTTCCCCTCACATATTGAATGACAACCTGTATCGATCTGGCAAAAAATCCTCTTCTAGTTTAAATCCCCTTCCAGCCTTTCCTCTGTTGTGATGACTTTGGGAAATCATCCAAGAAATGGAAAATTATTTGGATGAGGAGAGGCATGAAAAAGTGTATCTTTAAAGACAGAAAGTGTATGTAAGCTCCACGTTCCTTCTCTTTTCCAGCATTTTGCTGGTCAGCTGGCCACAGAACTGCCTCATTTTCAGAAGTCAGGGAGCCAAGCTGGAGGGCAGGAGCTCTCGGGCTCTGTCCATCGGGAAAAAATATATGGGGCTATGTGGAGAATATTCACTTTCATAGACTTTTTGCCCAGAGTCAGCAGGTCCTGCACTGCTATGCTGTGGCTCTGCTGCCGCATACACCACTCCTGGGCCAGATGTTGCAACATCTGCACCTCACTGCTGTGCAATGAGCTGCAGAGGGCAGGAGGAGCAGAGTTCACCTCATCATCTGTCCTACTCTTCCCAGTGGCCATTCCTCGACTCCTGCTAGTCAAAAAGGGCAAGTCGAAGGGGATATCCAGTCTGAGAGCCCTGAATGAGGCCAGTGCCACTACTGACAGCACAGCAGAGCCGAACCTCAGGAGCTGAATGCAATATGGTGCATGGATTGGATCAAATAAATCATTTCACAGATGTCTTTAATGTCATCATTCAATCAATTTGGAGTTTGCTTACAATTTTAATGTCTCCTAAATAATTGCCAAAGTTATCTGAGGATGAAGGCGCGTGTGAATAACATGGTGCACATAGCCTACTGATGGGTGGAAGGCTGACGCAGTTAGATTTAGCTGGTTTTTTTTCTTCTTTATGTGCATTCTTTAAATGACTTTGAGCCTTTTTTAAAGTATGAATGTACCATACAATATGTTGTGACAACTGGTTAATTAGACCTGATTTCTTTTTTTTTTTCTTTTGCAAGTTTTCCTTTCGTGGGCACACTAACCTGTGAATTATGTTTACTTTCTACTGTCAGTGATACCAAAAACTAAAAACCTTGTCACAAAATCAGCGACCAAAAGCTGTTGTTGAGTGTTTTAATGATTTTTTTTTCCCCGCTGGTTTGGCTATTATTTATGTGACATTAAAGAGAGAAATTTGTAACCATGCATATCAAGCATCAACAAAACAGCTAGATTCATGCTGTCACAGATGTTTGATCTCCCATATTTATTTGATATTTTCTTTTCATTATGCAGAAATTCAAGTTGCACAGACTGGTGAAGTTACAATCAACGTGACGTATAGCTGGTCAGATCAATGGTTGGCGATGGGTGGTCACAGCAGCCTGGGAAAAGTTTTTGTTGCTTTCTGAATTCATTGGTTTCCACAATCTTCTCAGTCCCCATCTGTGCACACCTGCCCTTCCTCAGGTGACTTCTGATGCTCAATGGAAACTATGAGCCCACAGAAATCATGGCTGCCCCATCCCTGGAGGTGTTCAAAGCCAGGCTGGATGGGGCTTTGAGCAACCTGACCCAATGGAAAGCATCCCTGTTCATGGCAGGAGTATTGGAACTGGATCATCTTTAAGGTCCCTTACAACCTAAAGCATTCTATGATTCCATGATGACAGGGTCTGAGATAAACGACTGACTCTACAGCCATATTAATAAACTCTGAAAATAAGTTGCTATGATAATTGTTATCCTTAAAATCTCCAGATCTGTGGGAAAATTATGTGTTGTGAAAGACATTGCATTCATCATTAAGACAATTAATTTGATCAATCCCAATTTTAGTGTTATTGACTGTATATTTCTTTGGAACAAGAAAATCCATATATTGATAGTGGTCATCTCTAAAACCCACCAAATTGAATTAGCGTTAATTCACATTTCATTATAATATTATTTTTATCTATCATCTAAGGCCTGTTATGTAATAAAGTCTACAGTTTACAACAGAGAGAGAATGCCAGGAAATTAAATCAGAAAAACTTAAAAAATACATTATCTATATTAAACCTATGATTCTGCAGATATTTAAATTCAACATAAAATTGATCCACAATATTCCAGAAAGAAGAAGATTGCATTTTGGTCATAAAAGTACCCAGACTAGTCTCTTCAGTGTTACCATGCCAGCTCTTATCTTCCTCTGCTTGGAGGTGGGAGGCATGAGGGATGACAGTAGATGTATACTACCTATACCTTCTTAAGCACCTCTCAAAAGCAGAAGTATGTTAACAAAAATAATAACTAATTTCATGTATTCTCAGTACTTATGCATTTTGAACAACTACATATCATTAAATCCTGAGGGTCTTCCATTTTTTTTCTCAGTTTACAGCCAAAACCCCACTCATACAGCTATCCACCAAGCCCATAGACTAGTAGTTGCAATTTCTCACCTTGGAATCCTAAAAAGGTCAATCATAATGTCAATTTTAAAGAAGTTTCTCTCTTCTTCTAGCAATTGCACCAAAAATTAGTTCTCAAAGGTTCTGAACTTTTGAAAAATACGACTTTACATTCCTTGATTTTCTAAGAGTATATCAACTGTGAGTCATTTCACCTCTTGTAAAACTGGGGCTGACATGAGCAGTCCCCCTTCTCCTCCTGTCTTCCTTGCTGCAGGAAAAAACATAGCTTGATGGGATTTCTGACAGCATGAGTTAGAGAAGTGAGCACTGAACTCAGGTACTGTGCACCAGGCTGACTTCTTGCCTGGGAGAAAGTGGGGTCCTCCCTTTCACATCCTGCTTCTATTTCTGGGTTCAGTTGTACAAATGAATTGTGCAATTGTGCCCTTGAAGTCTGCTTTTCATGATGAAGTTTTGCATTGGTGAACAAGCTCATCAAGTGCATTAGTGGATTCTGGTGCTTTCATGCACCGAGCACCAGCCCTCAGGATGGATTTCACGGGCTGCCCAACCTCACAGAGATGTGCATGCTTCAACTCCAGCTAACCCCAAAAAGTGTGGCATAAGACCAAGTTTCAAGGACATTTATAAAGAAATGTATCCTTCTTTTTTTTTTTTTAATTTTCCCAAATATAACTAAATATTCTTGTCTTGAACATTAATCTTTTACAGGGGTTTTGTACAATAATATTCTCTCAAACCTGTGCTGCACCCCCCCACACACACATACATGCACGTCCACTGCAAGTCCTTTTGCTGAACACCTCACCAGCTAAAAAGTATTAGAGCCACTACTGCTGTGCAAAAAAAATCAAACACATCTGAGTTACAGCAGTTTAACTGATCGCACTTATTAACTGAGTGACTGTAGCTGACTTTGTACATAGTTTGGGCTCTTTTTTACAATGACAAGCATAACACTTTAGCCTAAACCTCTGCGGAGGTGATTTAAGTAAGGTCTACTGCTTTATGATTTCAGCTTTGAAAGTGCCTTTTCTTTGTGGACTCAGCCAAATAATTTAATTTTACCCGATGATGTTTCAAACACCTTCCTCTAAAACAGGGACAGCGCTTGCTTGGCATGAAAGAGTATAAAATAATTAAAGTTGTTTTGCTAACCGTTTATTTAAAATGCTAAAAGGAGATCAATATGGTGATTTGTGTGAGCAGATACTGATTTGCATGAGCAGATATTTGAGAATGTGACTAAAGTGTTAATGCTTTTTCCTGACTAATTAATACCTGCAGAACACTTTAAAAAAAGTCCTACAATGCACTGAATACAGGGGTATTTAAGGTTTGAAATTCCCTTCAGTTTATTCAGGCATTTACTGCCAATTTTTTTTTTCTTAAAAAGGTATAAAAGCTTCATCATGATGGAGTCAATGCAGTTACCAGCCAGGACAACCTACAAACTATTCAATAATGGCACTTTGGGTCCAATTTGAAAAGTAGCCTAAGACAGGAAGTAATTTCCTCATCCCATAAAACATTTTCAGATTACAAACGTCTGAGGTGAGGTATAACCAAGAGGTTTCAGAAGTTTTCACCATAAAGCATAATTATAAAGACTCAGTGTTGGAGGCATTCACCTAAGGTGTGTTTGAGCCAAGTTCAGCTCTCCCCATGTCTGGTTCAGGGACTTCAGTCTGGGCTCCTCCTGAAGACCAGTATCTGCCCATCTATTAGGTATTCCTCTGCTGTCCTGCTGAATCGACTCCTCATAGATAAATAAATAGTTTTCGAACAATTAGAGGTGTAAAGGTGAGGAAAGGAAGCTGACTTACTACCTGACTCAAAATAACGACAAGATCCTTTTCCCAGACGTGGACCATAACGAATTGTTCAGAAAATCTTTATCACAGCAATTCCTCTTTGTATAAATGCTATTTTGGAACAGGCAAAAACAGTGAGAATGTGCCCTAATGTGAAAACGTGCGCATACGATACCTGGGGGAGAGTGGGATCAAGGGCCAACTGTGTCCTTTGGTGCATCAAGCTCTGCATTGCTAGCCAGTTGAGGGAGGTTATCATCCTGCTCCACTCCGCACTGGTGCAGCCCCACCTCGGGTACTGCGTGCAGTTTTGGGCATCACAGTATAAAAAGGATATAAGGTGACTGGAGAGTGTTCAAAGGAGGCTACAAAGTTAGTGAAGGGTTTAGAGGGGAAGCCGTATGAGGAGTGTCAAAGACACTTAACAGGAATTGGACTCAATGACCCTTGTGTGCCCCTTCCAACTCACGACATTCTGTGATTCTATGAAGTCTCTAGACTGGATCAGATAGAAACAGATACTTATTTCTAGATACAGGCTTCTCTCCATACAGCCAGAATCAGAATTTTCACCCTCAATTTGTAAAACATCTGAGGCAAAAGTTTCCTCCAAACTGGCACTTCCCCATGAAACACACTGTTTTGTTACAGTGAGGCAGAATTTCCTGATTGAAACATTCTGCTTAAAAAAAATACAGAAATAATCCTGTCCGACTATACTGTAAATTTGTCCTTCCATCAGTAATGCTGTTAGTGGAACTTGGTACATACTGGCATCAAGGTTAGAAAATAAGTGCCCGTATGTAAAATAAGCCATTGAAGTATGAAGTCTGCTGTACACTGAGGTCATACTAGACTGACTTGACTTATTTGCACTGTAGAGAAGCAACAAACTATTATTTTTACCGCCTTCTGCTCAGTCAGCCATCTCAGCTCCTATTGATTTCAACAGAGATTCACTTGCTTCAAGGCTCGGTTTGTAAGCTATACAGTTATACAGTCTGCATTTGACCTATTACTATGAAACATTTTTACCCATTTTCTCCATTTATATACATGTATTTTAATCTAAACAAATTTAACAAAGGAAGGCCAATGGCATCTTGGCTTGTATCAGAAACGGTGTGACCAGCAGGTCCAGGGAGGTTATTCTCCCTCTGTACTCAGCACTGGTGAGACCGCTCCTCGAATCTTGTGTTCAGTTCTGGGCCCCTCACCACAAGAAGGATGTTGAGGCTCTGGAGCGAGTCCAGAGAAGAGCGACAAAGCTGGGGAGGGGGATGGAGAGCAGGTCTTACGAGGAACGGCTGAGAGAGCTGGGGGTGTTTAACCTGGAGAAGAGGAGGCTGAGGGGAGACCTCATTGCTCTCTACAACTACCTGAAAGGAGGTTGTGGAGAGGAGGGAGCTGGCCTCTTCTCCCAAGTGACAGGGGACAGGACAAGAGGGAATGGCCTCAAGCTCCACCAGGGGAGGTTTAGGCTGGACATTAGGAAAAAATTCTTCACTGAAAGGGTCATTAGGCAATGGAACGGTCTGCCCAGGGAGGTGGTTGAGTCACCTTCCCTGGAGGTGTTTAAGGTGTGGGTGGATGAGGTACTGAGGGGCATGGTTTAGAGCTTGTTGGGAATGGTTGGACTCGATCCGGTGGGTCTCTTCCAACCTGGTTATTCTATGATTCTATGATTCTATGAATAGAGTATCTAATTATAAAAAAAAACCCTTCTCCTTGAAAGCTAATTTAGAAAATATACTGCTTTTAAAAAGTTCACAAAGGCCCAAGGTTTTCTTTGTCATATTCACCTTTTCTGTATCATGATCAGAAATAGAATGAAAACAATTCATAACTGAGGAGCATCTTTACAGAATGGGGTATGCTTCTAATTTTTTTCTTCCACTCATGGCCTGACATAGGAAATTATTCAGTGTTATTGTGGACAAGATCTAAATATTATTCAAGTACCTAAGGCGTGACTTCGGCGAAAGTGAAGCATCTAAGTTAAAGATTTTGCTCAAAACATCCTCCTGGCTACTAGGTACCTCCCTGGACATGTTGGGCTTGGCCTCCTCTGCTGCCTACAGCTTCTGCCCTCTCAGCAGGGTGGTGCCTACATTACCTATCAGGCTGATCAGCACTCAGAAACCAGCCTTCTTTTCCCTAAATCTCTTGAGAAATTTGATCTAATAGCTGTTCACAGATTATAGCCAACAAACACGAAGAAAACAGATGAAGTCACTTTATTTTTAAAACTTGGCCCTGGAGAGCATGATTGGTAGTAGTGCTTATGTGTTATATACGCTAGCTATTTCTTGCAGCGTTTGCACAAGAAACAGAGAATATATATTTAATTTCACCTTCTGCCAGGGAAAGTTCAAGACCACATTTCCAGCCTCACAGTGTAGTTCTTTAACCATTATGCTGCAAACTACCCATGGGTTTCTGATCTCAGGACCAGAGGTATTTTTCAAAGATGGTTTAATCTAGCAGCAGAGTTTAAATGCTGCTGACTGGGAAGGGAGATTCACCCCAAGATTCTGATCCAACCAGCTGGCTGTTTCATAAGTGCTGGACGTGACTGTTAGCCCTTCCTAAAACAAACCATGAAGCTTAGTTGGCCTCTGAAGGGATAGTCAGAGGTTCCACTCCTAGGCTGAGGGCATCAGATGGACAATTCACCCACCACAGCCATCAGTCACCAGCAGAGAGCTAAGCTGGGGTGTGAGCAGGAAGGGAAAGCCTCAGTATTCGCCACCACAAGGCACATCATTGCCTTTACCTGGCTCCTTTCCTCGACAGTTTCTTTCCACGTACTGTGGTCACTGTCCCAAAGATGCTTCATGCAAGTGTCCCTCAACAAACTGCATTTGTTGAAACGCACCTCTCTGGCTTTCTTCCCCTTAGTTATTTAAATAGTATATTACTATAGCAACTAGTGCCTCGGTATCTTTAATGTATTAAACCTCATTACAACATATGAGGTAAGGGAGTATTATTATCATACTTTACAAAGGTGAGAGCACGATATAGAAATTAAATGGGTGTTTACATGGAAAAGCTAATTTAGGATTTTAGCAAAGAAAGTGTACCCAGGTTAACAGCCGTTTAGCAGTCACTGCTAACAGGAGCAAAGACAAACAGTCTGGTGTGGATTAGCAACTGGGAGCATGAAACTCCCAGCTCACATCGAAACCCACGCTCTCATCTGAGCCCTGCTCCCCTGCTGTGGGTGCACATGTCAGACAGACAACTGTCAGGGGAAACACACATTCACGCACAATTTGCCACTAAATATTTTGCCTGAATGATCAGAGGACAAAGCATGATGGAGATGAGCTTTTCTTTCATGAGTCATAATAACATGATATTTCAATCTTTACATTTCTGCATGTAGGAAACTCAGTTCTGGACAAAGCTGAAGCATCACTCAGCTAAGAGCCATAAGCCCAGCACCATGCTCCATCCATGCCTGGGTCAATACTATATTGAGTAGAAACACACTACATCACATGGGCTTTTGTGTGTGCATCACGTATCCTGCAGTATTGTACAATTCAAGATGCATCACTTGTAGAAGTCAACAGCATTTAACTGAGTAAGCACATGAATTTATAGCACTGTATTAGCATTGCTGGCACATCAGTGCTGTAAAGCAAAGTGGCAAATGAGGTCATTCCCTCCTGTGAAGAAATGCATTGTATTATTCCAATGTTCATTTTGATCTTTAATTTTTTTTGCTTCGTTTAAAAAAAATCACTGACAGATATGTTGATCCAGAACATCTGCTAGTGCTCTGAGGCTTATCAAAGAAAGGCATGTTTGAAAAGTAAGTTATGTTTTGAAAAGAAAGAAAAATCAGAAGTCAGATATAACACAAGGGTATTTTTTCTTAAAATCCTATGTGACAATTATCCTTGAACTTTCAATACCAGCCATTACTTCAAGTAAATTTTCTTTTTCTTTTTTTTTTTTTTTTACTTTTTCAATTAAGATATTAGAAAAACTAATTTTGGACTTACTTAGATCTAACCCAACCAATCCTTATAAAATTCTGCATTTGATATGGAGTTCTAGGACCAACAAGGGTAGAAGGAGGTGGTTATTCATATAGATTGCACACATATGGGCTTGAGACATAGCCTTCAGAAGTCACCTGAAGCCACCTCATTGACTCCAACAACCTGTAAACAGAACCATTGAATAGAATATTGTAAAGCCTGGCTGAGTCCTACACCAGAATTTGCACGGAAAACTGTTCTTTACTATGAAATTATTTTCTGGAGTCTCAGGTCAGGATTTTGAATCATGATGCTGCTAGAAGTGATGGTTACAAAGGAGAGCTTGAAAAAGCTGGTTGAAGGTATGACATGACAATAACACATCCCTGAGTTTTCAGAGTCTGAAGTAGTGTTTGTGAAAAGCAGGAATGCAGCGTTCATCTGAAAGACTCATTGAGTCCCACACACTGGGGTAACAGCAGGCAGAGAACTGAATGTGTGGTGACCTAAAGAATCGGTGAATTTCAAATAAATATAAACATATATAATACAATTGTTACTGTAACTGAATGTTGTTACGTTTTTCCATTGAAACTCCACTTCCCCTTTGGCCATATTCCTGTTATTATCAGACTAAGCAGCAGAGATTTCTTTAATTTCACTACCCCTGTAACTAATCCACACCCTGAACTGCTGCCACAAACAAGATCAAAACTGGTGTTTAAGAACAGGTGCTTATTACTGGTTTATGGGGAAAAAAAAGATTATTATTATTTGGGCAAGCATTTATTTCAGCATTGCAAAGGAAAATAAAACCCGTAAGTAATGAGGGAGTCAATGCTGATACAAGGAAAACCCCCAGCAGCACAGCTCAACACATCATCAGGGATGCTCCCTCTTTCTAAGGATGCCAGTGTGTGTTTTCCAGAGACCTCTGGAAGCAGGCAGTGAGTCCTCTGCTGATTGTAAGGAGCTGGGATGGAGGGGATTGCTATGGGGTAGAGAAACAGAGCAGAGTGTTCCCACAGCCCACCTGGGAGGTGGAACAGATAAAACACTTGTACTGTTTCTCCTAAGGGAAAAACTCAACACTAGTGAGTGATGATGTGAAAAGAACTTAGTGCTGTTCCAAAGCCTGGGAATAATATTGTGAGATGTCTGGGAGCACCAGAAAGGATCCTTGTTTAGGGAACAGATTCCTGAGGTTGAAAAAATTGTTTCAACTTCCTTTTTGTCACTTTAAAGGGTATAAGTTGAGGGGATCTTATTGGTACGTTTAGGGATTAATTTATTTTTCATCAGGATTTATATTTTTAGTTTTATACCCCTTCAGAATTTGTCTTGAAAATATAAATGGTATTTAAAAAAGCAATCTGATTGTGAGGTTTGAAGGAGAATCACTTGTTGGCAGAGTGGTATTGCACAAGCAGAGCCTAAGGAGCCGCAGCCCTTCTTGCTCCTTTTTTCACCTTATGACACGACCCAGCAAACACTGAGGTACTGACACTCTTCTCACACTCCTCTTCCTCCTCCTTAGCTCCGCTCTGGCTCTTTGAAACAGTCCATTTACCTCTGTGCACTGCGTGGATACTCCTTGTCCTCTATATCCATCTTTTGTTGCTTGATATGAAATGATGTGAACTCTCATAGTCACTGGCTTAAAAGCCGCATTTTCAGGAATTGTGTGAAAAGAATTACTTCTAAAATGAAAAAAGCAAACAAAACATTTTTTTTTTTTTTTTACAATGAAGGCTATAGATAAGAGCATGGAAATATATGAAAGTAACCAGCTTATTGGTGCTGTAGGTGTCTACTTTGGATAGATTATAAAACCCATCTTCAATTATTTCAAGGCACATTTTAAAAGAGATATTTGACTATTGAAAAATTAGTAAAAGTAAAAATAATGGAACATTTTTTTTTAAACCAGGTTCTTTCTTCAATCTATAATGATATTCCAGTTAATGACTTGACCCATTACATAGTACTGTTATGTGCTAATAAACTTAATACAGTTCCATTTCAAAAGTGCTTTCCAAGATTATTGTATCAATTATTCTTATTAAAGTCTTCTGATAGTCCTGTGGGGTGGATTGTGCAAATTCAAGGTATGTTGGTATTCTGCCTCCCTAACCCTTTAAAACACGGATAGCGTAGATACTTCGTTTCAAGCATTATTACTCCAAAATGTTGCTTTTGCATATTACTAAACTCTTTCCCAGTAACACTGTCAAAGGAAAGTAATGCCATGGTTAGCTGTACATTGAGCAAACTAATGGATCTGAAAGAAATCGCAATGTGGTAAATAATCTTCTGTCTACTATAATTAAGGATGTAGTTGAGAAGAGGAAGATTACTTATCTGCTAGCGTAAAAGGAAAAGGCCGTGAATGAAAATAAATTATGTGCGACTCCCTCCAGTAGAGAGGACTTCCCCTTGGCGCTCGCTCCAGGAGATTTATGCATTCCTGCTGACATTCCTGCATCTGCCCCGCTCCAGAGTGGAGCAGGCAGCTGTACCAGCAGCCTCTTCCTGCTGAGCATGAGTCCTCCAGGAGGATGGAGGGTAAATGTGCAACTCCATGGTCACTACTCTTCCCTCTACAGCAGGAACAGGTAAAGCCAAGTCACTGTGGCAACAGCCTCTTCATGTTGCACAAGTCACTTAACACCTCATTACATCACATTAACAAACTATTCTCCATTCAGATGTTGCAAGCACCGATAGGACATTTCTTTGGCAGATGTGACTTGGTGTACATCTATGTCTGTGTTATGTTATATTAAACCCTAGTAACTAAAAGGTCTGGAAAACAGGAAAATATTTAAACAATTCCACAATAACTACTCTTTTAACTATGAGATGAACTATTTATCTCCTTGTCCTGCCTTTCAGAAGTTCTTATAGGATGTTTGTTCCCCAGGCCCCTGCTCGCAGCACATGTTAGGTTTGTCAGAAAACCAGCAGGTAGATGGAAAATAAGTTCACCTTATTGGTGAACTTGATTGAACCTGATGGGTGCACACAAGTTTATTTATGGGGAATACAGCATGATGTATTTTGGAGAGTAGTGAGCAGCCACTCTACCCATGTACAAGCCAAAAAGACTGTATTATAGGATGATAGAATCATAGAATGCTAGGCTGGAAGGGGCCTCAGGGATCATCTGGACCAACATTTTTTATGTGATATATAGTCTAAATGAGATAACCCAGCACCCTGTCAAGCTGAACCTTAAAAACATCCAGTGTAAAACAATCTACCACCTCCCTGAGGAGATTATTCTGATGTTTAACTGCTCTCATGCTGAAAAATTTTCCTCTGGAATCCAATCGGGATCTCCCCAGGACCAACTTATATGCCTTACCCCTTGTTTTTCCATCCTCTTGGTAGATACCCTTTATGTACTGGTACATGGTAATAATTTTTGTTCTCATGAACAAAACCAGTTCAATTCTCTCAGCCAACTCAGACCAAGCTAAAATAAACATTGCATATCATCTCCTCTTTATTTGTGGGGTTTTTCCAGTCTGCAAGCACCTGGCTTCTGTGAAATATATTAATATTAAATATTAAATTATTCATATCCATAGGGGTTCAGAAATCCTATGAGATGTTGCTAATTCCTTTGGATGCAGCAAAAAAAGTCATAGTCACTTGTCTTATATTTCAGGAGACATTGTACTATCAAGATGGACCCTGGCCTGGTCAAAAAAACCCCATAAATTTTCTTCTCTCTAGCATTCGTAAGGACACCTCAGAAGGAACAACAAGGTTGCATAGAGATATTTTTTTTCTAACTGCAGTATGTGGTTGGCTGATCCCATGAAGTGTGAGCATCTTATAAAGTTGTCATTACACATTTGATGGTGGATGCTCTTATTATCTCCACAAATCCTTATTCTTTAGAATCCCAACAGGGACTGACATTGAGTTCCAGAGGTTAATACTGTGAGAAGAAGGTGCGAGAGAAGATGTATAATTTTATGTTTTCTGACGTGTTTGAAAGGAGAGAGCTTTCAGTTTTATTGAATGTTTTATCCTTCTTACATTAGGAAAGTTTAAAAGATCTCAGAGTTTACCTCCTGGTAAGTAACATACAACATTCAGTATTTTATTTACTGCTTCCTTTTTATCATTTCTACAGAATTTAAACCTTCTTATTATTTTCTATCTATTCATATTTAAAGCCAAAATTATATAAAGGTTTGCCTCTTTTACTGTTTGCATCTTTTCTTAGTATATCCCTTTATTATTGTTACACGTTCTATGAAATAACCAAAATTGAAGACATAATTACAGGTAAGAACATGCTATTGAGATGATTTGTGGATACTGTCAGCCTTCCAGTAAAAAATAGAGCAGAAAGACATCTTAGTATTTTGTTTGCCTTTCATTCTACCATTATGGCCAGATATATTATAGTATTATGTTTTCCACTAAGGAACTCAAGAAATCTGAGAGAATGGATTAAAACAGATATGTTTACTTTTACCTGGAACTGTATTGCTTTTATAGAGGTACTTTCTGGTTAAAAGGTGTAGACATGGTGGTTATTTTTGTTCTTTTGCAATCACAGCATCATCAGCGCTGATAAGCATCCTGACTCTCACAGACCTTAGGAGTAGAAGCACTGGCTCATAATCATTATGAAAGCTCCTGGAACAATCCAGAGGCCAAACTATATTACTCTGCGTTGGCACAATATTTCTTCACAGGAGAACCTGAAGAAATGTAGTAATTTGAATGGATGGGAGTTCAGATGGAGGCTATATTGTCCAGAAAATACAGGTGTGTAAACTATAAGTTGTGACTCCGTGAGCCAGAATGGGGAACAAACATCCTCTTTAATTGCAAAGGATAAATTCCAGCTCAGTTTTCTCAGCATTGCCTTTTTCTTTTTGCTTTACGGATTTCCAGATATCCTACAGAATTACCCTCATCACTGCTTTCTAGAGCAGTGTGACACTAAGAAAAATGAGGTACAAATCCTTTTTCTGTGTCCAACTTCTTACATTACTTTGCCTGAGCTGGTCAAAATTTGGAACTCATTTCTTATTTAAGTCTATACCAATATGGCTTTTTTGCAAACCACTGGCTGCAAGAGTGCCAGTGCTTGTGGGCACAAGCTGTACATACATATATATATATTATTATATATTATATATTATATATTATATATTATATATTATATATTATATATTATATATTATATATTATATATTATATATTATATATTATATATTATATATTATATATTATATAGCATCAGGTCCTCTGGTCATGCAGAAGCTACACAAACAGCCCAGAAGGTCTGCCAGGAAGAGGAGCTCTTATTTTACTGGAAGTACCAAACTAGAGTTTTCTGCTGTTATTTTTCTCCTCAGTCTAATTTCTAATTTTGTTTACTTTCTTGATATGACCACTGACATCTAAGGAGAAGAGATTGCTGACTACAAGTATATGCCTCTTTGGCAGAGTCATCCCAGTAATTTGTGCTGACCATATGAATATATAGGTAGATAATACAGCAAAGGAAGGTTTTACTTTTTCAAAGAGGGAATAAAAGCTTTTTTTTTAATGGTGTTGGATGAAAATATGGGATCTCCTTGAACAATTCAGTTAGGAAGAAACTTTGAGTTCAAGTGAAAAATGCTTATTTTCGCTTACTTTGTTGTAGATCTGAAATTATTTTATTGAAGTAAGTGAATTTATTTTTTGTTGATCTGGGCTGAATGCTCAGAATTTAGCCACACTGCACCAATATGCATTTTTTCCCTAATAAAAAGGCAGAATATAATAATTTACTTTTTAATGGTGAAAGAGGAGGTATTAGCACCGTATTTGAAGTGGAAGTTTTGCTCCTGTGCCTACACAATTGCCAGGGAAACATCACATATAAGCACAGGTCTGCACCTTGTCTACCTTGAGCAGTAATTACTTTCCTGGCTTGCAGTAGTTTGCCTGTGATGTATTTCATTTAAAAGAAGGTCTTTTTCATATAGATTTGGAAATAAATATGTATATATACATATATATTGCATATATATACATATGTACATGTATATATGTATATATGTATATATGTATATATGTATATATGTATATATGTATATATGTATATATGTATATATGTTCCAGCAGTGAGCAAAAGCAATGTAGGAAATGCAGGAGAAGTCCCATCATTCTAGTAAGGTCAAGACCAAGACTGAAGACAAATCTAAGCACATTGAAAAAAAAAAAAAAAAACAGCCCTCAAAATCATGAGACTTTCAGTGCATGAATTACTTAGCCTAAAGTCAACCCAATTACTGTCTCTCCGGTATTGATTCTAATTCCTTCTGGATATTTTTATTCATTTCCTTGAGCTTCCCGCAGGCTGATTTCTGAGTTTTTAAGCTAATTTTTAGGTTCGGGGTTGTTTGCTTTGGAAACTTCAGAATATTTGTAGTTTTCGTGTCACAGATATCACGGCTTAATGGACTAAGCCCACAGCTCTCTATTTCACACTAAATGAAGGAGAAATAAAAATCTATTAATGACTTATTTTATAATAGCTCCTAAATTATGTGAATTATATATTTTGGAGTGAAAATAGAAAGGCTTTTAAAACCAAAACTTAGAAAGCAATCTCTGTGTATTCAAATTGGCTCTTAAATCAAATGACTGTTTGGGGTTTTTCTTACTGTTTTTAACATTTCAAAGAAAAAGTTTGTAAAATAACCCAGTATTCAATTTCCAGTCTTCTGAGTTTTATAGGAAATCACTGGTTATTAGAAATTAATTTTCTGTAACTTCAAATGCCCAGCGCAGTTTGTATGCAGTTATTAGCCTAGTTAAAGAGATTTTCTGGATCTGGAGTTTTTCCTAAAATCATTGCAAACACAAGGGAGTGGTTGAGGAAAATATCCTGAATTCTTTGCATGATAGACAGGAAAAACAAAAGAGGAAGGGAGAGAGAGAATAGGATGGGGCTGATGGTAGATTAAAATCTCTATTGTCCTAAGAGTCAATGTTGAAAAAGATGAAAGAAACATAAAGCCTTTACAGAGAAAGCTTTAAAGAGAATAAAAATGATCTTTCAAAAATTGCTAGCATATTCACTTGTGGCTCTACAACTCCAGCAACTGACAGCTTCCCTTCACACCAAATGCAGTAGCACACATGCATCAGCAGACTGACATGACAAACTTAACAGCATTTTATGTAGGGAGCTATATTTGACATTGCTCAGTAGAGTCTTTTATAACTCTATAGAAGTACAGTTGTGGTTTTTCAAAATCACTGTTATCAAACCTATTTTCTTCATTTACACATATTCATCTTGTCCAGGAAAGTACTAAAAGTGTGTGTAACGATTGTGGATCCCTTTCTCCTACCTAAATTTAACATTGTTCTACTAACAGAACCCTGTAGCTTTGGTCTTGTCCTGAAATTAGGGTTTATATGAATTCAGTGTTACTATTAATGGATGACATCTATAAGGTCCATAGTAACAAGGCCTTGCATAAATTTAAAAGATGTCAATAAAATTGAATCCATGCTAATGAAGTAATAATTTGGTAACATTTTCAGGTTCTCTTAATGAGCAGAAGACAAAAGTTTAACTAGAATCATGACTGCATATCACCGTTGCAATATTATTTCATCTTATTCCTTAAAAAAATTGAGCTACTTGAGTCAACGTGAGATTGAATCATAAATGGGATGGAAGGAGCAGCAGCATCTATTTTTCTGCAGCATAATCTCTTTTAGCATATTCTTCCTGATAACTTTGGGGCGGGTTCTTTTTTTCCCGATGCATGCAGTTTAAGCTTCCACCTTGAAGTTAATTTTACACTGCAGTGGGCAGAGGAGACACTGTAGGAGCAGAACTCCTCTTTCCTTGTTCCAGAGCGTAACTGGCCGCAGGGACACGCTCCAGGTCTGTTTCAACTTGCCAGAGGATCAGAAGTGGAGAGGAACATAGTTTTCTGAGCTTAATGTTTAGGGCTCTTGGTTGGTGAAGAGCAGCTCTGGTTTCACGACTTACTCCCATATATCTTATTCTTCCTATTATAAATAATTATCAGATAAATGTGAAAATAAAACTGATTAATAAAGCATTATCAGAGATTACAGGGCAGAACAAAACTATGAGAAAAAAAATGAACAATGGCATTTTGAGATGTCTAAGAAGCTTGGTTTTGTCATGAATACTTGAGTACTGCAAGAAGTACTGGGATAATTGATATCTGAGTACATTCTGCAGCACAGAATAAACTGGATTAAATTGTGAGGAAATCAAATTTTAACTACTAGTACTATTTTTCTCTTCTTGATATTTTTTTTTTTTTTTTTGGTGAGGACAGGGAGATGTTTAGGGGACGGTGGTGGTGACTCTAGATTTTTACCTGGCATTTCTCAGGTCAGAGAGAGGTGCTGCAAATTAATGAGAGCTCCTGTGCCAAGGTCACCATTTTTCTTCAAAAAAAGCTGCTTTTGCCACTACGCTCCTAATCAATGATATTTACCTTGACCACAACCCAATTTTACATCTAATAATTCTTGGCTGTTCTAGTACAAAGAAACCTACCACGCCAGCTCTGACATATACACAGATGCATCCCAGTTCTGGGGTGTGGCTTAAAGCCTGATTTGCAGAACAGAAGCTTTGACAGTAGAAGCAGTAAATGGGCTGTTCTCGGTATTTCTGGTGGGCATAGTAGAAAGTAATACTTATGTACAGGTGCTTTCTTACTCTATTCCCCCACCCATAGCCTTTAAGTAGTTTATTGCTTTTACTGGTATGGGAGTGGAGTGATACCATGCTGGGCTGCTGCCAAGCTGAGGATGCTATTAAAACTGCATTTTAAGGTTTATATTTTGAGTGCTCTTTAATGCAACTTTAGATTTTGGCTGAAACGTTGTAATGCTAGAAAAATGTCTTAAAATAATACTTTATAATTGCAATATATAAATCTTATATAATGCTGCCTTTCAGCTGAGACAGTTGTATTTGCAATGGGAAACCGAAGCTGTTGGTGCTTCTGGCTACAACAGAGATTCAAAGGGCAGGGTAAAAAGAATCACAGAGTCATAGAATGCTTTGAGTTGGAAGGGACCTTAAAGACCATCCATTTTGAACTACCTGCCATGAGTAGGGATACCCCCCACTAGATCACGTTGCTCAAACCCTCATCCAACCCAGTCTTGAATATGTCCAGGGGTGAAACATCCACTGTTTCTCTGGGCAACTTGTTCCAGTGCCTCACCACCCTCAGTAAAAAAAAATTTCTTAATATATAATCTAAATCTCCCCTCTTTCAGCTTAAAACGGTTCCCCCCATCCTATCCCTCCACAAACTAAATAAGGTTTATCCATAGGAAGCATAAAAAAACCCCAAGAATGTCTTCAAATATAAAATAAATTTCAAAACTGAGCTATTATTCAAACGTCCTTAAACACAAATAACCCTTTTCCTGTTTTGTTTGGGTGAGGTGTTAGATCAATTTTTACTCTTCTGGATCCACTTTTTTAATTCTTAATTTTTTAGTTTGGCAAACAGAAAGCATATAAGTACCAGAGCTGTGGCTATATATCTTTGCAATTTAGGGATAAGAACATGCAAATTCTATCTTGAAATTGTTGGATATTTTAATCTTCTCATCTAAGATCTTCAATACATAATTGTACATGTGTGTACCGACTTCTTAACAAGGTCCAAAATGCAAATACCTCTCAGTAAGCCATTTTTTATTCACCAAAGAAGTAAAACTAATAATTAAACCATTTTTTTTTCACCGTCATTAGATGGGAGAGGAGAGGATACTGGACAAGTATAAGACACCTGCTTATTACTTTGTAAGATATTTTCATATTCCCCTGTTGAGCATGTTACGAATAATGTTTTTTGATCAATTCCACCAGCTTTATTCAAGGAAAAATTGTTGTCTTCATCAACAGAGGCAAAAGAAATCTTTTTTCTCTTTTTATTTTTGCCCAGATCTCATATTTCCGTGGTTGCTATAGGAAGCTATTACTGGAACTCTTATCTAATAAGTTTTCTCCTCCATCATCAAATAACTCTGTAATACCCAGTATTCCTAGGTGTTTGTTTTAAATATTGTTCTCCACGATCTTTCTTTTTTAACCTGTAAAAGGGTCAAGGTTTTCTTTTATCTCCAGACATCTTCTAACCTCAAAATTTCTGAATTTAATGTTATTCCCCCATTGTTAAGCTACGGCCATCAATATATGCAGCAAATCATTATTACTTGTTTTGCTTTTGCTGTGTCGCAAAGAGAGAGTTTCAGATGAGTTCACGGTTTCTGCTGTAGGTGACAAGGACCAGCTTTCGTTGCTTGACATTTTCAGATGGACTGATTTATGCAGGCTGGCAAGTCTTTGTGTCTTTCTTCCATAGCAGCGGGGATGCTGTTAGGCTCTGCTGGGTCAGTGGGAGCCAGGATGGGCATGAGAAGTGGGGTGGGCAGGAAGAGTTAAAAATAATATAAAGAAAAAAGTAGCAAGTTGCAAAATTAATGTTTTGGGGGGGGGTCCATTTTCAGAATGGAAAATAGCTGTGGCAGCAGCCTTGCTTCTGGAAAGCTGATGCAATGTGGGTGACAGCAGAAGGGTGAACTTACAAGACTTGAGAGTAGCTCTTGCAAAACATGCAGCACCCCTTTGTATGGGTGACTGGTAAAGATGGGGTTCTGCCTAGGGCAGCAGAGCCCCTCCCGTCTGACTGTGCTAAGGGATTATTCAGGAAAGCTGCTTCTCACTCGGTCTCAGGTATGTGCAGCAGATGATGCATAACTTGATGATGCATCATTTGTGCTATTGTCCTATGAGGGTTATGAATTCCAAAGTGTAAAAAGCGCTGTATGACATGTATCTACTTTTTCCACTCCCTTTAGTGAAACACGGGAGTAAAGATGTGCTAAAAGCAGAAATGTTAGCTGAATTATACACCATCACAGGAGTTTTATACATCAAACAAAAAAGATTCATACTTTTAATTATGCAGTTTGAAATGCAATAGTAAACTCTCAGACTTTTTATCTTAATGCTTAAATGTTAAGCTAGATATAAAAAGGACGCATAAATAAATGATAAATTGTTGATTACTTTGGAAGCTTATTTGAAATTTGCGTACTGTGTTGCTGAGAGCGAGTGTCCTGAATTGGCCTAACGGATGCAACTTAATGTAGAAAACATCACAACAGCATTTATATGCACCTGATAGCAAGATTCGAGGGTTGGAGTAGGGTTCAAAGTACTGAAGTGATTCAGTCCACATGAAAATAAAGCCATTACATAATCTGCTACAACAAGTTTGTGAGATTTTCAACACATTACAGCGAGGGAGAAAAATAACTCTAAATTCAGCCATTAAATATGGCCTGGACATGAAGTATGCATACAAAATTATGACCTTGATTTCCCTGTGTTGAGTATTTCAGGATAGTGTAAATCTGTGTTTAGCTAGTTCTACACTCCCTGCCTTCATTTCTACCAAACATTGCATTTGTACAGATGCATGCTCACACTTCACCATATGTATGCTCATTCCACAGCATCTTTTTAGGTGTTTGAAATGGGTATGGCAAGTGGCAGAGCATGCGTTTAATGGTCTGACTTGAAAATTACACCTATTATTCATGCACTGTGCATTCTCCCATTTCAAAAAGAGAACTTACTACCCTTAATCAGTCCTTTCCTTCAGGTTGTCATCATGTCTTCTTCAATCAGTTCTGGTGGTTTTGCTCAGGTGTTGCCCTTTATAGGCTTCTGGAGAGCTCACAAATCCTTTCTCCACCCCCCAACAGGATAAGCATTGTCTTCAACAGCTGAGCACAAGGCAGGCAGGCAAGGAAGGAAGGAAGCAAGCAAGCAAGGAAGAAAGAATGCGGTCCTTTCTGCAGCCTGTAGACAGCTTAGGTGTTACTGAGAGTTAACACACCAAGAAATGGGATGTGAAGCTGACATCTGAATCTCTGTTTGCTTTTACAACTCTGTTATTTGACTAGAAAATCAGGGCTAGTCATTTCCCTTGGGAAACCCCACTCCCCTCCAAGGAAATTGCTGTGCTTTGGAAGTCTGCATGAATATTGGCTCGTGGCGCCCTTCTGGGAATATAGATATTTAGTAAAGTGGAAAAGGCTTTTGTGCATTGCATGGAAAAGCCGGAGGAACGCACTATCACAGCTATTTCCATCCACAGCTATTTTATGGAACCATGCAGCCACTGAAATCAGCTGCTCTTTGAAAGAGTTTTGACAAACAGAGAATATTTGATCCATGTGATGCATACTTTTCATTAGATTAATTTCGTGCTATCTAGATCTCTGCTGGAGGAACTGGTAAGTGAGTGGCGCAACTGAAGGCAACGCCTGACAATGCTAGCACAAAGCCAGCATCCAGTGGAAGAGAAAGACCCCATAGGTATCGTCCCATCCACACCCCTCCTTGAATGACCTTATCGCTGGCAATCTGGCTCCATCTGTGCTACAGCCTTAGCGGGTTGTGCGCTTCTTATTGATGCTCTGCAAAATTAGGAAGGCAGTTTTGCTTTGGTCTTGAATTGCCATAATTAAGACGCTTTTTGCATTTGATGCCTCCCTGTGTGCTGAACACTGATCATATTTCCTAACTCATCCCCTGTTCCTTCCCTTGTCATCCACCACCCAACTCTGCTTGTGCTGGCTGCCGTCTGCACTGCACAGAGAGGGGAAAATACGCTCCATAATCAGGAGCATCTTCCCTCCAAGATTTGGGATGGATGGGCAACCAGCCACAGTATGCCAGGTGACAGGCAGAATGCAGAGCATGCGTAGGACCTAAGGGTAGGGAGAATAATGCATGCCAAAATCTGCAAGGTTTGGGTGTGATCCTGGTAGGTTTTGATGCTTGGCCAGATCTGCTGCTGCAGCTCCTTGGCTGCCTTGTGCGCTCAGGGATAAACGCGGTGGGGCTGCATCTCTAGGAATCTTAGATGAGCCCCAAAGCTGGAGGTTTCAACTTGTGCCTCCCTGGAGAGGAGGAAATGCTTCTATCTGAGGTGGTAATGAGGAATGTGGGTCCCAGAAAGTGGAATCGTGGTGCCAGATGCCAGGGCTGACATCTTATAGCTATGGGAAGGAGAGCAGTGCATCCCTTGAATCTGAATTTAAGGCCGTACACTGCCAGGTTTTTGTTAAATAGATCTCATTCTCTATGCACCGGACCAGATCTTGCACTTTGAGCGTATCACTCCAGCTGCTGACAACAGGGTTCAGCAAGCTGAACCTGCAGGATCAAACTCTGCCCAGCATGTAAAGTCTGGGCTCAGGCAGCAGGCTGGGCTTTAAAGGAAATAAATCTCATATTTATTCATGATTTAATTAAGAGAGATCAAGTTTTTCAGCCTGTTTTCAATATACATGAATGCAAATACATAGATAAGGCTATCGTTCTTCATATCAGCCCTATGCTTCTAAACAAAACCTAGCAATTCCAAATATTCTGGACAGAGTGATTTAATCCATCACTGGGGTCAGACTCCTCTGTTCCCGTACAGGGATTTAGAGTATACCACTACAGGTCTGAATCCTGAACACCAAATGAAAGACACGTGAAAAGCAAAAATCCCTCACTGAATTTTGTTCAAGCCATGTTTGAACACAAACCTCCATGTGCTCTGGGTTTTATTCATTAAAATAAAGCACACAAAATAACTCTCACCTACTATTATTAATCTTCAGGATTTGCTCAGGAAAACAAATATACTTGGGCTTTCAAAACAAATTAATTCGGAGAAAGGGACTATTTTGGCTGCCATGGCAGCCCAGAAGAGGGTAAAACCAAACATCTTTGCTCCTGCAAGCTTGAAGCTGATGCTGAGATGGACTGTTGGTGATGTGTGGTGCCATTTTTAAACAGCAATTGTTTAATCACTTCTGTTCCCCTGGGCTGAGACTAAAAATGATGCCACCAGAGCACTTCGTCTACAAGCAGGTAGAAATAATTTGATCACATCCTTTATGGCTTCAGCAGAGATGGAGCTGTACAAAGTATCGGCAACATGTTTCACAAGGAATCTAAATATTGAGCAGAAGTGAGAGTGTGTTGATCTAAGTGGCGCAATGTCACGAGTGATTTGCTATAAAACATATCATCATCTCCAACAGAAAAGGAAATAGCTCACTTAAAATTGTACATTCTTTCCTGGTTTTCTCTTTTTTTTTTCCTGCAGAGTTAACTCTTGGGGCTTGTGCACCCACTTTATATGAAAGGCATAGGTTATTCTGAAGGATACATGTAATTGCAAGTAAGCATTTCAAGTGTAGGTATTTCTGAAATGGTTTATTGGATTTGCTGTTGGTTTTTAATAGTTGACGGCCCTACTGTGGACTTTGACCAAGGAAAGTAGAATTAAATATAGATGGACTTGACAGTAAGACAGTGTGACAGTATCTCACCAACAAGATCTGAATCAGAAGCTCCTTGCATTTCTTTACAAAAAGAAAAAATACTTTTATGCCTGGAGTTTTATGGCATATCTGGATTTTACTCAACTCATAATACAGAAACAGTTCCTATTATTAACGTCAGAAGGAGTGACTCTTGCAGAAAAGCCTTCATTTCAGCAAACTGGAAATAATTCCACAGTCAAACTGTGATGTAACTCTGTAAATCAGCAGCATTATGCAAGCAAAAGACTTGACCTAACAGACAGAGCAAACACTTAAACCTCCAGCACACAGAGTAATAACCCGGCTTCACAGATGTCAATGGGAATTTTACTATTGACTTCCATAGGGCCAGGATCTCGCCCATATCTGCATAGATGATTAATAGCTCCCCTGCCTTTCAATATCCTCTCTGGCTAACAATAAATTATCTCTGCCAGTGATTACTTTTAAGATGTAGCTCATAAAAATGCTTGTGAAAAGCAAATAGTTTTGCCTTTGGGACAGACTATATTAAAGTAAGTATTGGATATTTTTGATATCTTCCCCAGATGGATTGCCATAGGGCACTACAAGATCTTCCTGCCTTCATTTCAAATAATCCCAGTTGCTCGTCCTGCTATAGTGTTATCCTTGTAGATTTTTTTCAGAAAGAAGGAATTAAGCTTTCTATCAAAGTGCATTTAATATGAGCGTTTGTTAAATAGTTTTACCTCCTTCCTTGTTTATACATTTGCAGATACTTTTGTTTACTTTGAGAAAAGATATAAATACAATCCCTTGTGTCTGGTTCTTTTTTTTTTTCGCGTACACATATACGCCTAAGCAGAAACAGTGCTCAGTACAAGTTGAATGGGGGAATCTTTTATTATAATTTTATGTTCATCATCTTAAAGAACTGGCCGAGTGCCAGCTTTGGGATGTGCATTGCTAGTAAGGAAAAGCCTTACTGATAAAGAAGTAAAGATGTAAATAAGCTGTCATTTTGAAAGCTGCAGAAGCCCTTCATTCGATAATCTTCCCGTGGGTCATTTGCTATTTAACACCCCTTTCTGTCAGATAAGTCATTCCCATTCCTGCCTCTCCTTCCCCTCTTTCTTGATTTGAATAAGCTTTTAAGCTCAGCTTCTACCAGGACCACTCTTCATAACTGGTCCTGCTGCCAGAGGGTTTCTCTTTACCGTTCATTTCTTGGGTTACCCTTTCTGTCTTCTGTTGTTCCCTGTATCATATACTCTTCTTCAGTCTCCTGCGTTCTTATTCAGAGCAAGGGCACCAGGTTACTGGTGTACACAAGGCTTCTGCATGTATTAAGATAGACAAATTGTAAACTACAATGTAAGTGATGTTTCCTTGGCTTGTATGGGATATTGCAGAAATATTCAGTCTCCTTGGGGATTCCAGTAGTGACTTCCACTTCCTCCATTGAGAAAATATCCTTTACAGCTAACGCTTTTTTCCTTATCTTTTAGTTATTTATCCATGAAAGAAATTTCTCTCTTATTCTACTGCAATTTTATTTTAAGACTTCTATGACAGGAATCCTTGAAAGCCCTTTGAAAATGAACATGCAGATGTTGAACTGCGTCCCTCTTACATGGAGAAGAGCAGCTCAGCCTGATATTTTTACATGTGGGGAGAAGAGCTGTCATACTGTCACAAAGGCAAAAGGACTAGAAAACAACAGGTCCGCATTCATATGTTCATGATTAGACTTGAAAATGAAGTCTCAGTATCTCAGGCCAGGTCCCTCACGGCCACAGACATACATGTGTTTTGATATCACCTGCCCTCTTTTGCTGCTGTTCAAATGCTGAATAAAAATTTTGCAGCCTTTGAAGTTATTTTGCACGCATAACTGGGATTGGATATTACCTAATATTCCGTGCCCTTTTATTTCTGTATGAGTGCATGTCCCGCTGCTGATTTCTCTTTGGATGGGCATGTAGCATACAGCCATGAAAGAGCTTCTCAGGTTATTGAACTGGGAACCCATATGAACCAGGGAAAAGGTATCAGTTTATCATAAATGTCTTTTGCCTCTCTACTCCTCTTCTTTTCCTTCAATTCCACTGCCTGTATCCTCAACCCAGGTAAAGAAAATAGCAGGTTTGCACTGTCCAGGGAAGGATACCCATCCTTTAGAGAAGAGAAGGAGAGGGGAAGAGGAACACATCAGTATTTTGAATTATAATCACATTTTTCAAGAGGAATCTCTCTGAAGCTCCAGGAAGTTATTGTAAAACTGTTAACAATAAAGACCTACCTAATGACTTGCTTAAGGAAACTTCCTCTAGACCTGCTCAGTGTACGCCACAGCAAATGGGAAGGGAAACAAGCTGCTCAGTGTTCCACTAAATTAGCAATGTCCAAGTGAGCATAAGTCCTCCCTGCTAGGGAAATCTAACAGTAAATGTGTTGAACTTCAAACGGAGGAGAATCAAAGTCATTCTATAGGAAGAGTGACTGCACTTTTAGGACAGGGATTAAATTTAATGCACAGGGCCATGCTATTCTCATTTGCGCTCTCACACAGATAGCAGATCTACCTGCTACAAGAAAAAAGAGATATCAAGATAAATGTGATCTTTGTTTAGAAATTTATTTTGAATTTTCAATCATTCTTGTTTCACTTAGCATCACTCACTGTATTTTCTCATTTCTAGCTCTCTTCCTCCATGTAGCAATTCCTGAGTTTTATTGTTATTCCAGCTACTGAGATGAAAGAGCAAATGCTGTGATTCCCTAACAGCATTAACCAAATAAGCCTGGGAGATTTAACCCATCAGACAGTTTCTGTTCTATTGTGAAGTTCGTTGTAGCATGTTTTGCAATGACTGCACTTCTTGAACTACTTTTCTTTATGTCACAGTTGATTTTTCCCCCAGTACTTTCCTTTGCCCCTCCTGCCACCTTCCTTCTTCATTTTCCGTAAGTGCATTTATGCAGACATAAGATGCTCCAAAGGCAGGTAGGTATTTGACAAGGAGATATTTGACACCCTCAAGGTCATATGCGTGAAGTTTCATTAGCTACTAAGAGCAACGTTTACTCTAACATCAACTAGGAGATAGAAAGACAATATATTTCAATGTCCTGTCAAAGATAAGTGGAAGACATTAACAAAAAAGAGAATATTCACATGACTTTAAAATGCCTACTTTTAAAGTATGCATCATAATTAATTATTTTTTTTCTTATGTTGATTCTCTTACTTTGAGAACTATATCTTTGACAGTTACAATATCCTTTTGCAGTTTCTGTTCCAATAAACCTTGAATTCTTTGTTAATTCTGTTGGAAAAATAATTAACTACTTTTCTTTTTTTAAATATGTTATATATATCCGGGAAGAAAATTTATCAGTTTAAATGGCCAAATATAAATAAGCTATATTTAGAATTAACTGAAGCTTTAACCCCCCTAAACACACGTAGTTATACATATAGAGTGAATGGCATTAGAGCCATGTAAACCACTGTAGTTTTCCTTTATGAAGTATATCTTGCTTGGGAGAAGCTGCTTGTTTTTACAGTTGTAGGCTCCTTTTCCCCAAGACGTAAAGATTCCCGGTTTCACGCCGTTTAAAACAATTATTTGAGCAGTAGCCTATGGGGGGCACTCAAGGACTGCAAACAGATCCTGCTCCACCAAAGCAGGCAGGCAGGAACGGGGCAGCCCCTGGGGCACATTTTCCCGTTACCTTTCGCAGAGAGAACACGAGTGAGTAAAACCAACGAAAACATTTTTTTTGTCGCAGCCTTACTATTCCCCGATGAAAGACAAAGCAATACTAAAAGGTGCGTTTAAATGACATTCTGAGCCTGATTATGCTAAAAGCGTAAAAGCATCGCGTAGACTGTGGAGCCTGTCTGCATTCTTTTATTCTAAACAAGGTACCTTGCACATTACGTTTCAATGGTAATACAATTATTATTTACCTACTGAGTTTTTGGGATTGTTGTAAACTTTAATGACATTCAGATGCTCCGTTCTTGTTTTTATGGAGCGAAACAATTATTTATTCAAATTATTTTGAATTTTTTTTTTGCCGTGCAGAAAAATTTTGCCTGCTGTGGTAGTGGTGGCTGTTTGCCACCGCAGTCATTTGGACTGCTACCGTCAAGCCTTTATCCAATGGCAAAAATCTTGTACCAGATGTTCCTTTATTTGATCTCTTTTATGATTAATCAGATTTAGCCCAAAACCAGAATGAAAATCCCGCTATGGCACCTGGCTGCCATCATACAATAATTTGCTTTGAAGTTGGAGGGAAGGCTCATTTAGTTTTTAAGATGCTGTGGTGCAGACCCATAAGGTTTCCTTCCAATAGATTTTGGAGGAAGACACAGTAAAAGTGAATATAATAGCTGTCGGCAGGATACTTTTCCAAACATCTCAAACTGGTAAATACTACTAATTTCTCCTAAAGGAAATGCTAAAGGAGATTTGAATAGCAAACAGTTATGCACACAAGCTCTCGCGTCTGGCCAGGCAACGCTGATGCCACTGCAGTGCAATAGAACTGGGACAGAGCCTGGTGCGACGCACCAGTAGCCATAGGGCTAAATCAGGCTAAGTAATCAAACGCGGCTTCTCTGTAAAATAAAAAGTTATGCCAGAAGGAAAGTGCTCATACAGGCTTCTTCAGTAATGCACGTGTGCAGCATTTGTCAAGAAGGGGAAACGTTATGAGTTTGTAACAGATGAATCAAGCAGTGCTGTGGTATGTCTGGGATGGAAAGGGATCCCTTCCCTTGGGAAAAGCACCTATAAGCCCACACAATCAGGAAATGTGAAGTGATATCACTGCTTTACTCCACACTGAGATTTTTATATTTTTGCACATGGAGCTCATATACAGTGGCAATTCAATTTTTAAATAACAAATAGACTTATTATAATTGATTTTATTGTCATAAGGAGAATTGATTTATGTATTTCCAGGGCATTTTAGATAACAACCAGCTTCCAAGGTTGGTCAGTAGAGTCACACCTATTCATGCAATATACCATCTTTTTCTTCATGATACGCATCGTGATTGTGAATGCACGATTGATATGTATCATAACAGGATCCATTTACCGTACTTATTAAGTGGCATGAATTTCTACAATTTCAGTACCGCCAGATGTCAGTCTTAAAAAAACTTTTAAAATATTACTTCTAGTTTCTGCACTTCTAGCAAATGGCAAATATATGCTCCTCGAGAGGAGTAAAATATGGAAACCCAAAAGGAGATTGTGGAAATGGATAATGACTTCTGTGGAATGACATTATGCATTATGTATTATTATTATTTTAATCATTTGCTATCACGGAGAAAGATCCCACTAGGTTATTCCGGGTGCTGTGCTTCAGAACTAAAAGAGGTAGATAAAGCTGTACTCTTTACTTCACAACACATACATGATAAAATTGAAAATTTCATAAATTAGTGGCATTGAAATCTAATAAAAAAAAGATGAGTTCTCTCCTTAAGCAATTTTCCTGTAGATTTCTGAATAGGCCCTGTGTGAAGGCTATAAACCATCAAATTAATCCAAAGTTACTGTTGGTAGGACTGGTTACCTCTGCCACCCCTTGGTAATACTGAAGTGGTACTTCAGTGTCTAAACCTCAATCATTTCAATAACTGGACCTCCAGGACTAACGATGTGGAATATTTGCATTTCTGTTTAAGCATGTGCTCATGAGCATTTGTGAGATGAACTCAAGGTGTCCACTGTCTTGGAAAATCACATTTTATTAAACAAAGGTAATTTTATTATGGTGCTCACAGCTACAGGGCATATTTATTTTTTGATAACCTGGAGAAAGAAGTACCTTGAATGGGTTAATATGCCACATGGTCTTGACATAAATTTTACCTTGCGAGTTTTTTCTCAACATTTGCCATAAAAATTACTCTTTTTGACAAGAGTATGCTCCACATATCGGAAACGTCACTCTCCTTGTGCGTTGGTGCAGAACCTCTTAGTGCAAAAGTTTTTCAGGTAAGAAAGTTCGCCTGATTTACATAAGCAACAATTTATTTGATAATAAAATACTCTGAAAGCTTCTTTTTAAAGAAGACTCTCTTTCTCCGCCAGCACCCCCCCCCAAATTGTCCTTTAAACAGACTTCAAAAGGTGATGAGTTCTTTTCTGTTCTAACAACTTTTATAAGCGTATTTTTTATGAGGAACAAACGTTGCAATCAGCATTAAGGCTTCGCACTTATGGCTTTGCTAGAGCATATTCATTTAACTGCAAAATGCCACTTGTCCTAAGCAGATGTCTGGGTACCATAAGCTGGCGTTCAGCTGCCTCGTCTTTAGCAGACTTGAATCAGTTCATTGCATTTCCCCTTGAACCAGCGTATGGTCCAGTACCACCTCTCCAGCATTTGCAAGCAAAATGATATAATGTGATTTCTTTATGACAGTCAGAAGATGGAGGTTAGAAATTGCTCATGAACATAGTTTCCAGGTTTAGTATTTTGGTTTTTCCTTGCTGTATTTATTGTTGCATTTTTGAGGCAGATCTAAACACTGATCCATTTTCATGTGTTTTTTAATACCTCCCAATTTATGTATTAAAGCCATGCCAAAACATCTTGAACGCCAGGCAGCAATTTCCATCCATGGCACTTGGTATGCAAATATACACATTACAGCTCACACATGAAGAACTTTTCCAGCAGCTGTTGAAGATGCACATTCAGAAAGTCTTTAATAATGAAACCACTGTTGCACTGCAGTAATGAAAAATTCCTTTTGGGATGTTTTCTCCAGTAGGGACAGCTTGCAATGCAAACCCCTGAATTCAGACAGCGTGGGGGTTTTTTTGTTCTTTTTTTTAAATCTTTGGTCTTTCTCCCCTTCTCACTCCTCTGAGACACTTTCTTCCTTCTTTCTACTCCTGTGTCAGCTGCTGCCTGGCAACTTTTCTCTATCTGCTGGGACAGGGCAGGGCACCCGACCGCCTTCAGACTAGCTGCCAGAACCATTCCCTAGCAACCCCGGCTGGGCACCCGTGATGTTCTCCAAAGGGCCGCACACGTTGCCAGCAACCTTTGGATCTACTGCACTGTGCCTGCAGAACACCTTAAGTCACTCCCTGTTACACTGGGCAATGAGGGAACCACCAGCATAACCATCCCTACATACCTATGTGCCCACTTCTATCTGCAATAAATAAGTAACAGCATAACCCAATTTTCCGTGATGCAGTCAAGGTAGTTTCATACCGACTAACGTCAGAGTTACTTTTGGCTGATAATTAATATTCCTCTGTTGTGTTATACAGTAAGGGTGAATGATTGGTTTTACTTTGTTTAATTTATCTCAATAAGAGATTTCATAATATTCTATAGCTTGATGAATTAATTTATTTAACCTGTCAGTGTTAATATCTTTGATTAAGAAGAAGAAGAAGTTATAAAGCACTGTAGAAGCAAACAGCATTTTTAACTTTGACTTTTCTGTCCAGCCGTACTTCACTCTAGTCTCCTACATAATTAACTTTTTTTTGGCTGTTGCAAGAAAAAGACATTTCTACACACTCAATTCCTTTTTGTCTCTCTCCTCTGTATCCACTCTTAGTTCAACTCCCCAGGGCTTCTGGTTCGGTTCTTTCAAACATGAGTGGCTGGAGACTTCAATAAATATTTGACAAACTGATCTGGTTCCTTATCTGCTTATCTCCCACTAGTCCCAAGTCTATCAGTGATCACCCACCACATAGAAGCCTGAATGAAGTAGTGTGCATGCAATCAACAGCAGGGAGGCTGGAAGCGCAGACCCTGTATCCAGCTAAAGTCTCCATTCCCTTTAGTTTTTCTCAAGTCTGAGGTATAAGAAAAATACGTCACGCAGCAAGTGGTTGTTCAGAGCATTTGAATTATAATATACGAATAGATATCTGCTTAGATTCTGTCTCCAGTTACTTCAGCAAACATTTTAGGTTTTTTCATAAAACACGTGCATTACAACTTTCTTACGGCTCCTGGTGCTGCCTTTTTCTTTTTCTTCTTTCTTTTCTTTTTTTTTTGAGAGAGATGAGAATTCCAGTTATGTACAGGCATTTTTACTGTATTGTTGGAGTTGTCCCATCTTATCGTATAGAGATGTCCCATCAACCCATCACTTCACAGTGAGTGATGTTTAATGGAAATGAAGTCAAGGAGAATGATTTATCAAAGGTCAACTTGTATTTGTTCAACAGCCTCTATTTCAAAGCCAGGCTTCTATGGCAATTATTGCCTCATAGTGTTATCTTAAAGAAAGCTACACTTTTAGGCAGTAATTTGAACAATCACTTACAGGTAATTGCCTTTTTAGTCATAATTCTGACTGCTTACTCCATAGTGACACTTTATGTCCTGTAAACAAGGAGGCCATTGACTTTTATGATAAATATTATTTAAATATTTTAATAAGTTCGTGTGCATATGTGATCTGCAGTGTTGAAAGCAAGATCAATAATTCTTCAAAGACACTCATAAATGTTAATGTTTAAAATGGGCAGTAAATTGCACTGCATCATTAAAGGAAATTATTCAAGAAGAGTAGTGAGGAGTGTTAAGTAAGTATGGAATAAGACTGAAAAGGAGCAAATTAGAAATGAAGCACAAGATGGTTGGAAAGAATTTTATTTGAGGTGGGTATGTGACAAGGCATGAAAGGGCAGCACACCAAATAACAGATAACATTTGGGGGAAAAGCAGGACTACTTGTAACCTTGCAGACCTTGAGACTTTGGCAGAAGATGCAAGAAGTCAAGATGAAAGAAGACCGTTCTGTAAAGATAGCTCTGTATCCAAGAATACAGGGACAGCATGTTCACTGGCAAATATGTGTTTCTTTATATCACGTGACAGTCCTGGCACGTGGGAAATGTCGTTGATTTAAGCAGGAGTTCCTCTCAACTTGGAATTCCCGGGTTTTCCTTCACACATTTTCTCATTTGGCTCTAGCGTCTACTTATCTTCTTGTTTGAAATGTAAAAGGCTGCTCAAATAACATCATAATTGATGAGTAAGAGCCATATACGTGGCTCTGCTGGTTTACAGAAGGATGCAAAGCAATTTCATCTGTAAATGCGGTGGAATAATTCTTCAGTGTGACGTACAGAAGCATGACTTCATTTTGGTTATGAAAGCAACTGTTTTCCAAGGCCATGGGCACTGCCAGATTTTTTCACCTTAATTCAGATCTCCTTATTTCTGTGTTAGCAAAGGTTTCCTATGCTGGGACCTATAATTCTGCTCAGTTATGGCTGTATAAATACTAATTGGCTGTAGGGGAATTGCATATGCTTTATAGACAGTAGATAAATGCAGAATTTGATCCAGCTGGATTTTCCCCCTCAGCTGTAAATTATTTGCGTTGATAAAGCTACAATCAAGCCTCTGTGAGTCCTGCCAGGCCCTGACCCCAGAGGAATTCCTGGGACCAGGACTGGGTCTTTTAGCTTTTGGGCAACCTTATCACAGGGTCTTCTGCCCACTTAAATAGAAATAATTAAATATTTCTCCTCAGTTGTGTATTATCCTGTCCTTCAGCATCACCTGGTCATTCTACCCCTGGAAGTCTCTTGGCTCCACTGCTTCATATAAAAGATATTTAGGTTCAGTGCTGGCGAATATAAACATGAAGTTAAAAGGACTGAGGCTTTACCCTTGAAATGCAAAGGTCTCAGCAGTCAAGTTTCACACCTTGCTGTCTCCGGAGAAAACAAATATCTGAGGATGATGTAAAAGTTTCCTCACATTTCATCCGCTAAAGGGCCTAGTTTAAAACAAACTACGTGAAAATGCAATAGAATCATAGAATCTGTTAGAAAAAAACTTTGATAAACAAAAAGCATTTGTGGTACTTGACAATTTCATAGAATCATAGAATAGTTACGGTTGGAAGGGACCTTAAGGATCACCCAGTTCCATGAACAGGGACACTTTCCACTGGATCAGGCTCCTCGAGGCCCATCCAAGCCGGCCCTGGACACCTGCAGGGACTGGGCAGCCACAGGGCAAGCTGTGCCAGGGCCTCACCACTCTCATCGTGAAGAAATTCTTCCTTATGTCTAGTCTAAATCTGCCCCTCTCCAGTTTAGAAAATGAGGGGAAACCTCATTGCTCTCTACAACTACCTAAAAGGAGGTTGTGGAGAGGAGGGAGCTGGGCTCTTCTTCCAAGTGACAGGGGACAGGACAAGAGGGAATGGCCTCAAGCTCCACCAGGGGAGGTTTAGGCTGAACATTAGGAAAAAAATTTTCATAGAAAGGGTCATTGGGCACTGGAACAGGCTGCCCAGGGAGGGGGTTGAGTCACTTTCCCTGGAGGGGTTTAAGGGATGGGTGGATGACGCGCTGAGGGACGTGGTTTAGTGTTTGATAGGAATGGTTGGACTCGGTGATCTGGTGGGTCTCTTCCAACCTGGTGATTCTGTGATTCTATCCTATCACCTCAAGGCAATATTCTAAGGAGAACTAAAAGTTACACTTCAGGCTGGGGACGAGCACCAAACGTGAGCCCGATGTGCTTCCAGGAGCTTCCCCAGGCGAGGCTGAGATGTGGGAGTGGGTTTGGAGGCGGTTTTATAGGTGTATATATATATTTTTTCCCCCCCTTTTTGCTGACTCACCCACCCCGCCACCCTATTTCTTTCCAAGAAAACGCTTTAAATCCTTTAAGACAACCCCTTGGGAGCGCGGCGAAGAGGCCGGGACGCTCCGGTAAGGAGCAGGCTCTCAGGCAGCCTGAGGCGGCGGGCGCGGGAAGGGGGGGGCCGGGCGGGGGCTCGCGCGGGGCGGGGCGCGGGGCGGGGCGGAGCGCGGCTGTGGCGGCCGCCGGCGCCCCGCGCTGCCCGCTCGCTGCGAGAGCCCCGGAGCCGCGCTCCGCCTTGAAAAGTGACGGCGAGGCGGCGGCTCCCGCAGAGCCTCCGCACCCTCGCCGAGCTTGTCCCCCTCAGCCCGCAACCTCCTTCTCCTCCTCCTCCTCCCGCCGCCGCCGCGATGCCCGCCTTCCTCCTGAGCCTGGTGATGCTCTGGGGATTACCGCCCGCCGCGGGAGCCCGCGGAGGTGAGGACTTTCCGACGGCGACCCCCGGCTTCTCGCGGGGAAGTTTTGAGCTGCTCCCCAGCTCAGCAGCCCCTCTCCGTGGGGGGCTTGAGGCGCTGGGACGCGGCTCCCGGTGGAGCCGGGCTCGGGGGCGCCGGTGGGGATGGAGGAATGGGGTGCGCGCCCCCCTCCCCGCCCTCCGGGGTGGTCCCGGTGCCCTGGGGCGGTGGGAGCCTTCGCTGCCACGGAGAGCTTGGGATGCGGGGCTCCCCGAGCGAGCCCCGGGGCTGGGTGGCCGCTTCCCCGAGCGCTTCCAAAGTTCCTTCCCTGCGTTTGGCTAAGTTGCCTCCCGCAGCCCCCGCGCCGCTCCCGGTTACAGCCGGCGGGGGCGAAGGGGCTCGGGAACCCCTTAGCCCGGGGGGGGGGGGGGGGGGGGGGACGGCGCTCAGAAGTTGCAACTCTTTCCATCTCAGAAGTCTCTGATCGAACAGGGAGCGTTGCTCCTGCTGGAGCTCATCCCGGGGTTTCTCGTCGTGTTTTATACCGTTACCAGCTTTCTTTTCCTTCCCCCCGGGAGGTGTTTGGATTGAATTTCTCTCAGGGGCAGCCTTGCCCCCCGTTCTGTGGTGCCGGGGTGCGGGGATGGCCGGGCGCTGCTCTGACTCAGGTTTTCTTAGCGTCAGAGAATAGTCGGCTCGTTTGCAGCCCTTTCCCTTCAAAACTGCGTGATCTCATGAATGAGACTGCTCCGAACGTCGCTGTGCCCAGTCTTGATAGATTTCAGTAGGAATTTAACTCTGGAAAGCGTCTAATTCTCCCTGTTAGACATCCAGCTCCTCTCCATCACGTATACGCTGCATCCTAAATTGTTTACGAACTGCTTACAACTCGTTCAAGCGAGTGCGGATGCCTCTAGATAGTCTATGGTGTAGATTTCTGCTTCAGTCGGGCTACCAAACCTTTCCCGTCCCTTTCCCACCTCGCTAGCTGAATTACATAGGTGATTCGTGCTGTAAAAAGGAGAAAGAACTACCTAGCTGAGAGAAAAGTGTTGCTGCAGCATCGCAAACTTGCATGTTTAAACCGCAGCAGCATAAGGTTTGAGGGTATCGCAAAGAAGTGAGGATAATATTTGCTATTAAGGCACCTGGACAGCCAGATGGGAAAGGTTCTTTGGAAACCTCTGAGTCTTAGGAAGGGTACGTATGCGTTTACTTCGATGCATGAAGATTTGTGGCCATGATAGTGCTTGTTTGATAGAAAATACTTCAAGAACTTTCCATGGTTATTCACAGAATGGTCAGAATACATTTCAGCAGCTGTAGCGTGCGTCTGATCTTATGAATAGAAATCAAACTTTGCAGCATTTTGTGGAATTGTTCTGGAAATGGATTTGTCACTCTGGCTTCCTTGATGAAGATAAGCAGGTGCCAATTATTCATAAATGTTAATTTCTGCTGTTTGATTTTGCTTCGTTTTCCCTGTGTTCTGTTTTCATAGCTACCTTGCTCTGATTTAGAGTTTCACAGAAGAAAAAAAAGTGCTGTCAGCTTACATTAAAATCAATCCCATCTTAAAAGGCAACATCCTTGTAAATCATACCAGCCCAAAAAGTGGGATAAATCAAATTTACTTAGAATCAACTAACTCATCATATCATAATGTCATGTCTTATCAAAGCCGAGTGGAGTACAAATTAGGACTTAAAAGGCATTTTGTTTAAAAAAATGTCAAGTTTTCTCAATCTGAAAGGGATTCAGGATGAAGCATCCAGAAAGAGAATTAAATTTGCACATCAGATAAACTTTATGATACACTGCAAAAATTATTGACCATACCTAGTTGATTTGCCTTTACTGAAGGAAATTCTGAGTCACTAGAGCATGTGAAGCTTAATGTATGTGAAAGGCACTGAAATTTGGAATGCGCTGAGGCTCAGCATTGGTAATAAGAGAATTGGGAAAATGTCATGGGTTGTGTTAATAGCAGTGTTGTGGTAGCCATGGTAATATAAAATATTGGTGAGGTGCTGTAGGGAGAGATAACACCTTCTATTAGACCAGTAGATAACATCAGGAGAGCGAGGGAAAAAATAAAAAAAAAAGAGGTCATGGTGGGAGAAAACCC